>NC_134038.1:75978391-76292123 GCF_965140245.1 Athene noctua | reverse complement strand
AAATTATGGAACAAAAGAGTCAGAAAATAAGCATATTAATTAAAAATGAAAAAAAAAAAACCAAACAAAACCAACAAAGGACGACACAAAAACTCCTGGAAAATAAGTTGGCTGCCTAAAAAAAGGAGTATCCTAAAGTTATTAAAATGCTTTCTGGAATTTTTTTTTAAAATGGGACACATGCTGCTTGTAAATAAATGTTCAGCAACACAAAGTTGAGCATTAAGAGCTCTAAAGAGGATAGGTGGCAATTTGGACTGAAACTATGGAATCTATTTAGATGTATTGAGAAGAAAATTCTGTAATACATTAAAGTGTAACATACTCTTAACCGATACTCTTTGAAGATACTGAGAATGTCGTTACTACATTGCATGTAGTATCTAGATATAGCCTGTGATAACTACTTTAAAATAATTAACGTGTTTGATTAAGTGTGCATATACCAGGATTAATTTTTAGAGGTGTTTTTCTCATAAAAAGAAGTATAAATTACTTCCTTTCACTAGCAGCTTTATTTGAGCCTTCCTAAATTTGATGCTTTACATGACAGCGAGATAAGCCTTCAGCCATCATTACACTTTTCTCTCTTCTAATTTGGGCCTGCATCATTTATCCAAACTAGAGCGTACTAGTTCAGCTAAATTAAGCACCCAGACGGCACAGCAAACATTATCTGATGTTCTGTTGGCTGGTTTCATGTTTGCCATCTGAGCATTGTTTTGTCAGACATGAAAAGAACAAGTCTGGATACTTACTCAGTTAACTGAATGTCATGTTTAAAGCTCTTTAGAGAAAAATGAACAAATCACCTTCAAATTGGAAATTAATTGTTCTGTGTTCTAATTTCTTAGCAATTTACTGTGGTGTAGGGTTTTTTAAGGACCACAGACGACTTCTACTGCTTCCTCTTGTTTCTATCATACTAATTGGTTCTGGTACATCTTGGTAATGGACTCTGCAATAGGATAG
This sequence comes from Athene noctua, assembly GCF_965140245.1. Lineage (NCBI taxonomy): Eukaryota > Metazoa > Chordata > Aves > Strigiformes > Strigidae > Athene > Athene noctua. Next base: position 76,291,151 of record NC_134038.1, on the reverse strand, counting down.
CACTACCCAGGTTCAGATCCAGTGGGAATACTAAATAGATAAAACTTTTCAGATTTATGACCGGTTACAAAGGTGACTGTTTTATGTATAAAACTTAATGTACGTCATCACAGAATTTCATGACTGTGCGGGCAACAGTTTGTACATGGCTTTTTCAACACAAGGCAATCAACTGAAAGTCATTAAGTCTTACACACTCTTATATTGCCTGATCCTTTGGGCAAAATTGGATAGATCCAGGAAAGCAGCACACCGTAAAAGATCAGTTTGACTTGCTATCTCCTGAAAGGTAGAAATATCATAATTTGCTAAGCAAAACAGTAGGCCCATCACTGCACAAGACAGAATTGTCCCAACAGTTCCTTCCTCAGAGGACTTGCACTCTAGAGAATATCTGGCATGCATGTGGACCTGATAATTGATTTCAAATGAAAAGGGATCAAGCCTTTCATGCTGCTTTTTATTTTGTCAGTGAAAGGCACATGTCCAGTAGAGTGCACTGGACAATCACCCATACAGCTCCCAGCCACGTATAATTTGAGCTGCATACCTGCATCTCAATATTTTGAGATGCAGCCCAGGGGGCTGCAACTATGACCCTCAGAGTCCTGTAGGGCTCTTTGCAGTTACAGTATTAAGTTGTAATATGCATACCAGGCAAATTGCTTTAAGGGTCATGCTAGAAAATTCTTATTGCTCATATGATTTTCTAGCAAAACTCATGGCCGCATTCTGCAAGTGCAAAGTTTTGCATTTCTGAGCACAAAACAAGTAGAGCGATGATTTGGAATAGCAATCAAAGACAGCTGTTTCTGTTTTTAACAAGAGACATGTTGTCTGGTTATCAAATTACCAGTGATAAGACAGACCTAGTGAAGTCACTGAGAATGCTGCCAGTGACTTTCCTGGAGTGGTATCAGATCATATGAGACAAATATTTAGGTATGAATCTCTTCAGTATTCTCCAGAAATAGCTGTACTGGGTTAGATCAAGGGTTCTGCTCTGGCTTCTGTATCAGACTGCTGCAAGTACCTAGAGGACAGCAGAAGAAAGGGGAACATATGTTTGATACTACCTTCTCCCTAATACTTTTGCAGCCACCAACAATCTTCATGTCAGGGACTTCCTGGTGTAGTTTAGATTTTAAAATTTGCAATAGATTTGTCATCCTTGTAGCATTTGTCTAGTTTCCTCCTGAGCCCATGAAACCTTTTAGCGCCCATATCAACCCTTGTCAAGGAGTTCCACAGATCTACTGCTTGCATAAAGAACCAGAGTATTTGGTTTTGTGTGGTTTGCCTGTTTTCTATTAGCTTCAAATGTCCTAGTAATGGCTGGTTCAACAAATCCCTATCCATAGTCTTCATGCCACTTTTTCAAGATGAAGGATCACAGTTTACTTAACTTGTAAGTTGCCCCGGTATTAAGCTACTCCATACCTTTGATCACCCTTGATGTCCTTCCATGAGTCTCTTCCCATTCTGTAATACCCTTCTGGAACAAGGGTAACACCACTGTAGTATTTAAGATGGGATAATAAAGCTCATAAGTATTTTACAAGGTATTAGGGAAAATCCAGAGTGGTCTTTTCTCATGTATATCACTTCACACTTTCCCACACAGAATTTTACATGGTTTCACCTGCAAGTGCTGTCAGCACTCAATCTCATAAGGTCTTTCAACAGTTGTTCTTCATATTTAGCCTTTGTCATTACTATCTGGGTAACTCAAGTACAAGTACCAGCAACAAACTTCGTTACTTTTTTCCAGGCCACTTCTTAATATGATGAACATGGATCCTCAAATACTCCAAAGCTGTTGCAACATTCCACCACTAGATGAGCAGATCATTTACTCCTAACCTGTGATTCTTCTTTTATTTTCTTTACTCTCAGTTATTTAAGAGTAAGATGACCTTCCTCCTTATGAAATGGAGACTTGGTTTCCTTAAGAAATTCCTGGTGAGGGAACTTAGTGGTAGCTTTGTGGAAACCCAGACAGACTGTATCAACCAGATCACACATATCCATCTGTTTGCTGAATGCATCAAGAGCACTCCAAGAGAGGGGTAAAGCAGGGTTTCTGTTTTACTAAAGCTACATTTACCCGATTCATTATCTTCACAAAGATGCCAACCAGTTATATTCTCTATTATATTTCTAACAAATTTTCCAGTAAATAAGCCACATTAGGAGGCTTACAGTTTTCTTGATTACCCTCATACTTTGCAAACACCAACTCTTCTTCCACCTTTTTTCTCTGAATTTTTAAATGAAAACGCAAAATGTGGCATCAGCAATACTATTCAGTAATATTTTCTCTATTTCTTTGCTCCACACGGTAGAATGAGACTTAATACAGATACAGTTATTTTATACCATCTTCTTAATTTCAGATATCACTGCAGTCTCCAGTGCATGATCTTTAGAATCCTTTGCACAGCTGCTGCTCAGACAAAGGAACTAGAGTGCACTCCTTAGACAAAGAAACTGAAGTACGTTCCTTATCTATGTTATTGGACAAGTTTGATGCTCATTATCTACCTATGTAGGAAACCTTAACCTGTGAAAAATGTAAAGCAAAGTTTAACTGTTTTTCCATCCTAGGGGAATAGTAGGCAATTCTCTGGCCAAAGAGTAAGGCAGTGTTTGTGTCAGTGTGGCAAAATAAATGATTTTTATATGTCTTTATAAGCCAAGGAAAAAGATCACATCATACCTGTAAACTCTCAACATCTACAGAAATGCACAGATAAAGTAAGCAAGCTTCTAAATAAAATTTCAGACAAAATGACTGGAATAAAAGCCCCAAAGACAGATGGATACTAAAAGACTAATGGAAAGTTTCATAATTATCATGCAGTATTTACAGCCTAGTACATCCAAAATAAGTGATTGGTACATGAATTTGATGCAAAATACAGAGAAATAGATGCAATCTCCATTTTTAATGGGTTTATCTATTAATCATCTATCTGTATTAACAGAGATAGACTCAGCTGCTCATTGACCTTATTGAAATACTGCTTCACGCCAACTGTATAAGAAGTCCCCAGCCTCTTAATCTGGCATCACACAGCAGCACAGTGTGCAATCCAGCACCTAATATCCAAACTCTAATACAAAAACCAGGAAGAGAGCATGATTAACAAGTTTTCTTAGCAGCTGTACTATCCCTCTATCATCTCAAGAACTCCAAGAATTAAGTGTTAGGTTTATTCTTAAACCATGAAAGGACATCTCATACATTCTTGACTACCTGCTGGCTTCTTAAAAAATAGAAAGTTTTCTTCTTTTAGGCTTACATAACGTGGGCAGCTGAACAGAATTCTGGAGAAAGAGCTTCTTTAATAAAGATTCAATATCTGTGCCCTCATCACAAAAATGCTGTTGAGAGATATCACACATTGCCTGAGAATTCTAACAAGTCTGCCACCAAAACTGGAGATCATACTTAACACTCATGATAACCTCAATTAATGAACAAAGGAACTTTTAAAAATAACATGCACCATTCACATTTCAGGCCTTCTTTGTGCACAAAAAAGAAAACCAAACCACAGCAAACTAAAAAGGTGTACAAAGCCGGTCATTAAATTCCTTTTAATCAACATTAAAAAAAAAATACAAGTCACTCAAGTGTTCCCCCTCCTCCTTCAGAACAAATCCTGCTCTCATATCCTCAGGGAACTTATAAAAACCTGACAAATGACCTAGAAGATGGAGAAGTAAAAGATACGTTTTGAAAAACAGCTTTTTCCTACAGCAGAAACTGATTCATTGCATCCTTCTTCAGAATGTGAAAAAAGTATCTGTTATTCTCAAAGGAGACTTCTGGATACTCTACAGAAAAAAAACCAAAGCAAAACAAAAATACATTCACAGAACACTTAAGGGAGAAAGGAAATGTGTCATAAGAGAAAGGTTGAGAAGACCTCACCCAGAAGACCTCTGAGTCAAAAGAAACCTCCCTTCCTCTCTGAAAGATGATAAAAAAATCCATGCACTCATATCTTGTTGACTTCTAGTAGATATTTCTGGTTTAGGTGTAACCTATGAAAGGAAGATAACTAATCTGTGTCCATCTGCACTTTTGCTGAATTCTGGGCTCCTTATTAAAACAGAATACAATTGTCAGATTGTCTCCACCATGAACTGCTCATTACCTTTCACCTTATACAGAAGTACAGAAAAAAGTGTAAGGTAAAAGGGAAGAAAATACCTATAGCATAAGGCTATTCTGCTGCAGTATGAAAAACTAACAACCCCTCTTCCAAGTATGACTACCAGAATTTCTATAAAGCTGGATCAACCAACTAGGTAAATCTGAGGTAATTTGAAACTTTTCTTCTCAGGTCACAGGACTCTGATCAGAGGGGAGTTTTCACGATAATGAATTACAGCAGGTGCACAAAGGAAGAAGTAGGAGACAGTAAGCTGGTAAGAATACGGTGCTTATACAGGTGATCACAGCAAATGTTAATCAAGTAGGTTTTAGACACCTGCCTACAATAGATCTCAGTTCTGTAGGTAACCGTGGTAGACGTTCTCATCCAGTTGTGATTCTTCTGTTTCTGAACTTCCTTACAATTGCAGTGCCTGTTGGTATCATGCCTTGCCCATAAAACGATGCTTCTGATAATTCAAGATTTATGAGGAAAAAAGACTCTCATCCACACAAACACAGTTTCTTTCTAAGCACTCAGCTGTTTCTCAGGAGGAAAGCCAACTGCAGGAGTATTATTACTTAAAATACCAGATTTATCCAAAATACCCAGGGACAAAGCAGATTGAAGAAACTTTAACTCACAGGGCACACAGATGGAGAGTTCTACTGATGGCATCCTTACAGACACAGCTGTACATACTAGGAACGTACCTTACTCTACACTGTTCTACAGGATCTGTATTCATTGTTTTAGGGCTTAATTTACATCCATAGGGAAATATGTCATTTTGAAAACCTGAGGAGAAGAACAGAAATAGTGTGATTTCATATCAATCAAGATTATCCTTACAGTCATGGTATTAGATTATGAAGAAGAAAGGTGGAAGAGTGGTAATCACTTTATGCAAACACAGGAGAGATATCTGTGAAAAAAAAATCCACTGTGCGGGGGGGGGAACATCGGTGAAAGAAATACTCGCTTTGCTCAGATTTTTATATTAAAAATCTCAATTTAAACTCCTTTTGCAACAGAAGGTGGCATAGTGAAAAATAATATGATATTAAAATTGCAGTGGCCAGATACTGAGTTGCTGAGCAACCAGATATAGCTTCTGACATCTTAAAAGTTCAGAAAACATCAAGCTACAAACTCAGCTTCCTAATTACAGACAGCTGAGCTAACCATTTCTAAAAATCTTGGCCAATGTTTTAAAATACATTTTAATTTTAAGGAAGATAATGAGTCACATTTCCAAGTGGCTTCAAAGTCCATGCTTGTAGCATACACACATACACATGGGAAATTTGAGAACTGCAAATTCAGGGTCTGATTCTGAAAATTTGGGTGATTCCATGGTTTAATAACATTTTGAACAAATGTAACATGTTAATTGTGATTTCAATATAATTTTATCCATAAATTTCCTTCACTGCCTGTCCTTTATTTTTACTGCTTGAACATTATTCTGTGGTTCTTGCTGGCAGAATGAATTCCAGGTATGCTTTCACTTATACACTGTGCTCATTTGCAATGTCATTTGACATATTTCAGAGTTGCCTGCAGATGGGCATGAATTCAATGGCTTTCAGCAGGACATTTCACTAGAGTATTTCCTCCTTTTGAAATACTCAATCAACCAGAGCGAACCTACATTTTCAATTACTGGTGTATTTTATTTATATTGGTTTATGTACAAAAGGACAGTGAATAGTACTGTAACACAAATTCTGCTATAAGAAAGGCATCCCTACCAAAGGCATGATAATGCTACTAAATGGCTAGGATGCCTAATCCAGTATCTTGCCAGCTCCATGGCACTCCTATCAATGACTGTTCACAGAATCATAACTCTTTCAAGTGCAATATGTATGGGAAAAGCTCTCCAACAGGAGTACAGAAACACTTGAAAAGATTAAAAAAAAAAAAGAACTAAGAAGAAAATCCCTGTGTGGTGGTCAATAATTGATATCATCAACTAAGATGGCAAAAATAACATTTCCTCTGCATTTCCACATTTTTAGTTCTTTTTATTTAATAATACATACAGCAAATACTGAAAGTATCTTCTCTATATAAACAAATGTGGCAAATTTTTAGTGTGAGTACCTTATTTTCTCCAGGAAAGAGATGAAAGTCTCATTTATATTCATTCCTGCTAAAATGATACTCTTAAAGCTGAACTTCTCATTTAGGCATAACATTGGTCACAAATAAACTGGGGGTAGGGAGAAAGAAACCTGCTAGCAGTGATCTGAGTAAGCCTGTGACTCTTTGGCTGCAATATTCCTTTTTATTCATGTGAGCAAGCCTCTTCAATGAATAAGGTTTTCCTGGTGAGAAAACACCAGCCTTGATAAAATACTGGGGGCAAGTAGTCTGCTCTGAAGGTATGGCTTTGAACAAGAATGGGGAGTTAAACAACTGACCTCAGCAACCCAAGTTTGAGATCTAAATGGAGAGAAGAGGAATAGTAAGAAGCAGGGAAAAACCCACAGTATGTCATATACATTACTTTGTCTACAGCAACCTCCAGGAAACTATATAAACATGGAAATAAACCTGAAAATCATGTTGGTTTATAATTGAACCTTCTCAAAGTATGAAGCCAGTTCCTCACCTGCACTAAAAGCAACAACACAACTTTTATTTAAACCCACTGTCTTGCCATATGACAACTTACACTAAAATCTATGAAACAACTGCTAGAATATTGTTATCTGTTATACTGCCCAATTCTTCTATTAGTACAGGAATTTGACTGGCTAGTAACAAATCCCGGATGCCTCCTGTTACATCTACATGTTATATGAAAGTGTTTCTGTTCCGAAAATTGCAGCAGCTGAAAGAGCACACGGCTCCTTTATCACAGTCTACAAGTTGCATTTCTGCCTTCTGGAGTTGACATCAGAGCTATTATACAGATGAAGGCACTGAAAAGCCCTCTTTTAATTCTGATGTTGTCTCCAAAAAGCCTCATGATTTTATTCTGAATAAACCACTCCATTTCATAGAAAAGGCTCTTACAGGAAGTCCCTGAGTCCTTCTTTATCATCCCCCCTCACTCCAATTTCTTTATTTCCCCATACATGTAAAAAAAAAAGTAATTATTCCTGCAAATTAATTTGCCAGTGCACAATACTCTTCACCTCCAAAAGACTCAAATACTCAATTCGACAGTTCTTCCAAGAAATGACCCAAGCACACTTCTTTTTCTTTTAAGGAGAGGTCACTGAATATGCCTCTGAGGAGATGCGTTTATTTCTGTCAGACTTGATGTGTGGCTCTTCTGTGTGTGCTCTACCTAGAGTGGCACTCATGCAGGCTTTCTCATATATTTTGTCTATGTGGTGAGTGCTTTATGGGGTAGGAACTTCATTTACACTATGTCTACTGTAAAGTGGCCCCAAATTCTGCTGGCACATCATCTAAAGTGCTGTGACAAAGAATAGAGATTCTTTGCAAAGGGGGGGTTCAGTTTTTTGCTCGCTCCCTATACTGTTCTGCTCTCCTCTGTGAATGATGTGGGCTCCATGTTGCAACTTAAGAAAGGAAGGGACCTCCTTACTTCTAAAGCATCTAACCTTCTGGATTTCGTACTGGAAATGTTACCATACGCTGGCTGTTTGCAGAATATTTTTTTAAGTGACATTTCATTATTCTAAACAGCATCACTTGGAAGATGTTTAAAAAAAAGGGGGGAAAGTCTCTAGGGAAGAAATCTGTAGACTCCTTTCCTTGACTCTGCATTCCTTTGCAAACTACTTAGTGCATGTTCAGCACACTCTGAAACATTGCTCAGTTGTGCTCTGAACACAAACTAATATTTTCGAGAGAAGATTTAAAACAGTTACAGAGGGAACGCTACCTTTAAATAGACGTGGAAAACTAATGATGCTGCACTAAAAATAATTAAAGTTACTGCAGGGGCCTTACCCTTGAAGAGGTAAATTACTTTAAGCTCCACAGAAACAAAAGCTGCAATATGGTGAAATTATATTGCAGTAATCCACCTATCCAGAAAAACAAGTGGAGAAAATGTAAATCTAAAGCATAAATTAAAACACCCCAGTCTTTATACACAGGGAAATTTCTGATTGCAACCACTAGGCAGGGAGATGAGATACACATTCCTAAAGTATCATCCATGCTGTAATGAAAATGTAATGCCCTGGAGTTTAACAACAGGTTAAAAATAATGGGTTTATTGGGTTGCAAAGTCAAATTACAGCTATTCGTAACAGCTACAGTATTTGCTTTTCTACACAACTTTATGCAACCCAATAGTTAAAAAAGAAAAAACCTGAAAGTTCAGAATTCCACCTTTTTCATTTTCTATTAATGTGCTAGCTTCACTGGAAATAAACATGTTCCCCTTTTGCAGGATCTTCCTGTTAGTAACAGTTGCACATAAATAAAGTTTTCTAAACAAACATCTTATCTTTTCATGGAAGGAAGTCCATTAATAAGGAATTGACGTCCTTCCCTGAAAAAAAAAGATCACTGCTAATTCTTTCCCATAAACTAAAGAAATAAACTTACACCCTGAGATTTTTTTACTCTTTTCACAGAAAACTGGATAGTCTGCACATAGATAAAATAGAACTGCTTGAGTTCTCTTATAAACAGTATCTCTGTTGCTACCTTGCAACATAGTACTGAATAATTAATCTCTTCCCTCAGTTTTTGATTGCTTTATGGATCTTGTGCTTCACTTCAACTGTACTTCACACATTCTTGTTCAAACTACAGGGCAGCCTGTGAGCACCTTTCAGCCTGGGAGCTTCAGAAGCACACCATAACTGTTTAATATTTTGCCCTATACAGTCATTTTCAGAAAGATGTCCTTCACCCGTCAAATGCAGCCAAACAGACTCTAGCAACTGTGCCCATAATTCTACCGTGCTCTTCATTGGCTTTGACAGCTACACAAGACATGTCTATTGCTCAAAATTATCTTCGTCGTGGAAAACCCTCTGATGTGACCTTAATCTGTTTCCCTTCTTCAAAATAGCTTTTTCTTTAGGCTAAGAGAATGTGAAGTTGACACCGTACTGTATGCTACTTGCAATAAATAAAATACTTTTCTCCCAATGGCTTCAGAAAGCCAGCACTTTAATCTATTTGCAACAAGGCTGAAAATAGAAATGTTAACATGTTTAAATAGAGTTTAGATTTTCAGTGTTTCTGTGCAACGCAAATTAAAATCTCAGTGCCACACTGCAGTGAGATAAGCCTAAGAGTAATACAGTCTGTGATTACCACAGTTGTATAAACTTAAGAATTATAATGCCGCAGTATTTTTGTACAAAAAGATCTATTTATCTTAAACACATTAAATGTTTAACTCTGGGGGACACAAGAAACCATATAAAAATATTTACAGTACAAATTTCAAAAGGAAATTTTAAAAACTAAAGTGCACCAAATATTGCAAGAAAATGTTTCTCATCAGCTGTATCTATAAATGAGTGCTATTTCAAAGGTACTTATTCCAATTTTGAAAGATGGAACACCCTTATGTTCCAGCAGTCACACTTTTAGATATCAATAAGAATGGGAAAATAAGATTCCACACGTCTTTACCAAAAGCATGCATCAACTTTGCTTACACAATGCCTCACTGGAGAAGGCATTTAACGTATATCTTAACACAGATAAACAAGAGTGACAGGGAGTGAGATTGAGCACTAGACTCCTCCTCCACTACACTGAACTCATAGATTCCTTCCTGACTTCGTTTTGCACTAATACAGTTCTCTTTCCCAAGATCAGTCTGCTGTAGAGGTGACAAACCCTAAGCAGATAGAGTCAATCCACAATACACAACTTTGACAGTATCTGTTCCCTGCATTCTTCTTTGGCACCAATATAAAGCTCTACACACTGGCTTTTACAGTTTACATTTAGAATCACAGAATCATTCAGGTGACCCTTGGCATCATCGAGTCCCACCATCAGCCCTACTCCACAAAGTTCTCCCCTACACCACATCCCCCAACATCTCACCTGCATGACCCTTAAACACATCCAGGGCTGGTGACTCCATCACCTCCCTGGGCAGCCTATTCCACTGTCTGACCACTCTTTCTGGGAAAAAGTTTTTCCTAATGTCCAGTCTAAACCTCCCCTGTTGCAATTTAAAGCTGTTCCCCCTTGTTCTGTCACTAATCACCTGTGAGAAGAGACCAGCATCAACCTCTATACAATGTCCTTTCAGGTAGTTGTAGAGTGATGAGGTCTCCCCTCAGCCTTCTCCTCCTCAAACTGAACAGTCCCAGCTCCCTCAATCTCTCCTCATAGGATTTGTTCTCCAGGCCCTTCACCAGCTTTGTTTCCCTCCTCTGCACCCGCTCCAGCACCTCGCTATCTCTCTCGTATTGAGGTGCCCAAAACTGGACACAATACTCCCGGTGTGGCCTCACCAGTGCAGAGCACAGGGGGACTGTCACCTCCCTACTTTTGCTGGTCACACTATTTCTAATACAAGCCAGGATGCTGTTGGCTTTCTTGGCCACCTGGGCACGCTGCCAGCTCATGTTCAGCTGCTTGTCAGTTAGAACCCCCACATCCTTCTCTTCCACACAGAAGGATGTAACATTTTTTGTTGATGGTGGAATCAGAAGTCTTAATGTGCTTATGCATATTTAGTAACATACATGCCTGAATGTCACTATGAAAACATGAACAATTTCCTTTTCCCTAAACTCTATTCTTTTCAAAGGGTTAGGTCCTCAGAAAGGTTTCCCCCCATTTCTGTTTAATTCTCAATAACTGTACTGCGGAACAGTGACCTTTCTTAAAAGCAAAAACAGAGCACTGCTTTAAAATGTCACATGGCACAACTCAGAAAGCAGAGCAGACCTTCTGGTATCCCACGGCAGCACTGGAGATAGGGATGTGGGTGACAGCCTGATAAGTATCTGGGCAAAACAGCACGCTGAAGATTTTTGTCAGTCATTAGAACTGTCACTCATCTTCCAGGACTGCCCTGGCCAATAAGGATATACAATTTCCAGCTTTCCTGCCTTTTTTTCTTCACCCTCCTTCTTTTAGCATAATGCCTCACAAAACTTTCCTGATTTAGAAAGATTCTTGGGAATCTTGGGAAAAAGCCTGGGGCAGTCTCAAGAAAGCTCAGTAAATATGTAAAAAACTCCAAGACTTTTGATAATTTTATTTTGTAAGATTAAGAGTTTTGGCGAGCTGCAGTTAATGGCTAGCCAAAATATCTGTGAATGACTTGAATAATGACTTGAATAAATGAAATGATGATAGCTAACATATCAAGCAAAGAAGCCCACTCTGTGGTGTCACTGTTACCTGTGCTGCTCTCTTTTCTTGTCCACTCATCTCCATGTTCTGCAATGCAGGTGTCACAACTGGTGGAGGAGGTGCTCTGCGCTTTTTCACTTCTGGGTTTGCTGTCATTCCTGAGATGTTACCAAGGGACAGTGATGGACCCAGGCTACTGGAACGAGAATTCACCGAAGGGGAATTTGGTGCTGTGGAAAAACCCTGTAAATGGATTAACATCTTGGATTAACATCACTTTTTAAAAACAATGGAAAAGAAAGAAGAAAAACAAGACACATCTGGTTACCGTTAAAACAATGATATGAATAAGCACGTGTGTTTCTCTGCCAAACTTGCTGAATTGCAAACTGTAACTTTTGGAAACTTCTAAAGGTCAACTGGAACAAATCTTACAGACAGTATTAGTAAGTCAGGAGGCATGATGAGCATCTACTGCAGTTTAACAGTAGTATTGATGGGAATACTACTGCTGCTTGCTATTTAAAACAGAAGCTTCATCAAGACACATAATTACAGTTATCCAAATGCATCTGCAGTTGTATTTAATTTACAAGCAATACACATTTCTGAAAGCAAGATTTAGTCTTAAAAGAGAACACATGCTGTCTGCGTCCCAGGCTTGTTTGTTTCATTATCAATTTACCTGATTTACCTGAGTCTTCTCTGCAGATTTATGCAAAAGAAACTCTGCTACCATCAAACTATTTCCAATTTGCATGCACAACCAACCATAATAATTTACAATCTACTGAAAACAACTACTTAACCTGGTCAAAAGAAGTCCCACTTACAGGCACCACCCAATTTTAACAGGCCCGGATGAAAGGAGAAGCAAAGACTCTTTCAGTAATTCCATAATGTCAAAAGTTACTTTAGTTCTCATTAAAAACATGGGAAAAGGCCTGATTTCAGATCAAGGCCTTAATATATTTTCATATTAATATAGAAACAGAAATATATGCAGTTATATAGTAGTAAATCTACAAGCAGGAAAGACTAGGAAATATGATTGCTTGAAAATGTGCGTTTTTAATTTGGTTTTGACACTTAAATTCAACATAATTAATTTTTTTAATCTGCTAAAAAAGATCTTGCAAAAATGTTTCCCTCAAAACCTGTGAGTCACCTTTTGCTATTTTTAATAAAGAGCAGCTTCCATCTTAAATTGAAGATTCTGCTTTTTAATTAAGTTATGAGACGGTCACTTCTTCTCAGAAATGGCTGCTGTGAAAACACCACTGATACCAATCAACCATGAGCTGGAGCAGGATACCTATTCTGGAAGCACAGGCTCATGACTGTGGTGGATAATGCTGTTCTTATCACAACAGAACATGCTACTGCACTTGCAAAACTCACCCATTGAGGACATAAAGCTCTTGGGCGGAATTTTGTCCAAAACCACAGAATACATACTGGCGGGCAACTAAAGGTCACCACAAATCTCATCACTCCCCAAATAAAAGAAGTAGTTCTTTTAACTTAAGTTCTCCAATCTGGAAAGTGCTGGAAAATGCTTTGTCTCAATTGTATGCCTCATTGTTGTGGTGGATATCTGGATTTCCACAGGAGTATAACTTGCAGTGAATCTGACTTGTGACATGGCATGGTAATTCCCTTCCATAAGCACAATCTTAGATAAAAATAAAAAACATGGGGCAGCAAGCTCAAAAAGACAACTCATTTAATTTTAGAATTGTTGAGCAAACAGTAATGAAGCATAAATAGCTAAAAAATATAGTAATACAAAAGGATGTATGCAATACAGCCTCGTGACTGCCTAGTAAAGTTCGATGTTCTATAGATACCTATGAAAGCAACTGAAAATGCTAAATGCAGATAGCAAACTGATTTGTGTTTTGTCTTGTATTTACCATGCATGTGGTAACCAGCACTGCACAGCAGACTTCACCTTGGAATAATGAGCACTAACAGGGCATGTTACCGGTCTTCTCTGATTGACTAGAATTTGATTGAAGGTTTAAAGCAGTATTTACCATTACTTTTTCATCTCTGAACTGAATAGTTTCAGTAGCTTCTTCACCTTTCTAGCAAATGAAGACAAAAGCTTGAAGTGGAAGGTGGGGCTGAAAAGATTAGGTCTAATCTTATAGAGAAACATAGTCTTTTCTTGGCCCTATATCTTGAGCAGTGGAAAAAATAATCTCATCTGTAACCTACAAGATTTAAGTCATTCTCAGTGCATATTGTACCTGGTTCTATCAAATAAAGTTTGTTTACCTCTAAAGTAACTACAGGGTTCACAGGGTGGAATACAGAGTAGTCTCTTTTCACACTTATTTTATAACTGAACAAAATAATTTTAAAGTGTATTCTACATGTATGCTTTTGTGAATCTCTTAATTCTTTGATTTTTCTTGCTGGATAAAAAGGTTGAGAAATTTTGTTGAGACTTAAAGATGTACACAAATAACTGAAAAAACCCCTAAAACTTCCCTCCCAGCATTACAAATACAGGGTACCAGTGAGAAGATAGCATGTATCCAGTTTTAAATTAATATCCCATTCAATTCTACCTCAAGGTCTTGTGGCTGAAGAGCTGTAAGAATCCTTTTTCAAGGAACAGATCACTGTGAAGGAAAACAGTGATCAACAACTAAACATTTGAAAGCATTTTTTTAATAAAGCTTGGATTTCCTAACAGGAGATACAGAGAAAAAAAATGTAATACTTACATGACACTATAAATAGTTTATAATAAAACGACTTTAATGAAAGGAAAAAGAAAAACCTTGGAAAATCATGTAAGTTTTCTTTTCCAAGTCCAACCTGTATATTAAGCCCACTATTTACCGAGTGAGCATTTCAAGAATGCTCATGTTAAGACTCTTCCTCTAAAATAAAAACTTGCTACGGCTTCCAGAGAAATGGAATCAGGACAACTTCAAATACATTTTGAAAGCCCCATCATTCAGCAATGAGGGCTTTGTCTAACTGAAGGTAGACCTTCAAGCTGTCCCATGTGTGTAGTCCTTTTCAGTACCTTTAAGAGCAAAAAAATCATGTTGGACACAAACCACTGACACAAGGGGTTTTGGCATGACCCGTCTTTTGTTGTAAACCTAATCTAGCAAGACAATGCTTTACCCAACTTTTATATTTTATGTTGTGTTAGATGCACTGCAGCTTCTTTCCAAATCACTGGATTTTGGAGGTTTGGTTTTCAGGCAGGTTAGCAAGGCAACTATTAAGAGCATACAACATTAATTAAGCAAACTTGCAGGGACCTGGTATGTATGCGCTACTTACCCAAACCATCTCTCATTTCTTGTTGTTTTAATTTGTTATCAATGGATTGATTTCAGTGGAATTACTCAAATTACAGCAGCGTAAGTGAGAGGAAAGCCAAGCTCAAGTATTGCAGCCAATGTAGCTGGCTAAAAAAGTCAGCCCTTATCGTGTTTCATTAGACAAACAGGTTAGCATGAATGCTCTGCTTAGAATCAAAATCAGTTCCTACAATCCATGTGTTTTGTAACTGCATTGCAAAAAAAAAAGAAAAAAAGGAAAAAAAAAAATCATTTCAGAAAAAGGGAATTCATGACACTGAATTATATAAAGAGCTTTTAAAAACGTCTCCCAACTTGTAAAATCAGTGGTTTTGAACTTGTAAAATCAGTGGTTTTGGTAGACCACTATTGTTACAGCACTATGCTAGCAGTGCAAACAATTAACTAATGAAAACTAGTAAGAAAAAAGAAATACTTCCCCCCCTGCCCTGAATTAAGCTAAACCAAACCCAGCATGAACACAGATACACCAGCATAGGTCAGCAGTGAAGTTAGATTCTAGTCGAGCAAGGGTCTTGAACATGTACTGAACCACAACCATGGACTAAAGTCCCTTTCAACTTCATGAAGTAGATGTTGGAAGGAGGCAAGAAACAGTGGCAGTACCTACATATGGTGCCATCAGGTTTCATGGACCCATTATTTCATGTTATACTTGCCAGTTAGTTTTTTCCCCTCTCATTAGACTTCTGAAATCTAAGGAACCTTCTTTTTTCTAATGTAAAAGATGCTTTCTTTAGGGTTAAGCAGTTTAATTTTAGGATTTTTTTCCTACTAGCTCTTCTAGTGGCAGGGGTGGTTAAAAACATGGAAGTATGAAGGCTTGGAGTAACCTGGTGACTGAGGCATACCAGTCCCATTTTCAAAAGACACTGAGAAGTCAACTTTCTACAGGACTACCAAAGTCCATAGCCTGCTGAATATAAGCTAGATTAAGAACCAAAAGCAGAGGCCAGTCTGTGTTCCACAGGCATCGACCTAGAATGCAATTATAAAATGCCATTTGCAAACTACTACTCCCTTTTCAAGAATGAACAGAAGCTCCAATAGCTTATGGATACTTCTGAAAATTTTAATGTTAATATTAATAAAATAATGTAAGATTAAGCTGTTGAAAATATAATTGTACTCCTGTGACAACTCAATTTTACAAAAATAGATGTGTATAAAAATGGAAGTCATCTTATGTTTGTTTTCAAAAGATATCCCTCATCTATAACTCTCTTACCCAAAGCCCTGCTATTAGCATTTCCTTGATTTTCTGATGACACTAAGTGGCATTTAAAGGTCAGCAAGGAAGAGACTGCAGCTTGCCTGTGAGAGTGATTTGACTTCCCGTTCCCTGTCTACACCGGTCAATAAAAATTTTTCAAAATGTCAAGTTCTTTTCTTGTGAGGTTGCTACAGCCAGGCCTTTCTTCCGCAGCTCTTTGCCAAAACTCACATATTTGAGCTCCCAGTCTTGTTATGCAATTTCCTTCTGAGAAGTTTTTAAATCAAAAGTAATCAATTGAGCTGTTTTTAAGACCTCAGAGTACCAGATGTATCAGCAAAAAGTAAGGATTTTTATTTTTTCCAAAACAGGCAAAAAATAACAATGAAGTATCATAAAGGAAATAATTTTTTTTGTAAGTGTACCGTGGGTAAATATGAAAGGTAAGATTTAGGGCAGGCAGACAAATCTATCTACTCAGTGACAGCAAGAACATTTATTCCTGTTGGACATTTAAACTCCATTGAAGCAAACTTTTATTGATTTGCTGAACGACACCAAAACTGATTACAATTGCCCATTTAAAATGCCAGACAGGTTATGTCAGATCTACTGCACAAATTGAAGTCAGAGGTTGCTTTCCTTGACATGACACTGAAATTCCTTATAGTAGCACTAAATTTGACAACACCAAAACAGAATTAATCCAAGCTTCTGCTTCAAAACCAAAGCATAATATTGTGGTTGTGAGATTGCTTGGAGACATAGTTTTAAAGAAAACCCAAAATTGTGACTACTCAGATTTTCCTTTCTAACCAGTCATACTGAATATAGTTTGCTTTTTGTACTCCCAGAAGCACTTGTGATTCTGGTATTTGCATACAGTCTGCAGTCAGAAAAGAAAAAAAAAAGTTAATCTTTTCCTTCTCTGAAATAAAAAAAAAAATACTAATTTTTATGCAATTTACTTTATGTTGCTTTATTATCTCATTGCATTTTGGTACTGGTAGGAAATGACCTGGTTACCCAACATGATATTAGAGGAGAAGCAACTATTTCATTTCCACAACAGTAACTTGTACAGGCAGTACCATGTTGATAGTCAAAGCTTTCCAGTTTTACTGTAAAAGTTTTGACTTAAACTTTGAACTCTGTACAACTACAGTGCTATCTTATGCTTGTATAAGTCTATTATAGTATCTAGCTGGTAATTCCAGATCTTGTGGTCAGGGCCCATTTGGTGGGCACCAGAATTTACATGGCCAGAACTAGAAATACCTGAGAATGTTCTCTCTCTCGTGTCCCTGCCAGTTCTCCCTCAGTGTGGCTGACCATATTCCTCTCATTTTAGTACAAAG
Source organism: Athene noctua (assembly GCF_965140245.1). Taxonomy (NCBI): domain Eukaryota; kingdom Metazoa; phylum Chordata; class Aves; order Strigiformes; family Strigidae; genus Athene; species Athene noctua. The sequence continues at coordinate 76,273,786 of NC_134038.1, read as the reverse complement.
TTTGTGGATGAGAAATCCTAGCAGTACCAGGTGCAAGAAGGTCACCTCCTTTACAAAGTCATCTACTTTATCTCCCAGCACTGAATTAGCATGACCAATCTGTCACTGCAGAGTTTACTAAAAGCTTCCTATGACACATTGCTATATGCAATTATGCTGGTTTATTACTTAACTATCCTTATCATTACAATTTTTTTCCTTGTACCTTAACTACAAATTTCCATTCCTAGAAGTTTATTTGATTACTTCCTGTCATCACTTAGGTAAGGTCATGCAATGTAAAGTGTCTCTACAGCTAGGAGCACACTGTGAATTTCTAAGTAGGGAATAAATGTGGGTATTAACCGAAGTCCCATGCACTACACTGAGGAAAAAGAGGATGCCCCACCAGAGATTGCTTCTAAGAACCTTTAAGTTTTTGTTACACTTCTTGTGTGTGAAGCAAGATGCAAAACTCCTTTTCCATTTGAAAATCAGATGGATACTGAATGAATGTAGCAAAAATGGCAAATATTGATTGCTTCTTTTATGAACAGTCAAATATTTTACATTGATGTTCAGAAGTATAAACTTTTTACCCCTATCATTAGTAGGTTAGAAAACATGGACTGGGAATACATGCATTCCAGCTAAACATGAACATGTCTGTAAATTCTTGCAAACATAATCAGATGCAGCAAACCCTAGACTAACTGCTAATATTGATATCATCTACTACTACCACCTCCCTCAGTATTCAGCTAGTATGAGGTCACAAATTTAATTGGAGTTGTCCAAAAGTGATTAAACTACCATGGCACATATAAAGCAGTGGAATAGAGATCTATGAATTCAACAATGTATGTATAATATTCAAGCAACTTAGAGATTGTCAAATCATTTATACTTTTTCAAGATTTTATGATAGATGTGATTCCTCAGTGCTTTGAGAACAGAAGCTTTTAAATGACCTCTGGTGATTTAAAATTCAATTTATTTCCTCCAAATAATTTCTTTTGTTTCCATGTTTCACTCTTCAGTTTTTCCCAAGTCACACTACTCTTCATGCTTAACAAAGCCTTTGCATTACTGCTACCCCAAATCACTCATGACAATCTGAAGAATTCTCCCTAGCAGAATGAAGAAGACAGTCATAGAATCAAGGGAAACGGATGCAATGATTTTTTTCCATCACAGCAATACATGCAGAAAAGGGCAGATATGTGTCTACTACAGGTACTATTTGTGTACTTGAATCATCTCTTCTGTTTAAGTGACAGACTGTTTCAAATAAATCCATAGTTTTTTTAAAAAGTAGCATCCCAACAGAATTAGCAAAAGCAACCTTTTTGACAGGAGAGACACTACCCCTTCTGAATGTTGGGAGAGAGGGAAAGCAGGCCGAGCCATATGTCAACAACTCAGAAGGTGGGAGCAGGCAGCATGCTGCCTGGTGCTAATGAGAAGACCAAAGTGTATAAATCAGTGTTTGGAAGGTACACATAAATCATTTGTGTCCTCTCCTATCAATCTGGACACTGAAGTCATTACAGTAACCAGCAAGTACATATCCTGTAGACCTCATGAAACAGAGCTGAGGAACTTGTTAAAAAGAAGAGAAACATATCTTCTTTGACTGAGAGCTGTTAGTATTAACAAGTCAGCCTCAACTCAATGCAGTGAAAATAACCTTGCTACGAATCTTTCCAATGCATAATTTCTTTAATTTCTCTGTGTGTCTGATGAAGGATGAAAAATTGTTTTGCTGAAATCTGAAGCTATTTAGCCACAAAGAAAAGAAACTTAGGTTGCTAAACATTCTTTTCTGAACAAATGTGATCAGCAAAGCAAACAGGTATGTGTTCAAAAAAGCAAACTTCAGTTCATAACCACACGAGCTGATTTTCCACTTAATATTCTGCTTTCTACCAGACTTTCAATTTCCAGAAATACAGCTAAGAAGCTATGAAACACAGAATTACTGGAAGATATTTCAACTTTGGTATAAATCCAGTGACAACGTGAAATAGCCACAAGGCTCAGCAAGTGTGCATTACAGGTATCTTTGCAACTGGATATACTAAACCACCATGTTTTTTTAAAAACACATGCAAGTCCAGTCCCTTAAAATATCATGTTAAGGTGACAGACACATCACAGAGAAATCGTAGGTATACATGCACAAGCTTTCCAAACATGCCAACTTTCTTCATGCCCTTCTCGTGCTATTCACCTGATACCATCAGGTGAAACGATAGCACAAAAGGCATGTTTTTGTTTTACTTCCTGGATGACAGATGCATTTTGAATACCCCTAAAATGTAAATATTTTTGCTTTTGTTTTGGACATGTAAACCCTCGGGAGACAAACCCATCATTAACATAGTATAGAAAACATTTCTGCATAGGATATTTTCTATGATACTTGGTAGTTTAATGGAAATGTTGCTGTTTGTCACTCGGGTGGGAGGTATGAGTGCAGGCTGCAGACACAATCTGAATTCCAAAGCCAAGCTGAACCACAGGTGACAGTCTGGGATGCCTGCAGATGCTTAGGATAAGGTTTGCTTGCATTTCATACAAGTGTAACTTTCAGAAATGTGCTATGTGTTTCATTTGCTAGAATGCTGTCTTTTTTTTCTTCTTCTTTTTTTAATATCGTTTTGGGAAAATACCAGAATCAATTTATATATAAAATGCACCCTCTAAGGGCTGATTTGCATCTTTCTGGTTAGACTGCTAAAAACTTATCTTCCACAAGTCCAACTCTTTTTGTCACAGTGCACTGTCACAATATGTCAGCTCATAAAAAAAGACTGTATTTTGAAAATAGATTTTTCATAACTGTCAAAAATACAAAAATGTAAAGGCAATATGGGGAGAAAGATTAAATTTAAAATATTCCTAAAAGAGAATGGCTAACAAAAAATAGGCAGTCACCAAATTCAGCTACTCACATCACTTATCATTTTTTTGATAGCTATGTGCATATATGCTAAGCAAGTGTATCATTAACTGATAGTGACATAGATGACAAAGAAACATTTTTGTCATATACTATGCCAGATCAGAAAGAACAGAAGAGCTAATCTATGAAGACAAAGAAATGGTTATCTATTCAAGATGAAATGTTTCATCAAATGGGGCCAGAAGATGGGCTTGTTAGAGAGATGTGCATGGAGTTTGGTGAATTTTAAGAGGAAATGGGAAAAAAAGTGGAGAACGCTACGTGTATCTTGGTTATTCGTTCAACTGGTACAAAAGCAGACACAAAGAAGTAGGAGAGAGCACAGGAAGAAGTGAAGAGAGAAACAAAACCACAGTCATGGTAAAAAATGAAGTGAATATGTTCACCAGATTGGAACAGAGAGGAAGTCCCTGCAGAAATCCAAAGATAAAAATCTGGAAAAGGAGAGAAGCAAAGCAAAAAGCAGAAGACTTCAGAGCACGTGATGATAGAGTACTGCCTCATATCCTGGGGAAGGAACAAAGAACTAAGGAGACTGTGCAGGACAGAAACCATATTCTGCAAGAAAACTCAATGATTGCTCATACATTAGCCCAGAAAGATGGTGATGTTATTGCTCACTTGTTGACATGAAGACAAGAAGTGGGGGAAAAGTCACATGAACAGAACTCAAACTGGTAAAGATTCAGAATGGAAAGGGGATTTATATATAGATTTGTGAATGTGTAACAAATATTTATGTGGCAAGGATTTAAAAACATACCAAGACCTGGAACGAGGCACAATGGATGAAAAGAAACATTTTAAAACCTACCAAGGGAGGTCTAAAAGCCACTGACAGATCCTAACGGAAAAACAAATTTTAAAGAAACTTGAAGAAGAATTACAGAAGAAAATTCACATGGACTCCAAAATTGAATTCAATGCTAGTATAGAAAGAAGACAGAAAAATATCAAGTGAGAAGGAAAACAAGGAAAGAACATTTGAAAAGAGGCTATTTACACTTGGCCTTGGAAGGCTATTTGCAATTTTAGTGAGAGCCATCTTGGAAGAGTGAGTATGGAAAAAGACAAATTTTTCTAAGTCTGAAAAGCCTGGTTTCTCCTTTCACAAACACATTTGCACTATGTGAAAATAGATTAGCTCAATCAAATAGTGTTGAATAACCAGGCTGAAAATCAAAATATGTCTATTAATGGTCTGTCAACAGACTTCAGGAAACAGGGAGTTCAAAAGGTCAAACACCAACAACAGCAAAGAAGACAGTTTTGTAATTTCCACTGGTGTTAAACATTCAGCAATCATAAATAACCACAAACAGGATCAGAGGGCTTGAGAAAAATGAATTAATCATGCAATAAGAGTTTATTTTCTCTAGTCTTATTAATTCTTTTAAAATCAGTCAGCCAATGTGTTTGGTACATGGAAGATAGGAGTTGTTATATTTGTGATATATGCTCTTCTGAAATTCAGAACATTTTGAAAACCTACTGAGAAGAACTCTAATGTCTGCATAGCCAATTTTTATGGGGACCAGAATTATGAATGAAATAATTCCTGGCATGTGTTTTTTGGGTGTATATTTGTTTGGTTTTGAAAAAATATTTTCTGTTTTTTATTTAAAGTACTTTTATTCCAGTCAAATTAATGCATTTTCCCCCATTTTAATGATAGTGGTGTCCTTACGCAAAATTTCCAGAGACAAGAAACATCAATGGTCAACTCTAATAATCTTTCAGTGTCTGCTGAAATTCTGACACATATGACTTCTGCCTTCTGAAAATCTCTACTTATTATAGCTGTTGATGAACGGAGAAAATCTGTACTGAAATGCAAAGGCAAATTTTCAGCAAGATTTGCAGAACTTCTCTACAGTCAAAGAAGTTGCTCTGATTTACTCAGGGAACTGACTTCCAGCTCTAGTCTCTATAATCCAATTCCAACACAAATACTTTCTTAATTTGGAATGAAGTTGTGCAACTACTTTTCCCTTTGAAGTCTATGGTAACTGTAGGTGTTTAGCTAGAGGGAGACAAATAAAATCATCCAACTGTCAAAGCAAATTTTCAAAAAGGAAGCTTTACACTTTTTAATGATAAAGTACTGCCAAAAATATTACTGAAAAACAATGTAACATCTGAAGACTTTAAAACTTAAATTAGAAGAACAAATCAGCTTTTGAACTCTGAAATTAGTGCAAATCCTAACACAAATACTAATTACAGAGTCACTAAGAGGATTCTAGCAACATGAATCAGAAGTCAACAGCCAGGAATTTTACTGCTTTGGTTAGCTCTTTCAGATGCCTGGATGCGCACGTGTGTGTGTGTGTGTGTGTTACAGGACCTGTGTATCTACATGTATCTACATCCAGACACAGGTATGTATACACACATAAAATTTATTACTTCAGTTAGCTCTTTCAGACGTCTGTATGCACATTTGTGCGTGTGTGTACCCATATTTACGCATACTTAGTACAATGGGTTGAGTCTGAAACCCTAAGGAGCAGCCTAGGCAAGCCCCCAAACTGTATATGCAGCTTTCAGGATGAGAATTTCTGGCTGAGAATAACAGCACTGAAGCAGATTAACCCTTTAAGGAGATATGACAGCTTGCTGCAGAAGACAAAAACAAAAGACAAACACACACACTGTGTTCATAGCTTGATGCTCAGGTATTGATGCCAACGAACCATTTTAAATTATAACAGCTGAATATTTAGTCCCAGATCAGTATCAGTGGTCAGGAGGACAGGGGTGAAGAAAAGGGGTCATGAGGACAGGGTATAAAAGTACAGGGGTGAAAAGAAGGTTTAAAGACAACACTCTCCTGCTGGACAGTGCATAGGGCACATCCAGGTGTTGTATACATCCATCTTCTGTTTCATATTACCTACAGATCAATACCTACAGAAATTAAGCTTGTCTCATTAGAGAGGAACAATTTGGATAGAAAATACATATGGTTATACTTCAAAGAAGTCACAAACAAATTCATTTCAGGATCTGAATCTTGCAAAAGCATGAAATTCAGATCTAAGCTTCCTCTCCATCCTGGAGGATTCTCCAAAGGCTATCCTCTTTGGAAAAAAATCAGTATCCTGAACATGCTGGCAAACATCACGGAAGTTCAATAATTGAGCACAGAACATGTTAAGAATAAAGAAGCAGACTCCCCTTTGAATTTTCTTGGAATTATAATCAAACATTACTTCAAACATCCTTGGCTTTTTTTTTTTTTTTTCCTGTTGTGAGAACTCATTATTCTTTTAACTCGGACTTTGTCTAGGCCACCCCACCTTCTAAATAAAAGTGAAGTGAGAATATAGGATACTGCAAAGTTACTGGAAGTACAGTTGTGCTGAAGCCCAAGCTACTTCAGCCTTTTTCCACTTCATTCATATATATCCTTAGGACACCAGAGCTTGACTTGTGAATGTTTGTTATTCCTAAGAAACTAATTTTCCCACTGTGTATAGCCTAGTTTCCTTTGTGAATTTAGTGTGGAATACTAAGAAATCACAGCTCTCCAATCTATTTATTCCCGCTGACTGCAGTGTTCCAACCCACTGAAGTGCAGTCCCCACTGAGGAGCTCTGGCAGAAACTTTTCAAGCACAGTCCCAAATTTAAATGACACAGAAGTTAAAAACTGTGGAAATAGATACAACATATACCTACATTTGGACTTTTATTTGTACAATTAAATCAAACAGGACAAGCCAGTGCTGAGAATTCTGCTTACTTCTCTGGGTATGCACTGCTTCAGATAACAAAGAAAAACCTGCTTTTGCAACAAATTATTGGTTGGTGAAAGCCACTCCCTTCCTTTGCCACTGTTTGCAATTCATCTTCTACAAGACTTAACATGTTTACTTTTGGGTTTTCTCCTTCCCCAATGAGTAAATGTTCTATAAACTAAGCAACTTCAAGAGGTTTATCTGTGTCAACTGTCCATCAGAAAAGAATGAAGGTCTTACGTTTTCAAAGATGACAGTGAAAGTGTCAGAAGATCTTGTCTATGCAAAAGAGAACCTGAAGTAGCCTAAGAAAGAAAGATTCTCAAATGGCCTAGTGTAGATAATGGCTAACAACTCATAAAGGACATGGTCCAAAGCCATTTGAAACCAGCAAGAATGTTTCCATTGGCTCTAGTGAGTTCTGCATCAAGTCTCTGATGGTCACTCTAACTTTATGAGGCCAAAATGCTCAAAACTAGGCTCTGCTGTCATTTTTCCAGGAAATATTTTTCTTCGGTATACTTTCAAACTCAATGAAAATCATAACAACGCCAGCACAGAAAGCATAGCTCTGATTGTTTAAACATAAAATTTGGCCCCAAATACTCACACTTTAGTCTCTACTGCTAAAGAAATGAAGAAAGTAAAGCACTTTCAACAAAACATGCATGAATCGGATCACAACCAATAGGCAAGATGTTGTTTTAAAAGGGTGCTCAAAACACAAGTTAAAAAAGAAAATCCAAAACCCCCAATGCATGATCAGATACCCTGATGTATAGCCTAGCTGTATAACTATTTGGCAAGGCTTTAAAAAACCAAAACATAACCCCCTACCCAGATGATATTAAACAGCATATGAACACATGTCTAGAAAGCTAACAGACCCTATGCTACTTTCACCCTCAGCATGATGCTTTCTTTTGATATAATATTCAGCCACAGGAAATTAAAAGTAGAACAATATATTAAGACAGTTCACAATCCAATGCAAAAACACTAAGAAGTCTTAAAGTGCTGCCTTTCCATAAATAGAGGATAATTCTTTTTTTTTTCTTAATTCAAACAGGTTGCATAGATTATTTTCTCCCAAACCCCTTTTTTTCTTTTTCTTTTTTTTTTTTTTTGGTGGGGGGGTGGGGAAGGTGTCATAACTTTGGAGAGTCAAGTTGCTTTTAAGTCAATACTAGTTAATGGCTTTGACTTGTACAATTGCCAGTATTTTTAGTTGACATTGTCTTTCTGACCTGTAACCCTTAAACTAGAACAAGGACCTTGTTTAACGTTTGTTAAATTTAGACAGCACCACTATCCACTATTACCCCCCCCCCACTCCCACCATTGCTCTACTAATCTCCCATGCCAGCTGCTCAAATGTTTACATTTGAAGGGCTTTCTCTGTTTGTGCAGAAACTGTCTCTGCACAGTATCTCTCATCCGTACATTTGCCAGAATCAAGGCAAGAAAAGCCTCACTGCTGGAATTCTTGATTAATAAATAGTCTTAAATGTTTCTTCTTGCCTTCCTCCTTCTGTCAAACCCATTGCCATTAGGTTTTTACAAGGCAAACCTCCACAGTCCAGGCCTGACTCTTGTCCTATGCAAACAACTGTAAATCAGAAAAAGCTCCATTTAGAGTCAACGAAATCACAGTATCTCTGTTGAAACTGGGAGAGATCAGAATCAAGATGTGTATTTGAGCATTTGCTGGGATGGAAAGAAGAAAATGTTCTAATCGGAGGAGGGGGATGTGGGGGAACTATACACTAACAATCATAAATCTACTGGTAATCTCCCCATTTTGCTCTGTCAGTATACTTCATATACTGTCATAGACATTGGTCACACCTGGCTCTCTCACCAGGTCACTGAGGTACTGAACCAGCAAAGCACTTGAAAAGGTGCTTGGAATGACCCTGAAAAAGTCAGTGGGTCCAATGCCTACAGCTACTCATCCACTTAAGAACTCTGCAGGGCTATGTCTTATTCGCCTTGACCTGCTTTCTCTTCTGGCTTTCAAGCTGACTACTTATAAAACCAGAAGTATTTTTCTTAGTTTCCCCAAGTATTCCGAGATCTGCTTAAAAGTGTAAATGTTATTAAAAAAAAATAATTCAAGAAAATGGATCTGACTGAACGTATTACTAGTTCATGCTGTTCTAAAAGTCTTTAAAAAGACTGACCACTATTTGTCACACTCTTTCCCCACTTCAGGATGCATCCCGAAACGCTGCTGAGAATTCAAATGAAGAACACTGGAGAGAAAGAGGAAAAGCAATGTCTGAAATTATTTGTAACCATTCTGCTAAGCTCAAAGGGGAAGATCAGTACTGGAGCTGCACATAAAAGACCAATAAAAGCTAATTTAGCAGTTGTGTATTAAAAAAGAAGAAAGCATGTGAAACAGCTACACAGACTACAAGTATTAGAAAGTCTCTTTCCGTAGTGATGAACAGTTGAGCAGCACACACAGTACTTGGTGCTATACAGTCTTTGCTTCATATACACAACCACTCTTTGAGTTAAAGGGAGACATGTAAGGCCCGCTAAGCCTCACATAGGTTTGACTTTGCATGAGAGAACTAAGCCATAAAGTTCACGTAGGAAAACTTCCCCATCAAAGTAAAATACATTGTGTCCTGTCAGCAAATGTTGTTTTGCAAATCCTCCCTCACCTGCCATAAGATGTTATTGAGACATATGGTTTCACACGCTACCAAGCAGCTCAGTTTTGCCAACGAACAATAATGCACAGAACAAATATGTGTGGAAATCATGAGATCATCTAATTAAAAGAAATGTTATTGTTTGCCACTACTTTTAATGAAATCGAGTCTTCACTGTCCACAGAAGAGGCTGGAAAAGAACCAAATCCTATTAGCACTCATGCCTCAGAAATTGTTTGCAAAAGAAAATAAATTATACTTCAAGCAGTGTTGAAAAATCTTCACTGTATCTAAAATTTATCTACATATGCTAATAGGATATTTTAGACATATAATAAATCTATGGTTGCACATGATTCTGATTATGCTACTACAAAAATAGGTGTTGCTGCCTGAAAAAAAAATCCATTGTATATTAGAAATACGGAGTCAATGACATACAATTAGCTGTTTCTGATTTCACCTGGTAAAGGGCATTGGCATAAATACACACTAATCCTTTTACTACAGTAGTTACATTTGGAAAGCTTTACAAGAAATATTTTGGATATCCATCGTTAAATCAAACAGAAATGTACGCTTCAGTGGAATTCATAACTCCAACTCATTCCCAGACCATCCAAAACTTATGTACACAGAAATACGTGAAAGACTTTTTTAAGAAACTACACCGTTGCTTATCCAATTGAAGAAAAGCCTGATCCTGGGATAAACTTTTCTTTAAAGGTGGCATTTTCCACACCACGGCATGCTTGCCAGTTTCACCAAGAACAATATGCTGAATGAATTATGACCGAATATGAATTACAAGGCTATTATACACTATTAAGGGGCTCTGGTAATATTAAATATCAAGGAAGTAAAGCCTGAGCGGTTGAGATGTCACTAGAAAAATCTCAAACTGAATTTAAGTTTGTCTTTGTTTTTTTTTTTTTAATGTCCTTTTATTAATGCAAATTAAAAGCCATTGGTCTTATTAGCTGCTGCTTTATTCTATTTTTTCCAGTGAGTTAACTTCAGAACTTTTCAGTGAAATCAGTAACAAAAGATGAATCAGACATGAAAGGATTTGGGTGGTTAAGGGTGTGTCACTAGGTCTTAATTAAACATCCGAGGGAGATATCTGAGCCAACTTACGCCAGACCGACTGGGTACATCCACAGTATAGAAAATGATGCCATGCAGCGCAGGTCTTGAAGTTGAATTGCCTCACACTAGCCTAACTTACAGTGCTCCTGTCAGGTTGGGCCTCCCTAACTCACACCACTTTGTGTGCTCCCTTCAATAAGCCTGACGCATACGCTTCTGATTTGCTTACTCCCATTTGGGTGCCTGAATTCTGCTTCTGAGCATGCTGAGTGGGAAAACTGCAGAGAAACCCATGAAATTGGTAAATCTCTCCATCTTCATCAGTCAAGGGGCTTGATCTCATAGGTGTGCTTAAAGCACAAGTAAGAAACCTGGCTCCACAAAAACCATAACTGCTAGAGGAGGAAGCTATGGCATTTCTCTCCTGTCTTGTCCTTCCCCCTGCCCCAAATTCAATGATTCAGTAAGAATATGGTAAACCCAGGTGCAAAACCTTCTTCTAGTCAAGAAAAAACAAACTTCCCCCTCCCGTAAGCAGAGTGAGATTATTCTCTGTTCAAGGACATGAATATGAGTTTAGCTAGAAAGAGACTGAGATCAGGGCACTCATCCAGGCAGGGAGCAACAGCCACTTGGCTTGTCCAGTTCTAGCTTCAGTGGTTACTTATTTGCTGGATTTAACATTTGTGTAGCACAAAACATAGAAAAACATCTCTGGTGCCGGCACTGGAACCCTGAGCTGCCACCGCACTTAAGTTATTTCGTTACTGGTCTGAATAGTTAAGCTTGCTCTGGCTCTCTTTCTGAGTCACTGAATATTTTTACAAAAGGGTGCTTCCCACATCAAGAATACCTTACAGCTTTGTTCCAGGCAGTCTCTAGCCCAGCAAGTATTTTGGTTTTCTTTGCAAAGAAGGAAATAATACTCTCAATAATGGTCCTGAGAGAGATAGAAGATTGGCTGGTATCTCTAAAGGCAGAAAAGAGAACCGAACTTAGTTCTCACATTTTGTCTAACAGTGGTAGTGTTAAGCTTTTAGAGTATAAAAGCCTTAAATACCTAAATCTAGCAGCTGGCTCAAGCTTTCAATCTTGAGCAGAGGCAGGTAGCAGACACAGAGGATGGGCAGAGTTCAACATACAACTCCTGCTGTGCAGATCTCAGTGGCTTCAAAACTTGGGAAATCTAGCTCTGGAATGCTTAGATTTAGCGTCCAACAGAAGCCCACTCTGTTGAGTATTTAAAAAGGTACTTCCAGGCATAGTTGTGCACAGTTGCTTTTGTAGATATGGCCCTACTCAAATCCTTTCAATTCAACTTGATCCATTTCTCTCTGTTCATCCCAGGATGTTTCTTGAGACTATTTCTTTCAAAAGAAGTGTCCAAGCTGCCTTTTTAAAATCAACAACTCAAATGCACTGCGTCGTGATGATTTTACTCTGAATTATGCAGTTTTATGTAAAGGTGCAGGTTCTGGCAACCAACGACTACCTAATCTTTTGTTTTTAATAAAACCTTCATGGTCGCAAAAAAATGTTCAGAAATGTGACCTCTACAAACCTAACGCCCAGAAGCCAAATGGAGGGAAGTTCACCCTAAATTATTTGTTTTCAAATCTCATGATATTAAGCCACTTGTGTGGTGAGAACAAGAGCTGATGAGCAATTTCTGAATGCATGAAGTTGGCAATCCTGTGGTAGTACAAGCTAAGCAGCACAGGCAGAACAGGGGTCAACTCACTTGCTTTTCACCAGATGCTGTTTTTAATAGCTTGTAACTTTGCCATGCTTTAACCATAGCTGCTGAGACTTTCACTTCCAGGTGTCTGTCTCAGGCTATTTTTTTTCTGAGCCAGAGTAGTTCAGCAGGTTCTGAGGTGATTTTTTTTTTCCCCCACTAGCTCCAAGGACCTTTTTTTTGAAGAGGTCTAGCAAATACCATGCTTTGCAGCAAGAGCTTGAAGTCTGGTGGCAGGCAGACACTGTTTCAAGCTCTTGCCTTCTGCTATCAAATACTGTAAGAAAAAATCTAAAGATATTATATTATGTAAAAGTATCTATGATTCACATGAACAAAGGCAGCTAATATCCACACCACAGACGGAGGTGGATACAGCTGCATCTCTTCAGCAGCCATAATCTGGCCAAAAGGCACCTCCACAATCCACCTAATCTATCCCTCTGTTTCAAGACAGAATCAAGTATGTGTAGCTCATCCTCTAGACATTTTTGGAGGTTTTACAGATTAGGTGATGATACAGATTTCACATTCTCTTTAATAATCTGGTCCCTTGTGAAACCTCCATGGAGTCATATTTTTTTCCCCTCTAATATCCAAGTTAAATTTTCATTGCTCCATATAAAACGCATCACTTCTTGTCCTACCCTCAGTAGACAAGGAGAAAGAAAGTTGATCGCCGTCATCTTTGCTACCTATTGGAATTCTCTGAATGTCAGTCACAAGCCTGATATCTCTGGCAAACCTCTTTTCTTACTAAGGAAAGTTAACAATAAAATGATTTTTTTTTTTAGAGAGTATCACAAGATATCAAAATAAATCTAACTCTACCGTGATATTGAACCTTAACCTGAGATACCTGGTGCTTAATAAATGTTTTTCTTCTAATCATCTAAACAGTTGCACAAATGAAATCATAACTATAGTGTATCTTCCCTAGTGTTATCCTCTGGCATCTAACTATTGACTTACAGGCACCCTGTAACAAAAGACTGAGGGGGAACAGACCAGTCTGCTGCAGCATTTACACAACTCTCCATACTCAGTTTGTTGAGTTCTATGTTTTGCAAACCAAACCACATTAAGCAAAATTGTTTCAAGGACAGATCACAACCTACACCTTTGACAGTGTACATAGATTGCTCTAACTGTATAAAATGCCACAGAACTATCCCAGGATTTGACCCTTAACCAACATCATCCTAAGCACTGCCAGGAGACCAAGAAGCAAGAATATGAAAACAGGAATTTAAAGTGAATGTGACTGTCAGACACAAGGAAGTATTAAAAGTAGACGGCTGTTAACTTCCATTTGGATGACATGGGCAGTATTCTCATTCCTACCGCCCTAAATAGTACCTGACCACGTGAGGTGAAATCCTTGACAGTAGATGGTATTAACTGATCACCTGGGACCTGCCATAACTGAAGAGAAATCACATTTCTAGTTGCTTTTGCATAACTGTACTTGATCCTTCTTTCTAACCATTTCTGAACTGGGAAAGCATATCACGAATGATATAACTCCTGCCATCAATGAGGGCATAAAAGTTAGAGTACATTAAGAGCAAACAAGGCCCTGAAAAGGTAAATAATATATTTTTTTAAAGCTTTTATAGGGAAAATAGCTGTTCCCATAATTTAAGAAATTACTGCCAAGTTTACTAATGCACCAAAAGTCATGCTGACTTTTTTCAAACATTAGCACAGTATTTTTTTTCTGTAACATGATCTTGCAATTATACAGGTACTATGAAATAAAAAACCCCCATACACAGCCCCTAAACGTATCTACGTTTGGAATTTGAAATGACTTTTTTTTATTCCCTGATAGTTTTGTTCATGAACTATATGATAATAGCCATGACAGATTTATTAAGTAGGGAACTACTGGAGTATCTGCTTCATTTAGGTTCATTGATTCTGTTATGAGTAACACCCATATTCAGACACACGCTGAAGAGTAGATTTTTTTAAAAATGGTCCCGATGAAAATCCTGTAACATTGCTCTGCTGAAGCGCTGTTTGAACTAGAGAAACCTTGTGTGATAAGACTTTGTGCTGAAGTTTCAAGTCCTCTGATAAGTGTCCCTGGCTGTACTTCTAAATATTTTCTTCCCAAGCTGATTTATTACATAAACAAAGTCCACATCAGAGCTACATGTCGTTCAGCACTTGAGACGTGTTTTTTTGCTGTTGATTTATGAAAACACGAAGGCCCCAAAAATAAAACCAGCTAATTTTAGTCCTTAACATTCCAAGTATCGGGTTTCATCTTGATCAACTGTTTATTTGAGGACAGTGACACCAAGCGGCAGAGATGACTTAGATTCTCTTTTTTTCCCCACTGTTCTGAATTCCAGCTCTGACTGTCTGCCTTCGGCACACAAAAAGTGGAATATGGTTAACTGTGCTGCAACTTCCAGCTGCTTTATTTGTATGTTGTATTTATACACATCTTGAAAATGCATTTCAATGGCATTTAATTTGTGAAAAGTTAACCCGGATATAAAGCTCATCTGCTTAGCACAAAACTGGAACAGATTAAGGGAAAAGATTTCTGTTTCATTTGCAATTCACCATTAGATTTCTGATCCATTATTGACGTGTGGTATAATGAACTGCTGCACTCTGAAGACTGTCATGGAGAATTCTTTTCTTGCGTTTTTACACTCTCTAAGGTGTTAACAAATTCTTCTTTTTCACTTTTATTTTTGCTGATACTGTGAACAAATGTCCTTTCACCTCAAGCATAATGTGTTACTTTCCCATCTTGACTTTGAAAATCTCTTCCTCGTCAACAATCCAGAGTATTTTTAGAGGCATTAATAATTCCAATAATAATTAGATAAATATAGCACTGAGAATGGTTTGGTGGTTAAAAATCATATATAACTTGTGCTTGAATAAATACTAAGGATCTCTTATTTCTTACACCTTTATTCCATTCTTTCACATTGCTCAATTTTCAAAAAAACCCCAATCAATACTCAGAATAAAATAATTACTTTTTCTACAATCCAGTGCAAATCACCAATACATAATAGTGAGAAAAGGATTTAAACTAAGCATACTGAAGTTTATGCACCTACCTCAGTAATACTTCATGAGTTGCCTATTTCCTTATAGGCAAGAAAAACTTTCCTGATCCAGCCAGTGTATCTCCTGGCACTGTGCTGAAGGCAATGGAAAACTATTTTCCTTTCAGAAATAAATCTGAAACTTTGGCTTTGATTCCTGCACAGCAAATGCAGAATTCTTTCAGATGACCCAAAACAGTAACAGAAAGTAGGCCTGAGGGTATTGCAAAAGAGGAAGGCTCTACTGGATGACATTTTGCCAAATATCCTATCTTAGATCAGTTAAACTTCTATATAATTCTCTCTAAATGTCTATTTCACATATATGGCTATGTGAGATACCACTTGTTTTGAATAAGGATACTCAGTTCCACTGAAGTAAATACGTGAGGATATCTTTTGAGCGGAATAAAAAATTACCCAAAATGATCAAGGGTCTGAAAGTCTAGTCCATAAGGAACTGCTAAGCGGAATTTTTAAGATTACAAAGTGCTTTCATTGGCATGTCCACTTAAATTTTATCTTAAGTTAATACAGGTTATCTATGCCAACTGTCTATGCTAAGTTCATAGTAGTTTAGAATTTTGAAGACGTCACAATTGTTGACCTTCTTCTTGAAGTCCATCTAGCCTGTTCAAAGGATTGACCTTCTGTGCTGCTGCATGTATCTGTTATACTTATTTTTTTACATCTGCAAGCTTTAACAGAAGAGTACCAAATTAAATGGAACTACATCAATACTGTCACTTAAATATATACTAATGTCTTAGCAGGATTGGTGCTCATAGAAATGCAGGTGTCAAGCAAGAAGTGAAAAATGTAAACAGTGAACACTGGCTACACTGTTCTCGAAGATTAATTGGTCTTAAGAGGAAAGGGAAAAAAAATTATATCCCTAACATGTTCATGTAACTGAATAAAAAGAAAACACTTTTTACCTCTCCAAGATCCCTTTGCTCCCTATCACCTGTGTCTTTAGAAGACAGTTACATGTTCAAGATAAGTTTTGAAAACTTTTTTTATCAATGTCAAAGGAAAAAAAACCCAATCTTCATTCATGATTTGCCCTGTAAGATTCCCTACAAAAATAAATCAAGAGATGTCTCTCTTCAGAGGAAAGCACCACACACTAGTGTAAAAGACAGTTCAGAGCATCTGAACAACCTTTATATACTCACTTGGAATCCCTCCTCTTCCTTCCCCTTCTCTTCTAGTACTTGGGTATCAAGATATTGAGATTAATTTATAATGGCAGTGAATACGAACCACATGATTATTTTATTTTGGCAGTTTGTGATGGTTTTTCTACACTTTTACCTAGTGTATTTCAATTGCCTACATCATCCTCTACTAGGACTTTATATTAAATACAGCGCTCTCACTAAAACATTCATCTTTAAACGTTACCCGTATTTTTAGTGTCATAAGCAGCATTCCTATTTCAGTATTCTTTCATTGTGAAGTCTTCACAGATTTGCAGAGACAGTTTTTTTTTAACTTCACAGTCAATCACTTCTCCATCTATTTCTCCCTTCTGAGTTCTTTTATTTTATCCTTTTTATATGGGATTTGTTTTCTCCTTTTTTTCCACAATTTTCTGTCATCCTTCTCTGTGGCTAGTGAGCTGTACATTTTGTGGATTAGTACTCTTTTTCCAAATACCTGTTTCTGAAAGGGAGATTCAGAGCTGAACCTCCAGTTTCAGGTTTCTATTCTGTCATGAACAAAGTCTTCTCCAGGTTTTGATAATATGGTAACAAAAAGACATGCCATTTATTATGATTACTAATCCACCAGAACAGCCTTACAAAAATATTTAGGATTCACACTTCCTAAATAGATACCTAAATCCTCATAATTTAGTATTCTGTCAGGTATTTAAAAACCTTTCTAAATGTAGTTCACAGGATTTTAGTACCCCAAAACCTACAGAAGTACTTCACAAAAATCCTTTCTCTTATTTCCAGTGTTTAAAATAAAAGTAGCCTCCATCCTCAAGCTACTTATGAAACAAATGGAATGCTGCCATGCTGCAGAAGTCATGTAAAGGGATAAAAATGTGAGGTGTGGTTTCATTAAGAAAAAAACTCCCTCTAAATGTCACTGATAAGGCAAACATACTCTTGTATCATGTGGTACTATCACTGTCTTACAATCACAACAACTATGTCATTGGTTAAAACACTTTCTACTCACAACTGCTTAGAATTTAACTTGGAAACAAACTTTATTTATAGTGAAGCTAGCAAGTTTTATTTGAAGACAGCGCGTTGCATTTTAACTTCATCAAGATACACAAACTATGCACTCACATATCTAAGTCTGCTAAGAAGTAAGCTATTTCTACTTCTACTTGGCTAAGCATCAGGAATAGCAGTGGTTTCTGGTTATTCAAATTGCAGGATCTAATAGGAAGGCAATAGCATCTGCAAGCCATGTTAGTACTTACATCCAAGCTTCCTTCACTTGTAGATGTAGAACTAAAAACATCCTCCTCACAACAATCTCTGTTCATCCTCAAGTGTTCTTCTGTCTGTAACACAAACAAGTATCCTACACAGCAGCAGCAAATGAAACAAAACAGCAAAAACATAGCAGAGCAAAGCATCAAACCTCATCACAGAACAAAGACAAACTGTCTCAGTAGTGCTGGACCCGATTGCTGAGAAACTTTGTAGTAGTCTGCAAAATTTCTCTTAGGCAAGGTCCTAAGAAATCTATTAGCAGAAAGATTTAAGAACAAGAATACAAAGACACAGAACAATTCTTGGGCAAGGAGGAAAACAGGTAGTAGGCAACTCTGTTTCAAGTCTGCTTAACCCACAGACACAGAGGAACAAGCAGAGAACTTCTTCCCTGTGACTTGTCAACAACAGGAGTGCTTCTGTGCACTAGCATATACCCTACTTAAACCTAGATCCCATGACTGTCTGCACAGGACCTCTGCTCTACTGGATTGCTTAGCAGTGCCAATTTGATCTGGATTTAGCCCCAGGCACATGACTACATTTCATATCAAAAAGATACGGAGTTCATGCCACCTTTATGTTTTTATGTCAGCTGCAGGAGAACAGAGGGTAACTGATCCAGCATAAAATTAGAATGGAGAGAACAAGATGATACCTGATCTGGCATTAAGCCTGCCAGTACAAAGTTAACCAAAGAAATACTTTCAACAAATTTGTATCAGCCATGAGAATAAGAATCTGCTTTCATTCTACGTCACAGTGTTTTTAATACAGGAGAAAGTGGTTTTTTTCAAAAAAAATAGATCTAGTGTATTGTCATACCACTATTACGGCTTTCAGTGAGCTAGCTGAGAAAGAATGTGTGTGGGCATGGAAATCTGAGCGTAGGCCTGTAGCGTGCAGTGACACCTGATCCAGGACAGTCTGCAACACAGGCTAATACTCTTCTTTCCTTGCAAAAGAAATTTCCTTCCCCTTGTAAATGCCTACAACTCTGCAGTGCTACTACTGTGCAAGACTTTGGGCAGTACTTGCTAACAAATAGTTCTAAAACACAGACTATGCATAACTACATACACACATTCACACACAGCATCACTGCAAATCATAATGCAAACAAACAAAAAATTAAAACAAATAAGCAGAACCAAGTTTAGTCTTGCAGAGGAGTACAAATGTGAGAATAACTGTAAAGAGCAGAGTTTAGGAACTCTGGGCCTTTAATACCAGTACCTGAAATCACAGGACATCCCATCATATAATCCCTTCATAAACCTACAAAATCCTTTCTTAAAATAACAATTTGCCCACATTCTGCTAACGCTGTTCAGCAGTTTCACCGCTGTTTTGGCTAGAAATCTTCCACAATACCAAGCCAGATGTATTATGGCTAGTTAACACCTGTTTGCTCCTGTCTGCTCTGCTGTTCTTCAGTTTTCAGTAATTCTTCCATCTACTTGGGTTCAAACTCCTAGAGGTTTTTATTGAAAAGGCAGCAATGACTTCCTTGCTGAATTAAAAGTGATCGATTGAGCTGCTTTTCCTACAGAGTATTTGTCATTTGAAAGTAGGAATCCAATAAAGAAATTACAAAGTCAATTAATTTGTCAGAACTAGCAGAAAGAAAGACTTACACTGTTACCTCAGATTTAGAAGCTGTTTCTCATACTTGTTTGTACAGCTCCTATTTTTTCTCAGGTCAAATACTACTTGTCACTTATAACTAATTCTCAATATCCTTCGCATCTATTAAAATTTGCATTTTGAAAATCCTCAGAGTATCTTTGATTAGCATGAATGAGGAAGAGAATAGAAAAAAGACAGGAGTTTGCAATCTTGGGACACTCATCCCAAACTCAGCTGTGAGAAACCCACTGCAGTAACCACAGAATTGCTATGCTTCATAGAAACTTTTTCTAAGGTTGCAAGCATAAATATTTTACAAGTTAAATCTGAGCTGCTTCAGGAGTTAGAATTCTAAGAGCACACACACTTCATACCAATGTTCAGGAAAATGGAATCAGAGGACAAACTATAACGCAGAAACTGCGTGCTGTAATATATGTGGTTCTCCCAGAAGAGCTACAGCCCCACAGCGCGCTCTAGAGGCTGAAGCTGAGCTTCCTTGTTTAATCGATTCTTCCAGGCAGATACAGCATTACTGCTCTAGTTATGTTTTTGTTCCCTTCTAAATGGGAAATATTTTCTTATGGAGGATAAATACTCTGAAAGTGACTGACCTTCTATCTTCTAAAATGCACTTTTCATGCGTCCTTTATAAGATGTTAAGAATAGTTCAGCATCCATGACAGATCATATTTTTCAACACGGTAATTCCCAGTGTCCATAAAGGAAGCTATTCCCTGGCAAAAGCACTCCAAATTTGATCATAATCAAAAGGGAAGAGAACTAATAAAGATTTTGGAAAGCCTTCACAGTTTTAAATACATGACTGAGAAGACTGGAAGGGTAAGTGAAACACTGATCCATTAACAAGCCTATGTTTCTTAGAACCAGTTAATCAGACACACATTTTAGGATTTCACTGCAAAAGCCTTGGAGGGCTTTTTAAACTAGATGAAAGAAAGTTTCCTTTTTATTCTGACATCCTAGAGTATTAAATACTTTACAAACAAAACCAGTTGACGCTGATATTTATAGTGAAGGATACAAAAAGTATGAAGCTAAAAGCCGAATATTTTATTATGTTCCCAAATTAGAAAGTTTTTCTGTATTTTATTTCTGTGATGAGAAACAGATTTTTCATAAAGGCATCTCAATGGAAGAAAATTATTTTATAGAAAATTTATTTTTTAAATTTTTCAACCCAAGATTAAAGACAAAGTTAAAAATGCCTAATATGCACCCCAGAAGATATTGATCCTTCAGTTTAATAATGCAAGCTATTTCTTCTACACCTGATTCATTGGTTTTACAGACTTGGAAATGGCAATAGCATGACTGCACAGAACTTCCTAAAGATATAAATACTTTAAACCAGATTATCACCCATGTACAGAAGAGTTAATAAGAAACTTCTGCTTGATATCTTAATTGTTTTATATTACATGAGTTCTTTCATAAATGCATTTTCTAATCTGAGCACTACTAATAAGTGGACATAAATTGCTTGAGACTACTGCCCTTTGTCAACATCTACTGAACCCACAGCATTTTAGAAAAATAAATAAGTAAATGGTCAATATGCCTGACCCTTTCAATAAGCAGCTGATATCTCCATCAGGCTGCACTTACTAAACACAGTTTACGCACCTGCTAACGGATTACTCCTGGAAGGAAAAGAAGGAAAAGAAGGAAAAGACAAAAATCTTCAAATGCACACCACCACTCACAGACATAATACACCTGGAAATAAAACAATTCTTTTTAGTGAGGTAGTACACTGTTAAACACTTACCTTGCTGCTTCTTCTATCAGCTTTAAACAATCCCAGAAGTCTTGTCTTTTCTTTTTCTATTGCATCATTGCTTACTGAAGCCTTTCGACTTGGTTCTGAAACAATTATAATGGAATATTTTTTACATTTTTACAATTCAGAAGATCGCTATTTTTAAGCATTCTGGATTAATGCTGTATTTTTATGAGCTGGAGATGTTACAAACTTAATTATCTAAGTAACTGCCAGATACTGCACTTTATTTTTTTATCAAACTTTTATTTGTTCTGAGTTTGTTCCAAAATCTGATGGAGGCAAATGGAATAATTCAATAAACTGCAGTAAGTTTTCAATCACAATTTAGTTATCTTTATTAAAAGACAAAACATGAGCAAGTTTCTTAGCCTTCAGAAATACTTGCTGAATGTCTCAGTTAAAACTCATGGAGTACCACAATACTAAAAAAATAAAATAAAATAAAGACTTTAAAAAAAAATGATGGGGAGTATCTTTAACAATTCACAGGCCTAACTTAACACAGTGAAGTTAATGGAGAGACTCGATGTCAATTTAGATAAAGCTCCATGAAGAGGAAAAAGACTTTTCACTCGGAAAAAGAGCTCTCCTTAGAACTTAAAACAGCTGGTTGTGCTCATCTTTTCTCATCTTGGTGTTTTTACTTCAGGTGGGCAAAGAGGGGAGTCTATATGCATTTCAGGCTGTAAGAGCTCAAACATTCAAGTTCTCCTCGAACCAGCTAAGAAACTGTATGAATTCTCAGACCATTTAGTCTCTCTTCAATCTCCCCCACACCAGCCAAGCTGGATGAGCAAAGCAATAAGGTCATGCATTACAACTATTGGTTTGACATTCAGTATACAGACTGTAAAGCTCTCCCACTTTTTTAATGGTATATAATGCTATAAAGATTTCTTCCTGGTTCCAAGCACGTCAGAGTATCCCACTAGCACACAGAAATTTTAATGTACAGAGAAAAATTGCTTTCTCTTGTAAATAACCACTTTATTTGTTTAATGACAATTAAGAAGCAAATGCAAAATGACTTGTTTGTTGAAACAAAATAAAGGTTTACTTCACAAAAAGAACCCTTATCCTAGAATTCCTGTAAACTAACTTGCATTTCACACAAAGCACATGATTTTCACACAGGTCACACATATCAACAATATGTCATTTGTTAGAAGGTGTTAATTGCATACAGTAGTTCAAAGCACAACAGAAAAGATGATGAACCCATAGAAAAACAGGGAGAAACTATCCTTAAGAAAGGTTGCAACTCTACTGCAAAAAAATACAGTAATAAATTAATACTTTTCTCAAATACTAAGTGCTGCCTATGCTCATTCACCAGAAACTGCTGGTTTTCTGCTTGGAGCTGGGCTGCAGCTGTATGTGGATCATGCTTCCCTTACTCACATAGTCTTCAACTATGAACAATAATGATAAAAGTCTAGCATAAACTAGGTCAGTAACAGTTCATCATCAACATTACCATTAAACGTTGTATAATAATAACAAATTAGTATTTTAAACACAGCTTATCATCTCAAACCAGCAAGGAATCTTTATAAATCTGTATCAATTTTTCTTAAATATATACAGTAGATACTCTCTAATATTATGCTCTATATAAGAGGAAGCCACAGCAAGTAATAAAAGAATAATAAATAATAAAAATATTTTAATTTTTTATTAATTATTAAATAAAATATAAAAATAAAAATAATAATAAAATAATAATAAAATTAGGGGGAAAAGTACTGGCATAGTGAAGTCAAGAGACAATAGGCCATGAGCTAAGATTTGCTCGATGGCTATCAGCTACTGGAGGTAGACTTCCTTCCTTCCTGAAAATTGAAAGTTCTCCACAGCTTTATTTTGGTTATGTTGTGTTTACTAGTAATGGAAAGTCAGTTAGAAATCAACTGTACCTTTCTTGAGGATAATTAATTTAAGCAATGTATTATAACAGACTCAGTGGGGGAAAAAGATATGCTAAATACACATGTTTTCTGTTTAACTGGGTGCAGAACCACCAATGTAACTAATCAAACCCCATCCCCCGTAGCAATTCAGAAGTCAGAATCTATTCAGAGTTATCCAACGTGTATACATAGGTTTGATATTAAAAAGTTTCATTGCATGTAAATTGAAATCAGTGGAAGATGTCACAGATCTCAAAATATTCTGTCTTTGCTACTAAATAAATTCTGAATGCAAGAGAACTCTGAAATGTTAGTATTTCTGAAATTCAGCTAATCATGCTTTAGGAAACCTGAAAATGCTTGGAATCTGTACAAAAACATATCATACCACAGAACACTTAAATGACAGGATTTGTTAGTTGCTGGCATTTTTATGGCAATTACTGAAGAAGCAATATGCCCACAAGTGTGTTTGTTCTGACCAAAAGCACAGACATGTGAACAACACTTGCAAAAGACAAGACAGATTGTTTCTCTACAGCATTTTATGAGACGTTCTTAAAGATCCATCTACCAAACCCACATTAAACATAGTGTGAAGGGAAAGATGGTTTTCCCTCAGCAGCATTGTACAGTACCTCTATAGTTCAGAGAAGGTTCAGACTGAGTTTTTGATGGAGGAACTGGAAAAGGCAGGCAATGAAAGGACAAGAGAAGACATATTAAAGTTCTAATATTGCCTCGTAAACCACAATATTCATTAATTATTCCTAGTACTTGTTGTCGTAAGCATTTCAGAAAAAAAATGTTGACCAACAACAGACATGCAGAGCTGCTACTAGAAGCAGTTTAGCTGTGTTTTTATTAATTCCCAATTCACTCGTGAAGCTGCTTCGACTGCTACATCGAATTAAGTAAGCAGGTGGCAGCAGAGCTTGTCTTTTAATAATCCTTTAGCACTTGGTATTTCTGTTTCAGGGAAGGAGTGATGAGCACAGAGGTTTTCTAGAACCTGTTCTTACAAGCACAGTCTGTGCTTTCAGCACCTCTGATGCCTTACTTGTTAGTGGGAATGTGTTTTCAAAATCTGTTGGTTCTGATAACAAAACAGACTGGACATCTGCTGAATGCACAATTCATAGACCAACTGCTACTGAAACCAATGGGATTATTCCTCCTGGAGATTACAAACGAGAACACAGAAGAAGGAATTTGCTGGAACAAAGGAAACCTTTTGTAAATTTTATGTGTATTTACCGGTTTCCTCATCAGACACCATGGTGCAGAGCAAGAGGGAGGTAATAAAGGCTGAAATAGACACAGAATCAGGGGGATTTTATCATAATGAAAGTTATCCTGAAACGTTAAAAAGTAATAAAATATTTTAAAAATGCTGACGTAGAGCACAGCATACTATAAAGTGTTACATAACTTGCTGCTATAAACCTAGCCCTGAAGTAAAGTCCTGGTTTTGACTGTAAAGGCTACAACTGGATTTGAGGACCAATATTACACCAGTACATACACCATCACTTTCATTTTGAAGGAAAAAGAGTTTAAGGAAAGCTTAGGCTAATTGCTCTATAAATTGTCCCTGAAGTACGCTGAATAAATCCTGTTGAATACTCTGCATGTTCAATATGTTGCTCAAAAATGGTTAGCTTAATTACAGTAAACATGTCTTAAAAAACCACACAAACACGCAATTGAGTTATGACGTGTTGTCAGCCACTTTTTTGAGCATCCTAACAATTCAAAGGAAAAAGAGATATTTAGTGTACTTAAAAGTCTAAACTCATTGAAATTTGACTCACACAGAGGTAGAACTGTCACTTACCAAAGGAGTTTGAAAGAAGAGACAGAATGTCAACATAAATAAATAACTATATAAATAAAAAATAAGCCTGCTGCTCAGCACTTAAAAGACTGACGTTATCTAAACAATAAATAAGGACATTTATTGTGCTGGAAGTGATACTGATTGAGACAATCTGCAGGAGACAATTTTAATGAATATCCCCTCCCGGCCTCAAAGGAAGTAGTGCTTTTATTTTTAAAGCAGGTATATTTTAAAGCACATTGCATAATTACGCTATTTGAATACACAATCAGGCTGATAAAAACGCAAGCCTAAGAAGCTGCCGCTACAGTATCATCTATAAGAACAGAAAGTGAGGGTGAATAAACAAGAGAACAAAATTTTAAATACAAATACCTCTTAGCTCCTCTTCACTAAACCATCAATAGCTTCGCTCTTTGGAGAAACTGTCTGTGAACCTCTCCACAGTCTCTTTCTCATAAGCCCTGGTCTGTCGCCTCTGCCTCTCAGCTTTCACAGCTGCCATGACTATGGCATGTCTCTTCTTTCTTTCTCTCCAACCCACAGCACAGGTTGGTGACAGGCTCTGCCTGGATGAGGCCCCTGTGTTGCACGCACCTGTACTAACAGCAGCTCCAGGAGGTAGGAAAGCTCCTCCTTTTGCCCTGCCCCAGGCCAACCTGCACTCTGCCAGGGGCCAGCCCAGCCTGGCACAGGGCCCGAGAGCAGCCAAGGATGGCTGGGCACGCTGCTGTACTGGCTGCCGCTCTGGGCACGGCCCACTGAACAAACCCACGCTGATCTCTGGACTGAGATGTCACTCTGCTGTTTCAGCCAGGCCCCGAAGGAACAAGAGCACAAATGTTAAGTTGCCCATAATATTGTTGGCACATCATCTAACCCTGCAGCGACTGCTTTCAGTTTTAGCTCACCTCTTTTTCTGTCCCAGGCATACAGCTCCTTTATCCCCAGCTCCTCCAAGGACTTGGTAAGCTCCAGCTCCTCTCCAGTGATGCCATCTCGCAGAAGAACAACATGCTCTTGACTGACTTCACACTTCTCACAAATAGCTGGGATGATACTGTGGAGAGGCACCTCTGGACTAACACGAACCACAGCCTTCTGTGTCTTCAGGTAGTTCACTACCAGCCTCACAGACTTCTGCAGAAAGAAACACAAACTCTCAGCCCTCCCTCTGTGATGGCTAGGCTCTCTTACAATGAGAAACACTGTGGACTTCCATTTTATCTTGACGACTCCTCCTAGGCAAACTTATCGCACACGCATTCTATTCCAAAATTATTAAAAGTGATTTAAAAAAAAATCTCCGAACTGCCCTGTTTGTAAGAAAACATTCACAAGAACAGACAAATAAGGAAAAGGAATTGGAGGCAGACATAATTTGTGAATGTTTACAAGTACCACTCTGAAATTCATGACTGTAATTAGCTATACTGATTCAGGGTAATAAAAATTTCAGCAAACCTATTTGGAAAATGGTTACTTCTGAATCTTCAGTATACTGTGAAATACATTTATTAACGATCAGTCTTCTCCCATATCTGCAATAAAGATGGCAAACAAAATACCACCAAAACGCTACCTACTTCCACATAACCCCACAGCCCTCATTTCAGCCACTACTGCAAATTTCAACCACCTCGGTCTTCAATCAAGGATCTTTATAAGAACAGATTTTCATCTATCCAACCACATACAACATAAAATGTTGTCTAAATGCTGGAGTCCAGATTGGCACCTGCCAGTCTGCAAGCAAATCAGTTAAGCTAGAAAGCAGGTTATAGTCAATCTCAAGCCTTTCCCATCTGGTTTGAAGATGCAAAGATTGGAAGAACTGCTTGAAACCACAGGAATAAAATGAATGTTCGTGGCAACACTTTAGCCCTACAGTGTACCGACCTCAGGGACCCTTGGCAGAGGTCTCTTTGTCTTCTCCTCAGGAACCTTCTCTTTCAGAAGTACTGTCTGTACATCCAGTGCTCCTATCAAAGTGTTTGGCTTGTAACTCAGAGGTTGATGAGTTCCCAAAGACTTCAGTTCAAGACTATGTTGGGATGGATTTAAGCGATACTGGCTGCACAAATCAACCAACAGATCCATCACAGCTTTACTGCAGGGAAGAAGACATTTGCCATTAGCATGAGAAAAAACAGTTGCTACAAAATTTACCTCAGTTTTAATATGGAAGAAAAAAAGACAATACAAGCTGTGAATTTGTCACTAGTTAACAACCTTTGAGAGGGAAAGTGCTAATGTTTTGAAACACTAAACAGGTCAGATAAAATGCTAGGAATTAAATTTATTTGCACTTCACTGTGTGAGCTGGCAATTAACTATTTCCTCTGAAGCAGACAACAGTGCCAATAATAGCACTAACAAACATAAGACAAGAGCGGACAAAGTGCATCTTATCTGCTAAATCCATGTGTTAAATTCACCAATTCAAACCCTGTTCTTTAACATGAAGACAAGATATAAAAAAATGATGCACTCACGGTATGATAAACTCTACCTAGATTTGAACCATCACAAAACACAACACAAAATGGAGCATTTAAATCTGGAACATAAGGTAGGCAGGATTCTTTTTTCCAGGTTACAATTTTGAGTCCCCCTCTCCAAATCCATTTGACACCAGCAACATTTCCAAGCACAAGAGATCTCTTCCATATTTATTTTGGTGACGATATTAACCCTGCATAAAAACATCTCGTTTCGAGTATTTGCATTATCGAGAACTCTTAGCACAGGTGTGATTCTAAAACTCTGAGGTTAAAAGAGTCAGTCACTACCCCTGTCTTATTCCATGCCTCTGCAAGGAGGTACTACATTTTGTGTCAATAACTCAACATTCACTGGAGCTTGATACTGCCTGACACAGCAGATTGGAACTATGTTCCTCCACACCCCAGAAATTCTCTTCTCCCAAGGTAATGGAGGGTTCTTTTTTTAAAACCTTCCTCCCTAAAATCTGAGAAAACAGGTTTATTAAAACCAGTTATGTTTCTGAAAATTTTTGGTTTCATAAACCAGTACCTGTCATCAACAAAACAATGTAAATTGAAAAAAATTACCAGACATAACCACAGTCTATCATATATATGATATTTTTATTCTAGCAGAAGTGAAAATAAGTGAAAATAGCATATTTGCCAAAAGGATTGGCATCTTTTCTAATCTGTAAACTGAAAAAACTGAGTACAGATTCAAAATGCAAGCAAATTCAAATAAAATAAAATCCTTCGCAGGTTATTAGCTACCACTATTATGTCTGTAGCTCAAGAACCACCCCTCAATTGCAAGTTGTTGGCATCTGGGAAACTACTCTGTGGTGGCCACCCATCTTCTTTTTATGCATATGTTGTTGGCCAACAACTGCTCAAGACAGTGAAGAAGCCTGGAAAGCTAATGGCAAAAACAATGACAATGGAAAAGGAGAATGTTGGAGAACGGCTTGCAGAGAGCAAGGCCATGGGTCCCTGCAGAAGCTGATTGCAGCCATCTGAGGTAAACAAAGGAAAAAACCCAGGGTACAGTTATGCCAAACAAAAGACAGTTATGTTAACAAAGAGAGAAACTGAGGTACACAATGGCCTTGATGGTAAAAACAACCTTGGGAAAGAAGGCAGGCCAGAAGAGGGAAGATGTTGTGACATGTCTGAGATGCCACAGGGGGCTGGGATATTATAATGTAGCTTTTTACATGTATCCAATAGATTTGTGAGTAGTATGCATGATTATTGTAGAGTGCTTATATAAGGTGTGATTTCTTTCAATAAAGTTGAAGCTTTATAAGGTGTGATTTTTTTCAATAAAGTTGAAGTTTACTCTATTATTCACATTGAATCGGCTGCTTGCTTCCTCCACCCGCCGCAGGAGAACCATCCCTTATTAACAGGTGAAAGCCTAAAACATATGTAGGTGACAGTTCTTCCCACTCAAGAGATAAGAAAGGACCTTTTTTACAGTAACCTATTTCAAGTTTCACTGAGTTATGCAGTGTGAGCTGAAAAAATAGCAAGCATGGAAAATATGAAATAGGCGATTGCATTGAAAAGAGAAAAACACAGTGAGAAGATGATGACTGAAGATCAAACAAGGCAAATACGTCAATATGTTTAGGAGGCTTCAGAAAAATAGAGCACTGTGGTAACTGGTCACATAGAGAGAGCATCGAAACAGAAACATGTAGTATCTAAATTGAAACAGGTCATTTCATGATGACTTATTCTGGCACTGTCCCCAAGTTGTAAATGTCTGTATTTCACAACCATGTTTAATTCACATATAACACACCAGAAACCAACAGAAACATTTACACCTAAGTGCAAACTATAGAACCACACCCACACCAATATTTATATGAATATTCATTAAGCTGTGCAGCAGTAAGCATTAAAAAAAGTGTCAGTCCGCCTGATACAGATCTCAGCTTGCCTGTTTACAGACATATTTCTTTTAAACTGAAATTTGCATGTGTTTTTTTTCCCCTCAGACTTACTACTGTTGTTTCAGAGAAAGGCAAATAATGTGGCAGAACCGCAATACATGGTGTTCTGTGCTAGACTCTTCAGATTAAAGTGGAACACTAACATATTTCTGTAGTGCGTAATATTGTGATAATTCATTCAAATCTGGACAGTTATCTTATGTAAACTATTCCATTAAAACCACTTTTTTTTAAAAAAAGAACAGCACTTGTGAAAGAATTATTTTCAAAAAAGATATAGTTAATTGTATTGGGTTTGTGTGTTGTGGGGTTTTGGTAGTGGGGGAGGGGCTATAGGGGTGATGGCTCCTGTGAGAAGCTTCTCAAAGCTCCCCCAGGTCCAACTTGGACCTGCCTCTGGCCAAGGCTGAGCCAATGAGTGACAGTGGCTGCACCTGTGATAACGTATTTAAGAAGGTGATTTTGGGAGGAGGAGTGGAAGTTGTGAGAAGGAGTTGTAAGGGAGACACCAATGCAAACACGGAGGTCAGTGGAAGAAAGGAGGATGAGGGGGGAGGTGCCAGAGCGGAGACCCTCCTGCATCCCATGGTGAGAGGTCAGGCTGTGCCCCTGCAGCCCATGGAGGTCCACGGTGGAGCAGATGCCCACCTGCAGCCTGTGGAGGACCCCACGCCAGAGCAGGTGGTTGTGCCCAAAGAAGGCCGGGACTCTAAGGGAAGCCCACGCTGTTGTAGTTTGGCACTGGGAGGACTGCAACATGCAAGAGGGACCCATGCTGGAGCAGTTCATGAAGAGCTGCAGTCTGTGGGAAGGATTTATGTTGGAGAAATTCATGGAGGTCTGTCTCCTAGGAGGAACCCTACACTGGAGCAGGGGAAGAGTGTGAGGAATCCTTCCTCTGAGGAGGAAGAAGTAGCAGAAACAACAGGTGAGGAACTGACCATAACCCCCATCCTCTTCATCCTGCAGCACTGGGTGGAGGAGGCAGAGAAACCGGGATCAAAGCTGAGCCCAGGAAGAAGGGAGGGGTGGGGGGAAGGTGTTTTTAAGATGTGGTTGTATTCTTACTCTCCTACCCTGATTTGATTGGTAAATTAGTGGTGGTGGCAGTGGTGTTCAAATTAAATTGATGTTCTTTCTTCCCCAATCGAGTCTGTCTTTTGCCTGTGACCATATGGGTGAATCATCCCCCTCTGTCCTTGTCCTCACTCCTGAGCCTTTTGTTTTATTTCCTCATCCCCATCCCACCACGGGGGAAGAAGGAGCTGAATGGTACTCAGTTGCCCTCTCGGCTTAAACCACGACATTTGTCAGAAGAACAGTTTGTGCTTCTGTGCACCTTCCACCAAAATTATAAAATATGTGCAGCAGCAGCAGTACCACAATTGCAACAAAATTAGAATCCACACCAGCCATTTGAGAAAATACATTTTAGACAATCATGCAAGTTGAACAAATTTGTCTGGACAATGAACAATTTAAAAAAAGTCAAATTTGAGGTTTCATCTTACTGTTGATTACAGAGCAGGTGTGTGTTAAATATAACATGTCTGAAGCTTCTGAAACAACTTCAAAGTGAATAGCATGTGGGAAAACAATTTCAAAAAAACTTCAAAAGGAGAAAAAATAAAAGAAAAAAAAGTAAGGAAGAGAAGGAAAGAGGGGGAGAGTGGACCCAAAGGAATTCTAAAATTCATGTGTTTCCAGAGAAGTAGGAGAGCTGGGAAGTCCTTGCCATTAATTCTTACACCAGATTAATTTCACCAACTTGAAAAATTTTCTTTCTAAACTATAATACAGTTCAGCTTGATTTTAAATGGGAGTTTTATTTCAAGGAACTCCATGTGTATGCCACACAGAAAAGAGACTTTAAACACAGCAAGACAAAGGTACTGATCTTTCACCAAATTTTCTTTCTATCCTTGGGCTGCATATGATTCTTGGAAGATGCCAAGAGTCAACCCTTCCTTTGGTTCTATCTTGTTCCAGATATATCTGCACTTTACTTTAACCTGCTTCTGAGACCTAGTAGAGAGAATACTCTGTTCTGAAATTCAGGTAGGTCTGATCATAACGGATTACATCTAAAGCTGAAATAAAGAAAATAAGAAGTTGCCTTGCCAACTACTCAGCTACGAAACAGATTACTTTCTTATTTTAATAAGATGTTGCTGAAATTTTGGGTGGAGAGACTAAACACTATGTGACAGACACCAAACATTAATGATTGATAAACAAATACTAGAGCACAGAAATAAAATTGGAGGATTAACCTAATTTAAGATTGAGACAAAATGGTCCAGACACCTATTCTTGAGCAAAGGAGAGTACTTTGGCTCTGTCCTGATATTCTACTACTAAGCTGTTTGACATCCTTCCGGTACTTAGAGGGGACCCACAGGAAAGATGGGAGGGACTCTATTAGAAAGTGTAGTGATAGGACACAGGGTAATGTTTTTAAACTGAAAGGGGGTAAATTTAGATTAGATACTAGGAAGAAATTCTTTCCTGTGAGGGTGGTGAGACACTGGAACAGGTTGCCCAGGGAAGTTGTGGCTGCCCCTCCCTGGAAGTGTTCAAGGCCAGGTTGGACGGGGCTTTGAGCAACCTGATCCAGTGGAAGGTGTCCCTGCCCATGGCAGGGGGGTTGGAACTAGATGATCTTTAAGGTCCCTTCCAACCCAAACCATTCTATGATTCTATGACTGAACACCAATTCTGGACAGTAATGAATAACTATTTTGTCAGCAATATTTAACAGGCTGAAGACATGACCAAGTTTGAGCATGTCAGACCACTGTGTCCTGTTGTTCATCTGTAAAATGCAGCAAGGACGTCTCTAGTTTAATAGGCAGAAAACAACTGAGTTGTTTTGGGTGTGGCTTGGCCTAATCTCCTTGGATCACACAGAGAAATTAATTTTTAAATCACCCTTGTACACCTAGGAAATAAATGTGTAGGATAAAGTTGTATTCATCAAGTGACAGTGACTTTCCTTTTACCTTCTACTTTCATGCTACAAATGCCCATAAAAAAAAAATCTCAAACTGGAGGAAAGGATCTTCATTGTTTAGGTCAATGCCAAACACACATTAGGAATCTGAAGTGACAACTGATTGGAAAAGAAAAACACTAGTGTAAAAGGGGTGACCTGAAGTCTCTGATGCTTTCACTATCTGCATTTAAAACCAGAAAATAGCATTAGTCATTATGATTTTCTCATGCTCCAAAGCTCAGCAGATATTTCATTAGAAGATTACAAGTTTTCCTATACAACCAGAAATGAATACACTAAATAGCAAGCTGTATCAAAAGAAATACAGAAAACATGATAAACAGATATTCACCAATGCTTTCTATTTATTTTCTTATTTTGCTCCTGCATATTTGGCTCTTATTTTCCATAATTGAGCAAGTCCACAGAAGGAACATCAAGATGACACACAAGAAGAAGCAGAGGACTCGGTTTGTTGAGCCTTAAGACGGGGTGAAGGGAGATCTTGTTGCTGCCTGTAAGTACCAACTGGTAGGGTTACAGAGCCAGTCTCTTCTCAGTGGTGAACAGCAAGAAGACAAGAGGCAAAAGTGCCAGCACATGAAACTTCATTTAGGTACAAGGAAACAATTTTTCACCAGAAGAATGGGCAAGCTCTGAAACAAGGATACAGAGAGATTTGGAAATCTCCTTGCTGGAGGTCTTGAAACTTGCTGGAGATAGCCCTGAGCAACCTGCTCTTGTGAGACCTGCACTGAGCAGAAAGTTAGAGCAGGTGAATTCCAGTGGCCCCTTCCAACATAAATTATTCTAATAAGATATTTTTAAGCCTACAGTGAACTACTGTAGCTTTGACCTGACCCCTGCTTAGTATTTAGTTAAGCTCATCTTTAACCCTTTTGATGTATGTCCCCTCTTCATCTTCTAAGACTTCCTCTTTCATGTTTTACCAGTCTGGGCTTCTTTCACACCTTCAGCCTGTTTTGAGACACTGTTCTGTATGTTGAGCTGTAAGTCCACAATTAATATCACTTAAGAGTCTTTCACTGAGAATTATGTGAAGATATTATTAGTTCTAGTATCCTGCTCTCTGCTCATCACGTGTATGAGAGAATTTGCATAACATATAAAGTAACAGCAGGAGCAACAACTGTCCAGTCTACTCTTCTGCATATTGGTCATCCATGTGCTGACAACTCCAAACATTTAGCTCTAAACGTTCCCATTCTTCTGCAATGTATTTCAAACACTACTGACTTCTCAAGCTACTGACACTACGTGTCTTTATCAGGAAGCCCTCCTCAGTGTCAGTGTGAACGGAGACGCATTTTATTTATAGGTTACTCACTGAAAGTATTACCTGTGAGAATCACAAACAGAAGTTTCAGGTAACTCTTGTGAGCTTTTCCACTTACTGTCTTTCTAAATGTCTAGCCATCACCTCTGTCAGACCTGCTAATAGTATGTGTGGATCTACTACAGATCTATATGCACGAAGTGTGTAAGGGGCCTATGCTCTGCCTATCCTTTCAGCACATGAGGTAGTGCTCATAGAACAGTGCAAATATAGATTAGTTGTAGGGATATTTTATAATACTTTTCAGGGGGGAGAAGGCTAACAGTTTTTCATGAATACTTTTACATGTTTTACAGTAGAGTTCACAGGGACTATTTATTTCAAAAAAGAAATTTAAAAAAAATAATATTCTATTGCTGCATGCACTCCTAAAGGACTCAATTTGGTGCTGAAATCTTCAATACATATTTCCAAAATCTGGAATAAATTGGATGTCACAAAATGGCAATAAATTGAGACTGTCAGCTTGAGTTAACTTTTATAAATAAATCTACTTAAAACTTCCAGATTCCAATAAAATATCTTTAAATAGCATATACTTTATTTTTTCTTGAACTATCTTTCAAGAAAATTTAATGAGAATTTTTTGCCCTCTTACTGATATTTATAGGAACTTTCTATATACAGAACAAAGTAAAATTAACACGCTGCTTTGCTTACAAACAATGAACAAATTGAAAGAGTTAATTTTGACTTTTAACTTGATTCACTTATAATAACCTTAAGTGATACTAATTAACTACAGTAGTTATATTTTCAAACATTCTCTAGTGTACTTCATTGCTCTGTGAACTGCTTTCCTGAAATTACAGAATCATTTTCCATTATGTTGATGCCCAGGGCAAGGTTTTGCAAATTTTTCTGTAACAGAAGAGCTATTTCCCCAGGGAATCCAAAAGCACATTTTGCAGAATGCAGTTTTAATGATGACAATGAAAATACTTAAGATTTATAGCAATATAAATGACAGCAAAATTTGTCTGAAACATCCTTTCATGATATCACCATGTGATAAAAAGAGTGAACAGGGAAAAGAATTTATTACCCACACTGGCTCCCATATTTGCTTCAAACTAAACAAAACACATTCTTTGTCCAGTTAGCTGTCCAGTTTGCAATGTCAAAATAATGCAAAAGGATGAAAAAGCCTGGGCTTTCACCCGAACCTGGAGACTTAAGACAGTTCATCCCCTAAAAATTTCAGATGCTCTTGACATCTCTAAAAAATTAGCCAGTGTTAATGTACAGAAAATTTCATCTTTTAGTGGTTAGAAAGAACAGCAACACACACAAGGTCTGTTTACAGACTAATGCCACTGTAACACAGGGCTCATTATAGCGTATTCTTTTCTTGTTTTATAACTTGTTAGGATGATTTACTCCCCTCCTCAGTTTCCATAAGCTTCTCCTTCCCACAGCTGGCTATCAGTGCCTGACATTTGTCACTACCTCTCCACTCCAAGTGCTCAAGACACTGAGGGAGAACCCTACTTACCTAGGTTAGACACTGATGATACTCAGACTAGCAGATTAGCACAAGCAGGAATTTAACTGCTGCTTAAATCAGGGGCCTAGACTTGTCATGCAGACAATGGGGAGAAGTGGGTACCTTCACAGAACAATGAAGAGAAGAATGCTTTGTTTGCTCAGAGTGTTTAATGTAGATGATATAATTAATCCCACAGAACCAACTAAGGTTTAATTTTTGACATTTCTTTCAAGTTTTAGTCCACAAAACTAAAAACTCAAACTAAAGACTCAAATAATTCAAATACTCAGTCTCAATGTATGTGATAGTAATGGCAGTGATAATAGACACCTGTGTGAGAGGCAGAATGTGTATTGTACAGGGATTTTCCATTTATTCTCTGCTCCTGTAGCTTGTACGTTCTTCAAAAGGTCACATTAAAACAACACACTTTGAGTGCTCTTGGAGTGTTTGTTTTGGGGTGGGTTTGGGTTTTTTTTTGAGGGAAAAGAAAATATTTTCTAAGCATATGACAATTATGTATCTCTCTATACAAATGCTGAATGAAGATTAGCCTCTTGTTAGTTCCCAGGTGGCTTGCATTTACCCATGAATTA
Source organism: Athene noctua (assembly GCF_965140245.1). Classification (NCBI taxonomy): domain Eukaryota; kingdom Metazoa; phylum Chordata; class Aves; order Strigiformes; family Strigidae; genus Athene; species Athene noctua. The sequence continues at coordinate 76,237,986 of NC_134038.1, read as the reverse complement.
TCACCTTTCTCTGGGATCTAATGGCCAGTGAATTTCATGTCCTGTTCTACTTGCCAGGCCTGTTCTTTCTTTCATTAGGTCCAAATCTCCTCCTAAGAACTCAATCACTAAATGTATAATTTGAGAGCTCTGCTTTCCTTTAAAATCTTTAACATCACTCTGGCTTTGGGGCTGACCTATACAAGTTGCACTAGTTTCCTGAGAGTGGCTAAGTGATCACTGATTTCTACAAGAAAAGTAAGGGAAAGAATTAAGTACCAGAGACTACATGCTGCTATACACATCTTCCTCAGCCAGCAAAATACACTAATAGAGAAACAATCAAAATAAACTAATATATCAGACTAAGAAGAGTAGTTTTACAGGAATGCCGACTACTGCAAATCTCAAATGCAAAATAAGCACAGAACCTGATTTATCAACAGGCATCTACATACCCTCCTAATCTGGTATTACCTCTTTCTACAGGTTCTCAACTACTGCTGACTACACTATTGCTTGCTATAGCTTCATCATAGTATTGAATATATTTTTAAAACTCTTGCAAATTCTTTCTTAAATCAGTCTCCCTCTTTCAATACAGTTCTCACAGAGAAGGTGAGGAGAAGAGCAAGCTTCCATGGTGAAGAAAATTAACTCAAAACTGCCTTTCCAATACAGTTTGCCCTTGATTGTACCCAGTGACAAGGAGAACCTCTCTCTTTTCTTATGAAAAAACCCCACACTTTTATATAGAAAAGGCTTCCTAAATATCAGCAGATGCTTTGCTGTCTATACAATTGCAATGTATTTGTGAAGGCAGGATCTCTGAATGTGATGAATCGTTCATCTTCTGAGCTTGCTTCTTGGCATGACTCCAGACAGGCATACTGTCAGGATTGCTGTTTGCCAGCAGCACCTACTTCCACTGCACCAAACCCCCTTGGTATTTTGAGACGTGATACAACCTAAGACTAGCCCAGTGTCACTACATGGAAGAGACAGATCCATACACATGCTGAGAGTGATCCATGGGGAAAACAGTGACACAACAGCTGCTAAATCCTTCCTGCCCCAGCAGAGAGGGTCCTTTATACATGGCTCTCAGGACTCTCTGGTACAACAGCTGCCTAAAACACAGAGGGAAGCATGACAGAGAAACCCCATCAGCTCAGAAAGGGAGATATTAATATCATCAAGTATCCCACTGGGAACAGAGGGCTCCAGAAAGTGGGAGCTAATCAAAGCCTTACCTTCCTTGTACTGTGCTCTTCTGCTCTACCCCGCTGGGTAAAATGACTGTGAAGTCCACTGATCTGTTTATCATGTTCTCCTTCATGCTCACAAGGTTCTGATCAGAAATAACAGCTGTCTCTGCAGGTGACTTGTGCTCACTGTGAATTCTACTTGCTGCAGAAGGTTGATTTGGTGGAGGAGGAGCGCGAGCTTTCATTCTTCTTCTTGAGAAATAAAGGCAAGAAAAAAATTAATCATTTCTCCTGAGAAAAGTATAAACATGTTAATGTTTTTTAGCCATAAGATAGATTCATCAGATTGTTTTAAAAAGTTCCTCTAATGCAAGGCATTTTTCTTTATCATGAAACTTTTCAATGGTGTTGCATTTTATTTTTACCTCCTCTCTAAAAATACACTAATTTTTTAATGATGCACTCACTCCTGCTTGCTTTCCATGCCCCGGGGAATGAATCAGTTCCATAATCAGGATATGGAATAATCATTATTCTGTTGAGTATGAAGTATGCTCCTATGAAGAGAGAAACTGAAATGCTGGGTTCAGTCCAGATCTGACTCGAGAAACATTTGTATTTACGTAAATGAATGTTTCCTCCAAGTCAGAATGGCAGGAGTGGAGGCAGGGTGAGGTTTCATTCAGCTATATTTGGGTTCCACAGTATTACTCTACTTGAAATATTGTCTCTTCCTCTGCTCCAAGTAAGTAGCATTAAATTTGGCTCATCATACTTCATCGGGAAGCACCATGAAAAGGTCAACCATGAATGATATCACTTCTTACCATGCAACTCTACGAGACTGTAGCTCTTTGAAAGCACCCTGACTGAACTCATTCTTCAGTAGCAGGCTATGCACCATGTGCAACATACAGAAAAGCTGCAACAACTTGCACCAAACAAGCAGTGTATTTTAGAGAGATATAAACCCACCACAAACTCAAAGTTTACTTCATTGGCAAGCTGCCAGAGAGATAAGCAACATATGTGTGCTGTTAAACTTCTGAATAGATGGCCTCATACCAAGCACATGTCTAAGAGGATTAATTCTGATTGTTATTATCCCAGTGACCTCTTCTGACTAGATTTATGCCTAGTTTAAGACAGATTTTAGTGTAACAGATGGAAAAAGCAGTAAAATATTTACTGAGAAATTATTACCCAGGCTTACTGCCTGCATTTTTTAATCTGCCTGTTTTTAGGGTGCAGGAAGGAAGAGATTATGATTCAGCACATCATTTTTACCCTGTGAACAACATAAACAGAGGTCCAGAAGAGTACAGAAAAAGCACTCTAACCCGTAAAAGCCTGCAAAGCATAGCAGATGAATCAGCCAAGGGCAAAAGTTTTCAGGGAAAAAAAAAATAATTAAAAACTGAACCGGATTAATACCAAACCAAGCTCTTCTTTAATTAGAGACAACCTGTATTCTCACAGATAAAAAGGCTAAACATACAGTTTGGATTACCAATGTAAGCTCCTGGCAGAGAAAAAAGTAAGAGCTGCATCACATCACCAATAAATGTGTTCAGAAACAATCCAAATCCTCTACACTTTTTAATCAATATTAGCATTTGATGAACAATTTCTATGACATATCTCAACTTGCAAAAAATCACTACACTGCCCTGAAAATGCATATTTCAATGAGAACTCAGCAGGCCACTGTAAAATTATCAGTGATGCAGACACTTCCTTTCAGTTCCCTGTGTTCATGACAAAAAGCATTCTCTACAAATATGTAGGGAGAGCTAGTGACATATTTACTAGCATAGAGCAATTTCTGGTGAATGGGAAATTCTCCCTGAACATTAACTTTTTATCATATATACACCCAAGGAGTCATGCAGTCATCAGTCACTAACTTGAAGCTCCTATACTCCTCCCCATGAAGGTGATGATAAAGTCCATGGCTTTATTGTTTGTCAAACTACCTTGACTTTCTATATGTCCGTGAACCAAACTCCTAGTTTATTTACTTGTCTATAAAAGAAAAACAAGAAACTGAGATTCATCTTCTGCTCAAATCCCTGTACATTTGGCTACAGTTGTTATCTGTAAACAGGTGGTGAGAGACAGGGAAGTTTTGCATAAATCAATGTAGCTTTACAATCATGCAGTATCACTTTTAAGGACTTCAGATCAATTTACAAATCATATAATTCTTGCTCTCCATAACATCAACTACATCAACATGAGCAGCTACAGAGATTCTGATCAACTTGTTTCTTAAAACAAACTTTTCTTAATTTTTAAAGCTTGTCCTATAGTGTGGAGGGCAATTTAATACAGTGCTCCTGACAAAGTATCAAAAGGGGTGGGGAAGAAAAGCAGCAGGCAAGTGTCCTGAATCTGACAGAACTAGGTTTTTTTAATTATGATTAACCTGGACTTGTAAATTCCAGATCTCACAGTGAACAGAGATAGAGGAAATAAAGTAATGGTAATAAAATAAACATTAAAGTGAAAAAAGTTGAAACCAGAGACTTGAAACTTTTTCATTCAGATAAATGAAGAACGACTGAGTTTTGAAGCTGATGAAGGAGCTCAAAGTAAATTGGGAGTGTGCTACACACGTGTTTGTTCACTAGCAATAACACAAACCGGCATCTCGTTTTCTGAAGGAACAATCGAGGTCAGACACCTTAATACCAATTTTTAGCTCTGGAATGGGAGTGCGATTTTTATTTGGCCCCTTTTTAAGTAATCTTTCCAGCCAGTTCTGTAGTTACAGACCTAGTACAACACTGTTTAGGGCGGAGGGGGGGTGTGTGTCAGGAAATCAGGGATCATGCCATCAAAAGCATCAGCTATACATTGACCAATGATGTTTGCTTTGCCTCCACAAAATATGTAACAATATGTATTCTTTTTGGCATTACACGGTCAGGGCCTTTTAGATACTACAATCCTCCTTTTCTTTTGTGCAGAAAGGACAGTGCAGGTCTGTTTCCTCCAGAGACATCAGAGAAAAGAACAGGGAAAACAGTCTCACTGCAGTCTCTCTAACCTAGCAACAGTTTAGGTGACCTCATACGAACTTTTCCACAATAGTGACTACATATTCTCTTGAAACACTGTGACTGCTTTAAATGCCTGGTTTTCAACATTTTCCAAATGACAGATCTCAAACTATTTCAGTGGAAGCCGATCCCTTTAAAGTTCACATTTGTAGAGTGATACGTGGCACAGATTTGCATTTCCTAGCCAACTTTCTGAAACGTCTCAGTAGTAGAAAGTAGATCCATGAACTGCAGACCTAAATCTACAGCTCTAGTTCTACCGTGGGTCTGCACGAGCAGCTGCTTTCTGATGGGCTCCAGCAACTGCAGTCAGAAGGTGCTGAGAAGCCTGTTAATGCTATTGAATGTGAGTCAGAAAAAGAATTCAGCTTTCTTTGTCACAGCTACGATGGTTATAAAGGGCAGTACAAAAGCCCTCCATAATAAAAGCCTTTTTGTTCCCCCCCTAAAATACTGCACAGAGAAAGTGTGTGATTTAAAAGCCTGTTTTAAGCATGGGTACTTTCCACACTATAAACACAACATACTATAAAAAAGTTGCATACCATTCTTCAGTGTGAGCTAAATTCAAACTAAATTTAGCTCAAAAGCAATTTTTTTCCTCCAAAAACATCTTTCTCTGTGCTCAGAACTGAGATACTTGTTAAGCCCCCCTCCCTGTTATTAGTCTGCAGATGAAGTTACAAGCAGGAACACGTCAAACCTATGATTCACTCACCATTACACGAATGCTTCAATCCAGCCCTTGATAAGGAGAGAGAAAGAGCAAGCAGCTGATTCTAATACACAGATGTACAGTGCCTTTTACCAAGGCTTGAAATAGTTCATCTCGCTTTACTATAAACTGAAAAAAATACGCATAGTCATGAAATAAGAAGGCAGAATACATAAATAACCTACCAGCACTGTTCTCAGCAACAACATCAGGCTTCTCAAAATGGAAAAAGAAAAACAAGAAGCAAACTGACCAACAAGACCAGTGTTTCTGTAGTACAGCACACAGAAGAAATGCAACAGAAACAAAGAAAAGTTTCACCTAAAAACTTCAAGACAAGGTAACACAAGCCCTTTGGACCTAAACTTTATTAATATATAACTACCAAGCAATGGGATGCAACCTGGACTTTACAATCCCATGCTCAAAAAACATGATCTCTACTTCAAAACGGAAGTGGTGCTGGGACTTCCACACTCATGGTAATGCTATGCAGAGATTGTCTTTCTTCAGATAAGGCCTAACACACACACACACACAAAAAAAAAAAAAAAAAAAAAATCCTACACATTTCCACCATGCTCAAAAAAGATCTGTAATCCTCTCTGCCCTGTAAGGCAAAGGCAGCTTAACAGGTATAGAGCAGACTTCATCCCACGGATGTCAGCAGGAGTTTGGCAAGAGCTCCATATTAAACCAGTTTGTAGAATTTGGTCCTTTCTATGACAGTTCTCTCTCTAACCATTCATTTTAAACAAAAAAAACTCAAACCAAACCAGAAAGCCAATACACTCTCAACATAACAGAATTATGGACAACATTCATTTTTGATATAATAAACAACCATCACAGGACTTCCAACCAAGTCGCATCAATTTCAATCTTGTCAATGCACAGGGCTGGAACAGTTGCAGAGGGTTTCTCCATGACATTCGTGTACACCCCATCTCGTAATTAGGAGGAATAAACCAACATGAGAGTGCTCAGTGATGAGCGTAGTACACAAACACAGTGTCCCTTGGGTGGAAAACAAGAAACACTGAAGTAAATGTTCCCGACTTTCAGGTGATTGCACTACTACAGTCTTTTAAGGGGAAATCTATACACATCGCTGTTTGAGAAAAGAAAGCAGGTGAGTACCCTCACTCTGTCAACTTGCATAGCAAAGCTAGAAACCCAGTCCTGAGGCACACCTTGTACTGAAAACCATCAAGACACAGACAGCATGGTAGAAGTTGCTTCTGCCTAGTGATCTAGACTACAAATCAGATATCCTTCAGAAAATACTTCTTTTTCTCTTTTTGTTGCTCATGGCAAAGCAGAGAAAACCCAGATCACAGGCCGGGAAAAAGGCACCCACTACATTAGAATTAATAGTATGCCAAGTTCCCTCTTAGTAAGTAAAATTCTTTCAGCTTCGAGATACAGCAGCTTAGAAAAATTGTAACACAACACAAATGTAATGGAAATACAAACAGATTAGCACCAATGTAAAGCTACCTCATGAATTTTGAAAATGGAAAACGAATGTTAAACAAATCCCACAGAGATGGAGAACAGAAACCAGGAGCGCATGATAATGTCCATAACTACTAAAGAGGCAGGAGTTCATTCAGACAGCCCTACATCATAAATTAGAGCTCCATTACACTTTGCCATCTGTAACACTTAAAATAAGCAATTTGTGAGAGACGAGAAACCAGGCCTGTGAGAAACTAAGACAAACAACCTGGGAAAGCAAAAGTTGAGGCTGATTGAAGAAATGCCTCAAACACTCGCAAGACAAAACTCTGAGTCACAGGGTGCATGCTGTGGAGGTCGAAGCTGATAACGCTGCCTGATGTAGCTGGGGGAGAGAGCCCTGTGGAGACAGGATGGCTCTGCCCTGGGGCACCTGGGCAAATTTCAAGGGCCATGTGTCCAGTGAATGAACTTTGCTTCATTATCCACAAAATGCATATTAAAGTTGACACCCCTCAATATGCTAATGAGGGCTGTCATGATCATGCTAATGACATCATCCCATGAAACACCTTACCCCTCCCTGTACATGGGATACGTAGCTATGTGGGTCGACCTAGGGGACGGACCCAAGGAAAATGGGTATAAATCAAAGGGGGGAAGAAAGGGCTCTCTCTCTCTCTCTCTCTGCCCCTCTTCCTTCCCCCCCCCCCGACCGTCTGGAGAAAGCAGTGACGTGAAGAAGACGAATTGCAGCGAAGAAGACGGCCGCCTCCTGGAACCTTCGCCGGCGGGATCAGCGCAGGAACCCAGACCGGTGATCTGTATTCCCCCATTCCCTCTATCTCCCTCTTTTCCTTTTTCTATTAAGAAATGCAAAGCATATTATATTGCTCACCACAACTTGCTCTGTACTTAGCCAATTATCATGTGTTCAATTAGTACATTGTAGGTAGTTAATAAATGCTTGAACTTGGAGACTTGTTGTCCGCTCCAATTGGGGATTTGCGAATCTGAGTCACTTGTCCCCCTCGTCGGAGCGGGACGTGACACAATTAAACTGAGTTTGCTCTTTATTTGGGGAAGAATTAAAAAAATCAGAACATTCTCAAGTTTACTTAGTCTATCACAGGCAAAATATACCGATTCGTTACAAGTATCTGCAACACAGGTAACTTTCACCTTTAAATGTCTCATACATAGCCAGTATATTACAGGTCAAAAATATATTACTCTTATAGTAACTTGTTTCCAGTATTATTTTACAACATTCTATAACATTTATAACATTACAAAAATATTACACTTTTTAAAGAGCTGAAATCTTCAGCAGACACTAAGGTCTAATGAACTGTATTATTCTCATGTTGATACGGTTCAGGGAACAATTAGAGTTCCCTAGGTTACTTTATTTTTTTAAATAAGATTATTTTATTCTTTTTAAACAGTCTTTACTCTGAATTCCCTGGCTATTATGGTATCTAATTATTTTATGCTTTTCTCTTTTCATTTATTTCCATTTCATATTACTTTTAAAAGACCATTCCATTCCTAAGGCAGGATCACCCTGACAGACATGATGAAAATTATTCCCTTGCAGGTGTGATAAAGTCACCCAAAATAGACAGGAAAAAATAATTTGTTTTTGGCAAGGAAATGAAAGTTTTTTAATTATATTTTTGATCTTCCATTTGATTCTACTGATGAGAAACCCTACAGCTTTACGTATTTAAAAATAAAAGTTTTAATGCCAGGAGTAAAAAAAAAAAAAAAAAAAAAAAGACCAGAAGCAAACTGAGCAACACGATTACAGCATTTGTAGAAGAGGAAGGAGAGATGGAAGTACATGACTGTGCTTGCCCAAGGGTGAAATTAAAGAAAAATAAACAAAAGTCAAGGTGAGATGATACAGTCTAATGGAAATAGTTCTTAACATTTTCTCTCTAATTTCAAACCTGTCCCAAACTTAACCAATCAATCATTAAAAAGCACTGTGCTGCAGTTTCCCGGTCCCAAATGCACAAGAGAATAAACTCATTGTTACAAAGTTTGCTACCAGGAACATCTCCCCAGATCTGACCCTTTTCATGAGAGGCTGTGTCCCAACACATGGTAGAGACCTGGCCGCTCCGCTGCTTGTCAAGCATTGCACAGCTGCCAAACAAGAGAAAATGGGCTTCCATCTGGCTGGGACTCAGACTCCAGCCCTGACACTATGTAGCTGAACTAACAACAGCTCATCCTCTGGAAGGAAAGTCAAATGATTTGTTAGCCTATGGCTAGTATCCTCAAATGCATTTTTTTTAGACATCACCCACACTTTCGATTAAGAGTGCATTATCTCCCGATAAAAGCCTAACCCTCCTTCCAGTCACTGATGCATTCCCTCAAGATCCCGTACAAAGCAGTTCACATACCAGTTTTATGATACAGTTATTTTTTAGGGCCAGAAGACGACATAAGCACAATAACCTGATTTCCTGTAGTACATGGGCCATGCAATTCACCCCACTGCTACTTTAGAGAGCCCTTACTTAGAGGGAAAGCCAAGGATGGAGCTGTATGTGCAGTGGGCTTTAACAGATCAAGGACTAACATTGCAGCCTACAAATACTTTTACACCTATTAACCACAGACACACTAGGGAGCCTAACAGATCTACCTGTATCAGTTCCCAAAACAAAATAAAATACAAGCCTTAGAGAAAATCTTTTACAAAGCAGCCAAATCCCAGGATTTGGGTAGATGCCTGCTACAGTTAACGAAAACACTGCCTGAATAAGCACTGCAAGGTCTGGCCTAATAGCTGTATTACAGGACTTTTGAGATACCACCCACATGTTCAGCATGTGGCACAGACCACACTACGAGCTGGTGTCATCATGCACAACTCCATCAAGTTGCACATAGTAAAGAGGAATGAAATGGGGGAGAGACTAACATAATGTAATTATTTGCCTCATCTGCTGAAACACATGCTAAAGAAAAACAGAAGTCCTTTGTGGTTAAAGGCAAGAAAGCATAGATGACTTACTCTATTTTGGAATGTTAAATTCCTGAGACCTAAACTGTGGTATTATCGCATCTGTGAGCCAGAGATACACCAATAGTTTTAACTCTTTAGCTTGGCAGATGTCATCAAAGCAAAAACCCACTAACAATTCATACTGGAGGCTGAGTTAACAAAGCCTCACCTTCAAAAAAAATTGGTCCAGAAAAGCAAAAGTGGAAAATTAGCACACTAGGTATACTCTTTTCACAGTGACATCTGACTTTTTGTCTCAGATGAACAAAAATGCTGATAAAAGCAATACACATCTAGGCTTTAGGACATAAATGCTTAGCTACCTGCATCTGAGCTAGAACTACCTTCCAGTTTCACAGTGACCAGAATCAAAAGATTGCCAAGCAATGGCTGCTGAAGTGACTTGCAGCAGAACCAGCAATGCATTAGTGCAAAGTATTCAGCGGCTAGCCATGCAGTCCTATTCCCAACAGCATTTTTGACTTCGGACTCTGTTATCCACACACTCACATTGGTTTTTTTCCACTTATCAAGTACTGAGCTGTAAGTCTCATTCCATCCTAAGCAAACATAGTAATAATAATAAAGAAAACATTGAGGGAAACATCATGTTGCTTATGCTTGTCTGAAATGTTATCCAGTTCCTTCACATGTGACTAAATCAGGCTGCTTTGCATGGTATGCCTAAATGATGCTACTTTTATATTAATGATGCTTAAGCACAATGGCACTGGTAAAAAAGTGTCCACACTAAGATCCCAAACGTACTTGGAAAGACATCCAGAATACTGCCGCTTATAATGTAATATGCCCAAGCCCTGCTGCCAGGACACTCTGTTCTCGGTGCTCTCAAATCTTCACTGAGCTGTTTTAAGGATGCTCAGTTTAGCAGACAGGAGGCCACAACCATGCAGACAACCAGTGCACACTGAGTTCCCTGCAGATGGCAAATCCTGTGGCTGAACTATGAAAACTACAAGGTTAAAATATCATTAACTGGTGAGACAAGGGAGATTTCTCAGCATTATTAATGAAGTTATAGTCAGGTTCATGTTGGCTAACTGGATTCTTACTAACCATGGTCACCTGTGGGAAAATAGTGGCTTGAAAGTGTGCTGATTTTGACTGGGCTAGAGTTAATTTTCTTCACAGTAGCTAGTATGGGGCTATGCTTTAGATTTGTGCTGGAAACAATGCTGATAATGCAGGGAGGTTCTGGTTACTGCTGAGCAGAGCTTACACAGAGTCAAGGCCTTTTCTGCTTCTCACCCCACCCCACCAGTGAGTAGGCTGGGGGTGCGCAAGAAGCTGGGAGGGGATACAGTTGGGACAGCTGACCTGTCCAAAGGGATATCCCAGACCACATGACATCATGCTCAGCATAGAAAGCTGAGAGAAGGCGGCAGGGGGGGACATTTGCAGTGATGGCAAGTCACTGTTATGTGTGATGGAGCCCTGCTGTCCTGGAGATGGCTGAGCACCTGCCTGCCCATGGGAACTGGTGAATGAATTCCTTGGTTTGCTTTGCTTGCATGTGTGGTTTTTGCTTTACCTATTGAACTGTCTTTATCTCAACCCACAAGTTTTCTCACTTTTACTCTTCAATTCGCTCCCCCATCCCACCAGGGCAGAGGAGTGAGCAACTGGCTGTGTGGTGCTTAGTGCTGGCTGGGGTTAAACCACGACAGGAAACAAAGCAGAGTATTTCCAAGCAGGGTGGAATCACTCCTAGCATTGCATCCTCTGCATGTTGTGGGCAAACACACACACTTCAGATGCACACACCCTACTATCCATCAGCTGTGTTACTGTGAGGATGCTACAGCTCTCACCTCACAGACTGTACCGAGTGCCACAACTCCATACTGAGCTCTCTAGTAACACTCATGTCTGGAAAGATAACTTATTAGTTGGAATAGGTTTTATTAACACCCAATAATTACATTAGTCTTCATTATGTTTATTAATAGCAAACCAATGAAAGCAATGAGAAGATAACTGGTTTCTAGAGGGGTCAATGCCTAAAGATACAATTATGCAAGCCTGAGGCTAGCTCAGAAATATTCCCATGGTATGGTATGTCCCCTGAAGTAATAGGGGCTGTACAGATTTCAATGTGGTTGTCCTTCCTTAATCTCTTATCAACAAGCACTTTCAATAAATTTATTTAAATAAACAAATATAAAAGTTTATTGCTTAGCAACACTGATTTATAAACTCTCCTGTGGTGACTGGTACTGTCAATTAAGATGCAACTTCAAGGTGCATTTCCACTGTATTACTGAGAAAATGTATCCCAGACTGTGCTCTATTTTTGTGCCCACAGACTTTTTAACCCCACTACCACCTACTGAGAATCACTCTCCTGGAGGCTTGAAGAGTTTGTAGCTGAGGGCCCTACTGCAGTGAAGTGCTTTCTCTACTGTCTGTTTACAAGGGACACAGAAGATGGAATAGTTTTGAAAGAATCTTTGATAAACAACATACACAGCTAGTGAAACTCTGATGTGATTTACTGTGCTGGCTAATTCCTAGTTTTATAATATGCTTACAAGCTAGTGGGCACTTCGGTGGAAAATCGCTGACATTACTATACCATAATATTCCTACCTGTTTCAACTAGAAATAGCATTATTCAAATAGCATCCATCTGATGTGCGGATGGGGAAGAATTATGTTTCGAATGACTACCTGCTTAAATAAAGTACACCTATGCTAAACATTAACACAGGTTAACTGTGAACTTACAGATCACTGTTTCTCCTTTAATGAGAAAGCACTAGGAGTATGCTACCCAAGTTTATTTCACCTATTCACCCGTTTATAAACAGATTATTCAAAACCAGGCAGGCAACTGTAGTTGAGGGAGTTTAGCTCTTTGTAGAATTAAACCTGTGTTATTCCATCTACCTCCATAACAAAGGTTTTAATTCACCTGTCTAAAAACGGTGGCAAGATCACAGTTACTTCAGAAAACCTACACGCCCTAACGTAGCAAAGAAGAGGGCGCAGGCAAAAAGTTAAAAGCTGAAGACCAGAATAAAGAGGCATCTTGGCCCACTTCCAGAAAACCTCTTAGATCCAAAAGGGCTTCCCAGAACATTAGAAATACATATTTCTAGGCAGAAATGAAATTAATCAGTAGCAACTAAATCTGTGTCTACAGGCTGCAGGCGAAACGTATCTGTGCTTTTTCTGAAACATGGAGTTAACCTCTTAAGCTAGATGGTCCCAGGAAGGAAAGACACAAAGCATGGCAGTCATTTATTTTCCAGCAGCCCTGAGCTCTCCCCTAAAAGGGGGAAGGCCTCTCTGCTTCCTCTCAAGTTCACTTGCCCGTGAAGAAGCACCTGTGGTCTTGTCACAGATGACCTTACATCAAATTTCTTGGGGCAGGAAGGGGAAGGCTGCATCCAAGTCCAACTGCTCCTATGTATTCAAAATTCCAGAGCTGCTGACACACTGGAGGATAAACAAGGAGACAGTTTACTTACTTTGGATTGCCCAATCAAGAACACCGAAGACAGGAATCAACTCTCTTTTTTCATCTATGGTTATTCTGTAAATCCTAACTCTATAGAAAACTACATGTCACAGAAGAAGCCAGAACCAGAACTACAGCTGACAAGCTTCTCTTTAGAGCCAGAAAAAAATCCCCTAAAAGATCTATCAATGTGTTTTTGTGAGGTACAGTTTATATTCACTTGCAGAGAAAAATAATCAAAGATACCAGAACATTCCTTACTCCTTTAATCATCTTCTCAATTAGCATTTATAATTCAATCTTAATTCATACTCCATCACACAGTAAGAAATCGGGTACCTCAGTATATTAAAAAAGGTTAATGAAGCTAATATGCAGTGCCAATGAGATAAAGAAATATCCAACTTCAACACAAGAGTCTTAACTGTTGTCATAAATACAACCCTGTCTTTCTGGGATGCCACAGGTGTTTTTATCAGGAAATCCCACTGCTTCAGGTGATTTCCTGTGTGTTTTCCTGGTGCTGATTTGCTTAACAAAATTTCTTGAGACTCACATATCCTTTGCTTTTGCTTTTAAGATACTCTGTTCTTTCTAAAAGACACAGGCATTAAGTACTTCTTAGTTTAAATTGAAATTTGAGTATTTGGATTTAAAAGCAAATCATAAACTTAACTGGAAAGCAATAAACCCGACTCCAACTCTACAATGGAGTTAAGACATTAATGTAAAACCAGAAAGTCTGATGAAAAATAAAACTGCAAATGTTAACACAGAGAAATACACTTACACCACCAAACAGCTGATTAGTAGGACTCTGAAGTTTGATCTTGATTTGTCAAGTACGAACAGAAATGTTTTTATGATTTTTAAATGCCAGCAAAACCCATTTGTTTAGTTAGCTTTCATTTAAAATTCTGTTTAATATATCCTGTAGGCACATGTGGTACTTAACGGATTTTAAATCTTGCAAAACAAGAAAGGATATGGTATAAACTAAGCACTTAATAGCCTCATGCAGTGCAAACTAGAGCACAGTATGAAGAAAATCTTGATAAATCAGGCATGTCAACACACCCAGACAGTATCAAACAAGAGAGGAAGCAGCCAAATACTTTCCCTCTTTATCACACACAATCAACTCAGGGCGATTATTCTGTGCATTTTACTGATGTGTAGCACTGGCTCAGGACACAGGAGACAATCTGGGCCATTATGGACTTTATAGAGTAAACCCAAGACCTTGTCTCACTCCCCATCAACAGACTGGAAGCCATAGGAATGGCATTACACGTTATAAATGAGAAACATTACCAAGAGAACGATGGTACCTACTCCTTAGATACATTCTTAGGAAGTAGGTACTCTACCCAGGAGCTTTAAATGCTACTCGGAGACAACCCAATCCAAACATGCTTGAGGCTGCTCTGTAAATACTGATGGGGCATCACAGCAGTGACAGCAAGATTGTGCAAACATGCCTGAGCTAGCTGCAAACCCAGCAGAGCCTACAAAACCCACACAAGAAGCAGGGTATATTAGACGACCTTGTAACATGAACTGCCATAGTTATACTAGAAATGGCAAGAGGCACACATACCTCAAATGCAAGCACCAAAAAACATGATAATTTAGACCTGGTCTTTTAACCAAGAGAAAATATTTCTGTCACCTTGTCACAAACAAATAAACAGAAATATTAATTATGCCTGATTTCCTTCAGTTTCCTTGTCTTGTCAGGACTGATTTTGATATATAAAAAAAGTCTCACTGAAGCTTTTCTCAATACTGGAGCACTTACTGGAGTGTCCAACTCTGAACCTTATCCCGCAGCTATCCTTGAGTGGTGTGGTTATGAATCCCTCTATCAGCCACCAACTTTCAAGAGGCTTATAAAAAGCTATTATATTAGGCTTATCTTTCCCTCTGTCAGTTAAATTGAAATTAAACCAATGGTGAAATGACAAAAAATTTTCAAGAAATTACAGGCAAAGAACATCACCAAATAAACTTCATCTTACATGAAAATCACATTGCATGGCTACACAAGCTGTTGGCAGAATATGCTGAAACAACGATGTCTGTCCCATCTGAAAGCTGTCACCTGGGAACACTGAATGAAAACAGAAGAGGGAAGGGATTAACTACAGTTTCCTCCTCACAACTGATAAAAAACAAAACAAAGAAATCCTGGAGTCAGTAAAGTCAATGGGAGTTTTGCCACTGACCTTTGCAGAAAGCCAAGTTTTCAGCCTGGCAGAATCTCAGCAGAGCTTGGTTTCATCTCTGTGTTGACAGCCCTGCTTGCTGAGCCCCCCAGCTTGAGCACAATTTTTAAGCACCAGGACAAAGCCGAGTACAGGCAGCATCACACCTAGAGAAGCTGTGGGATGCTGAGAGCAACTGCCTAGTGCTGCCCTGGACATCCAACCAGCTGCATTTAGATCTGCAAAGGCACAGTTCTCTTATGATCTAACTACATCTTATCGAAAACTGAAAGTATCAAGTATAACTAATGCATCCAAAAAAAAGAAAAAAACGGAGATGAAAAAACCAGTTAAAAAAAGCAAGCAAGCCTATCTTCATACATTACCACCCTGACTTTGTATCATTTCCGATTCTAAAAGCAGTCAGAGAGGTCAAGGAAATCTGAGGACGCAAGATAAAGTCGGCGCTGCCACACCACAACCTCTCTGGTCACCTCCTCTGAAATAGGAAGGTCACTGGCATAGTGATAATTGGTGAAATTACCAGCATACAGAGAGCACTCCCTGAGCCAGGGCCTAACAGTTGCTCACTTGAGACATACTGACACTGTTCCTCCCAAAGAGAGATGAGGACACTCAACCACTAGCAGGTCTAGCATCCTCTCCCATGTTTATCGGACTTTCCCTTCCAGGAAAATCCTGGATGCAGCTTGCAGAAGAAGGTTCCTCCAAACACTTCTTCTGTGCTGAGTCCAACACAAACTGCACCCAAGCAAAGCCCTAAGGCAGGAGAAACAAGAGCGAAATCTACAAAAACCAAAACTGAAAGTGAGTCCCTTTATTAACTGAGACATGGGTTTTCCACATTGAATACAGAAGCACAGATGGTGAAAAACAAGATGAAAGACTTAAAGGCAGCATTTCAAGTTTCCGAAAGTCAGAACTGACCCCTCAGCAAATAATACAGAGTCACAGTATTTCTGAAAGATCCTTCAGAAAAAATGCTGCCTTTTATTACAGAACTAAACCAGAAAACCATGCATATTTTTCCCCACTTCCTGAAGCAAAAGTAATAACCTCCATATAAAATCTTGTTTATAATGTTGTTTCATTGCAATACTTGAAATACAGGCCATAGCAAAGACTTGCGTAAAAGCTTTTTCCCTTCTTGCACCCCCTTTTATAATACAAATTGCAGAAAAAAAAGAATTACTGGTTTATATAGATAAAACATACTTTTCCCTACAAAGTTCTACCTTCAACAGGTAGACTACTCAAGAGATCAGGAGAGTTAAAAGCCATGTCATTACAAGAGTTCTATTTCAAGATTTTGGCAGCCCTCTTTATCTTACTACAACAGACCATGTAAAATCCTAGACACAATGAGCTATCACTGGCTCATGACATATCCCCAAACAATACTGCTGTGTGGCTCATACCTTGATAGAATTAAACAAAAGAATTGGTAGCTTTCACTACTCAAACCTAAATTTTGGCTTTTGTTTCTTACTGGCACTGAAACCCAAAACTTCCCCCTCTGTGGGATACCCAGTTAAATCAGGTTAATGCCAAAGTACCTGTGCCCAAGCCCACCCTCATCTGCCTACGATGAATCACTAACCCAGTTCCAGAACAGGAAGGTAAGCAGCAACCAGCCTCAGCCCCATGGACCATTCATCAGCCTGAGCTGCTGAATGAATGCTGAACTCAGTGGAAAAGCAGAGAGTAACCAAAACCAGAGCAGGGCGGAGGAGTCAGGAGGAATTCTGACTAGCACTAGGACCACCAGGCTTCTTCCCACAAGGCACCACCCCCTGATGAACCTTGTGTGCTAAGTAAAATTCTAGCACTGAAGGAATGACAGCGATGCTGTCTGAGTTACTCTTGCAAGCTCACCCAGCCCCTGCCCTTCAGGGTAAATGATGCTGGATGAGCATGAGCTACTCACACCAGTGTGGGAAGGGTGGAATGTTTTGTTGCACTCTCAGGTAAACAAAAGCATCCCACACCAGTGGCTGCTGGACACTGTAACCGAGAAGAGCCCAGGCATGCTTCTCACCGTCACAGGACTTGCAGCATGTAAATGCTGCTTTCCCCTTACCCAAATGATACCACGCATATGTATGTGATGTAGTAAGAATGTTACCAGGCAATATGCCATTATTTCTGCTTCTGAGTCAGGGGTAATATGCGAGAAGTAACATTAAATACTATATAAATTGCAGTCATTATTTAGATTCAGCTACTTCTGCACAGCTTTATTTTCTCGGAAAATTCTGATACAATATGCCTCTACAGTACTTTGAATATAATGAGAGACATCTGCTGACACAGGCACAAACAAAGTGGGCTGATCACTCCTTCTTGCTCTACAGAACAACATCACTGAATGCTGCTGGCAAAGCAAGGATGCTTCCAACCCAGACTGCACCCACCCCAGGCCTCCTAGCAGGCTAAATTCAATCTCATAGCATCCGGGAATGTGGTCAGCCAGTGGAGGATGAATGTGTTCAGGAAACTATTAGACAAAACTTATTTTCTCCCACCCCGATTGAGTAGGCTATTATATGCTAAAAATATTACCATGCAATAACGGAAGATACAAGAGATCCGCAAGCATCTGTGTGTCATCACTGCCCACGTTCACAGCTAGGGAAAGAGACACTGCAGGCACTGATGCACCATAGAGTCATTTATTGGCTATACTGTCAACATCAAATCCTCACAAGAGGATGCGCTGGTTTTGACAGAGCAGTTGGTCTGCTAGGTCCATAAGCACAGTAAGAGAGCACACTGAAGATTTTACCTGGCATGTGGGTGTCAAACCTGTGTTCCCGGCTATCAAATATCACATATTTTTTGTGCTTTGTATGAGGCAGCAAATGAATTCCTGGACTCGGAAGTAGATGCCTTCTAACATAAGCCTGACATAAGCAGCAACACAAGAACTCCCCTCTGAGTGAATCAAACACATATATGCTCCCATGTGCATGTATACAGAGACTAGCCAAAATGCTATTTGCAAGAAGTCTCGTCTCCCTGTCAATATCCAAAGACCTATTAATGCATCAACCTTATTCCACTTATCCTGACCACGCTGCTGTTAAAAACAAGCTATGCTTTATCACAGATGTCCTTGACCACAGGATTAGGTCCAGAGGGATGGGGTACAAACAGTGAGAATTTAATTTCCCCAGTGCTGATTCTCTCAAAGTAAATATTAAATTAAAAGTTTAATCTTTCACTGAATACCTGCCATGTTCATAGTCTTGGCAAATGACAACTAAATTAAACATATATAAACGGTGTCACGTAACAAGTCTAACCACTTATTTTTAAACTTGGAAGAGTCTGAACAATTGAAAATATCTGGGCTGGGCTTACAAATTCCACACACCCTTTTCACGCACTCAGTCTTCTTAGTTGGTAATAGATGGCACGGAAATGAGAGAAGAAATCTGAAACAGAAAGACAAAAAAGGAAAAACTTCCTAAAATCATATTTATGAGAAAATAATATGTAGCATGATAATTGGTTTTAATTTCTGCTGCAGAAAAGGATGGCATAGGCTCAGCATGAGAAAAAACCTCTGTGTAAGAATCAGTGCTAGCATGAATTAAAAAAAACACTTCATAAAAATAAAATAGCCTAAACTTAACTTCACTTAGAAGTCTCTCCCTTGAATGAGCAAACTTACTCCCATGGGGAACTAGTGTCAAGTAGACCAGCGGTGTACTTTTGCATTTTAATTATGGATATACACACAAAAAGGCAATTTCTGTCAATCCTTAAACATCTTCACTGTTGAAAGAAACAACAACAAATGTTAACAGAAATCTTATTCTGGCTTCTTTTGATATTATTTAACAAGTAACTTCTACAGCTAATTAATTCAACCATTTTGCAGGTTCTACTTCAGCCAGTCTGAAGAAAGGCCACAGACATACGCAGCCCAAACACACCTATGTATTTCCAGGTATTTTCCTAGATATTTTCTTGATATAAATTGGGAGGGGCAGAAGGGAAGACTGTTTATCAGACATGTATACAGGTCCGCACATCTAACTAGAAAGACGAATCTTCCTCCCAGTGTCCAACCGACAGCAGCCAGCTGGGTTCATGGCGGTCCCGCAGGTGAGGCGTGGGCAGTGTAGGAGCCGGGCGCAGCCATTTCTTCCCACCGCCCCTTCCTCCTCACTTCTGCCTTCCTTCTCACCCCTCCTCTCCAGGGGCTGCAGCTCTTCCAGTGTGCACCAGCTCAGCCATGGTGCCTCCTGTGGCGCTGGCCCCATTGCGCCCTCGTCTCAACTTCTTCTGCCCTTCCTTACCCAGGTGTTCCCCGAGGCGCCTGCCCGGGGCTGAGGGGCTCAGCTGTGCCCCGCAGTGGGGCTGCTGGAGCCATCTGGAACTGGCTGCTCCGCACAGGGGCCACCCCTGAAGGCCCCACCCACCACCTTGCCAGTTAGGCACAGTACAGTTAATAATTAGCACCACTGGATAAAATGAATTAGCAGAGAAGAAGCTTCATTTTCCATTTGGCTTCTCCGGTCAAGGAAAGTTGTCCGAGAATCCGCAGCTGAGGCACAAGTAGAGGCTGTGGGACAGTAAGGTCCCATACATTTCTCTGCTGTGGGCAGACCCCTCCATAATCCTGGCAGATCCCTCCACCTCTTCCAGCTCATTCAGCTTCTCCTTCTCTGGCAACACACAAGTGCTCAGACACTGTGGAAGAGGAGAGCTGGCAGAGATGAAGAGAGAAACAAGGTTTCCTGATGATGTGCCCAGTGATCTATCAACAGGCCAATGTGCGACACCTGGGCTGCCCAAGACCTACAAGTGGTTTAAAGTGTCAGGCTGTGCGCAACAAGCCTCGTGCAAGACAATTCAGTCTCTGGCTATAGAACACAAATCAATGGGGTCAGCTGAAGCCAGTATCAGCAGATCTTACTAAAACCCAGGTTCATGTTGAACCCAAGAAGGCTACGCAGTAAAACCAATGCAAAACTCTTAAGAACCAGTTCATCTCTCCCACGGAGCCACCCAGTTCACCTTCACTCCATGCTGAATACGGTATGTGCTTCATGAAACTACATAAGAAAACTATGAAGGCCAACAAGCAGCTTCACCTGAGGCACAGAGATGGCAGAATTCCTTGTTCTAAGGCCACCACTGTGGGATCATACACTGCCTCGGGATTTTGGCAAGAGGACTTAAGTTTTACCTGTGTCCTGCAGCTTTGGCTGGCAGTACACCAATAGAAGTAGTGTCAACACAGAATCTCCAATTACGTAAAGAAAAATTAAGTTACATTTAATTTTTGCTCTCATTTTGTCCCCCACTTACTCAGCTCTAGCACTCTAGTGATACAGAAACGTGTTACTCTTAAGTGATCAGTTATTGATACTTTTAGATGAACTTTTATCAAACTTTGAAAGTCTACCATTCAAACAAGCTAGACTCCTTCTTTAATTAAAATGAGCTTACAAAACTTCCATAAATACAGAGATAAAATAAACCACCCGAGCAAACAATAAAATCAAGTATGTAAAGAAGCAAGCGTATAAATGATAGTTTCTTAAAGCCAACTCAAGGAATGCTACTTCAATGCCAAATGCTGAAGCAAGGCAACTGCACCTTCCTCTTATAATAACACAACACCGAGATGCAGCAACACATCTGGATGGTGGCAGACAAGCTCTGTATATTGTCCAAACTACAAAACCCTATCCCTGCCTTTTTACTTCAGGTTTTCAATTACCTTGTTACTGAATACATGCCAGTAAACCAAGGATTACAAGCATTAAAATACTAATTTCTCACACACTTCAAGCCGGCAGCAATGGTCTTAAAAACAGAGTCAAATTCTGATATTCCTACTAAACTCAGGATCTTTAAAAACATGACACTGTTTAAAGAAAGCAACTCATGACAGAGAGGTATTTGTCACTGTTAGTAAGGTACCTTTACTCCTGCAGACTTCCTTCTGCTCACACCCTTCTTCTGAGTCAAGAGAGAGCAACCGTGGCTCTAACACAGCTTTCTAAGTTGAAGAGCGTTTCCTGATTATTTGCTGTGGCTACGTGTTGGAAAAATGGGTGTGGAAAACATCCTCAAGGAGTATGTATCTATTTAAGTGACACACTTACAGCATTGCTTCTGTTTTCAGGGCTTTAAAATGTTTCTCTTGGAAGGGAAGGAGAGGGAAAACAGAAAAAAAGTTTTTATTCATATTGTCACTGAACACTTGTCTCTCAATGCTGGTCAGTATTTTCAAGAAACCAGCCAGCTGGCCAGGTTGAATCACGCACACCTATGTGAGCAGCCAAAGGACCAGTGAGGTGGAAGGCACTGCCCCAGGGAGCTCTGCCCTGACACCTGTGAGCACCAAGGCCTCCTTCCACCCCAATTTAAACCCCAGCTGCAACAGGCTGGCCGCAGCTGCTCATACCCCACGCTATTCCAGCATTTAGGAGGGGTCACTCAAACTCCTGTTCTTTTAAACACTACTTTTAGCTACTGTGTTTTTATTGTTTGTGACGAAAAACAAATACATAAGCCAAAAGAGAAATTCCCTTTCCTTTGGCAAATCGGTGCTAATTATTTAATATATCATCATTACAGAATGAACTTACTCAAATCACAAAAGGCAAACGGGCATCTCAGCTAACTATATTGGCTGGAGGGGCTAACAACAGCCGTCTGGATGATTTTGTAACAGTCCTCACAGAAATAAAATCGATAAGTGTTTATTCCCTTGGTATGTGAAACAGCATAGTCCACTACATAAACGAAATAACCCTAACAACCAACGAAATAATGTCCTCCTGCAATCTCTAACATACACATCCTAAGCAAAATATCTGTGTGTCAAACTAACAATGAAATTGAAAGCTTTAATAGTTTTTTAATGTTCAAAAAAAAAAAACAACATACGAAATTTATTAAAGTACACACAAAGTATGGAGATTTTAAACTGTTTCCGGTTGTCATCACACCAAGAGAACTAAAAATGTATACGAATTAAAAATGTGAATATGTATAAAATGTATTTAATAGCATTTTATTACTACTTCAATGAGGAACCAGTGGCTGATTTTTTACGATCATTTCCTGATTGTACAGCAAACCCAACATACAATAACAGCAATGTTACACTTCTAAAAATCTAGTAGCCTGGGACAGAATAGTAGCATATGAATGATGTCTTTGGGATAGAAGGCATCAGAAGAAAAAGAAAGAATATGAAAGCTGTATTTGTACAAACTGGAAAAAGAAGAAAAATTAACTTGCAAGAACAAAGACAATAAAAATTAAAGAATGATATAGATAGGAAGAGACAGACATACAGCCTGCCAGACTGATCCTCTGTTGTCAACCACTGGTAAGAAGTTATGGTTAAGAAAGGTGGAGTACTACAAAGCTGAAAAATTGATAAAAGGATGAAAAAGCCTAAATCCAGCTGGGAAACAAGGAAGAGGAAATACATCCCTTCTTCTGAAAATGTTAATTATATGACATTATATGTGACTACTGAACCACTCTTATCACACTTTACGTCTATTAAATTACCTGTGTCCAAATTAGAAGTAACATTTTAAGCAAAATTTGTAGCCATTAATACTAACAGGTATGCAAGCTATCCCTTTTTTGCAAGATGGCAGTTGGGAAAAGAGTGAGGAGCAAGTGCCCCCCTCCCCCCCCAAATCAACAGGGCAGCAGGGCTGCCAGAAGAATTAGATGTATGAACTACTAGATTTTGCTGCTTTGCCTACACAGAGGGATTAAGATCTGGGGTTTTCTGAACCTAACCTCCCACAAACATTTTCATTAACTGATACTAAGAAATCTGTCATTTTGCAACTTGGCCTTTGGTTTAAAACAACTCATTTTTATGTTTTTAATTATTTTTTGATAATGGAAGTGACACTCTGTACAGACTTAACCAAAAGTTGTTTAAAGTGCCATGCTTTCCAGCTGAGTCTGCAGAGAAACCTAGTACTGCCAGATACCCAGTGTGTCTGTTCTTTTTTTCAGTAATCTACTGAAAGCTAATCTTCAGTATCACAAGTAAGCCATTGTGTGGCAAAAAAAAAAAAACAACAAACCCCAAACCACTGTCTCTACTCTTGTTGCATATACAGTAACTATTCTACAGTGCCCGTTTTGGAGCAAGAAAGAGGAAGCAGTTTTTTACAGTCAGTGTAATGAAATTATGCATCATGGAGCACATCCATTTCATGTTGCTGAGAATAAGAAATCGATTAATTAAAAGAGACTCGTTAAGCCTATTCAACTTCCTGACTGTTTATTAGTATTTCCGTGGAAAGTGCTCACCCACAGAAAAATGCTTAATATTGCATCAGTCATACTTATTCTACAGTTAGATCCAGATCCTAAAGCAGTGGTTGTTCTTTTTCCCTCAAATAAATTTACTCATCTCTGGTTTAATTCTTGACTAGATATTCTGAACTCATTTTCTGTTCTGTTCTAGACAGCAGGACATCCTGGTAGCACCAGTGGCTGAACTGAAGTCAATCAGCACTGTAATTCATGATTTCTCATGATCTCTCCATCTGATGCCAACTACTGTCACTGAAAACTAGCACAATACTCAAGTTTGAACAGGAGCTTCAAAGGAGAGGAAAAAGCCATGCACATTAATACTTTCTGCACTTACAGATACCCTAAAACAAACTGCTCTTTTATATTTTACCGTTATATATGTACGAAGACTAGCAGAGGAGGTGAAAGATGGACTAATAGAAGGAAAAAGATCTGACACCTGTCCAAAATCAGAAATAATTTCTCACCAGCTACTCAAATGCAAAATTAATTTGGTCTGAGTCAGATCCACAGCTCGAAAACTGAAGATCCCTGCTGGCATGTTGCAGTATTAGCTAAAAAAGGCAGTAATTGTTTTTTAATAGTAACAGCCAGACTTCTTTTAGCTATCAGATTGCAAGTTCACCAAGAAAGCACATACCAGGGGAAAAACATGCAAGTCCCCAAGAACAACATATGCTAAAACAAGGATTCTCAGATCACAATGAGGTAATGGTGAGCTATTACTGAGAGCCAACAAGGAATCTTACTGACATATGTTTTTAATATATTTCATATCATTATAAATTTATTCCAGAAAAGCCACTGATATTCTGCTATAGGCAGAACAACCTTGGTCCTGTTAGTCTGATTTAATTCCTGGTAGTGAGCTCAACATTCCCTCCCATTACCAGTCTGGTCTCAGACTAAATACAGAACACTACCACTTTAGAAATGCCCCTGAAGTTTGTGTTTCAGTATTAAATTTATAGTCCTCAACTGTCATAATCTCCAAAATAATCTGTTCTTCTTCTGTATTTTATGACAAAAACTTGGCATTAAGAAAGGACAGTCAACTCAATGTCATACATTACTAAACAGCTGTCACACAAAACAAAACACGTCTGTTTTGTTTTCTCAAACTGAAAAAAAAATACCTAAAAAAATTAATGGAACAGTATTTGTTTATGTTGTCTCAGAAGAAGATTCAACATTAAAAAAAAAAAATCCCTAACTTTTCATAGGAGTGTCACCAAGAGACACTGGACAAGAACGATTACCTTCTGTTTCATGGTAGCAGATGGTCTCCTGTGCTAACTATCCATGTGCTTTCACCTCTGGTCAAATCAAGAATGGCAAACGACACCTTCCTTAAAGTCTCTGCTTTCAACTACCCTTTCCAGTCCAACTGAAATTCCACATATTTTAAGGACCTAAGACATACAAAGCCTATGAGTTATTATTTTAAGCAGCAGCCTGCTTTTGAACACCTCCCTTTGTGCCCTCACCACTGTATTTCAGTATAAACCTACAAGCTAGCATCTGTACCTACCTGCCTGCTAGCAGAACTTGTACAAAAAGTGGTATGAATCTGAAAGCTGAAAATCACAACTGACTGGTGGGTGAAAAAGTAGAAGGGTAAATTTTCTTCTCTTGTTATCTCAGGCCTATCACTGTACATGCTTCTTCAGACACAAAGTCCAGACAGTTATAACACATTTCTTTTCTAAAAGGACTCATATGAGGTTGTATTTTTATGCCACTTTCTTTATAATGGTATTTTTACTTTCAGGTAGATACAGTATAGTAGACACCACGTGATCTACCTGTGGAGAGTTTTGCCTGAAATCACTCCAAACAGCAGCTTAATTTCAACTGCTAAAGTACTATGCCTCCTCCATTCATTCTGACAGGGCAATGAAAGAGAAACTATTTCCGTAGTAGGATCAGAGCCCCACTTTGTTGTTCTTGATCTTGGATTTATATCCGTAGCTGATCATCAATGAGTCTTTGGTAGCTAAATGACAACAGCTCCTCTGTCTGCAGTCAGCATGGATATGAAAGGCAAATGACTGCCCCCCCAAAAAAAAAGAAAAAAGGAAGAAAAAGAAAGAAAAAAGGAATC
The DNA here is from genome assembly GCF_965140245.1 of Athene noctua. Lineage (NCBI taxonomy): Eukaryota > Metazoa > Chordata > Aves > Strigiformes > Strigidae > Athene > Athene noctua. The sequence continues at coordinate 76,212,395 of NC_134038.1, read as the reverse complement.
CTCTCCCAGAGCCAAACCTCAGTTTACACAGCATGAAGCAATCTCTCCACAGGCTGGCTTCTCTTCTGGGCAGGTTTCATGGGGTCGCTGTGCCACAGAAATGCACAGGATCTGCCTTCTTATGACCTATTCCTTTCAACAACTGCTCACACCCCCTTCTCTAGTGGGTTTATAACTGGCAACACCTGTGTTATCTTAGAAACACTTTGGCCAAGAATAATCCTGCACAAAGGAGCAGACTCTTTCCACACCTGCATGCTGAGCACAGAGGGGCGTGTAACCTGGCCGAGTGGTTTGGAGTCAGCATCAGTAAGCTTTGCTATAAAGCAATGGAGTCAAAGCAATAACTTGGCGGGGTGTGATGTGCCAGAAACTCAGCTCAGCGACAAAGCGTGATGGAGGCTTGAGAGGTAGGTGTAGCCAGCAGGAGAAACACCATGGACAAGGTGGACTTGAAAGGGTATGACGTGTTAGTGGGAGCAGGGGAGGAGAAGAAATGCTACATCATACTGGACTTGTGTTAAAACACACAGTGAAACGGGTACACCACTGAAATGCCTTTAAGTAGGGAACATCTGGAGTGTCTCTCATACTAATTGGAAGCTTATGACACCTTTTAACAAGCATTTCTTAATACTCTTCCTTCTCACCAAGAATACAGACAACTTAGAGGTGGCATAAAACCTCATTTTTTTTACTCCAGTCTTCAACATCTCCATTCACATGAGTTAAAAAACCACAAGGATTTTGTCTGAATTCTTTAACTGTATCTCCCAACAGCTGGATCTGTTGGAACAATCCACTGTGATTTCCAATGGCAAAAACTTCATCTTTGCTCATCTGTTACAGATGCCTACTGCATGGCCAGGGTCTAGGACAATACTGTTAAATAAAACAAAAGACACACATTGTGAGCGACTGTTCCTCCTTTCTTGATGGCAGTGGCAGGCTGGAGTGAATTTTGCTCATTATTGTTGTATTTTAATTTAGCCTTGCAGTCCCAGAACTGTGTAATAAAACTGCATCAAAGTTTTTCAAGGGGCTGCTCTAACTTGTACCTGAGGTATTTTAGCTTCTGCAGCAGCTGAAGAACTAGAATAAGGATAAAGGAGACATCAAACCACCTATTTGCTATGATTTCTGTGCTGCTTCTCTCCCAGAAGATGCAGAACTGAAGCAGCCTCCGGGTCTTTATATAAAACTCCACAGAGAGCCTTTATTTCAATCAGCCACTTCCAAGGAGAAGTTTGTTTTAACCACAGTTTCAAAGGATAAAAAAAATTGACAGAAGAGGGATGCATACACCTGGGTAAACAGTTGAATCCCAAATGCTGTTTTAAACGCATGCCTACATGATCTTAAAATGTCTGTTCTGCAGACTCCTTAACTGACCTCACTGGCTCTTGTACACAACCCAAACTCAGGGTTGAAGACCAAAGCCTCAGAATGAAGAGCCAGACCTTCCAGGCTAGCTCCTACAATCCCCAGAGAAGTTTAATTATGATAAATTATAAACACCTTCTCTGCATTAATAGTGCTTTTTAAAATGACTACATAATTTATATTAAAATTCTGTATTAAGGTTCACATCACTAAAAAGCCACTGACTACTGCCTCTCAAATCACCAATTTAGACTGAAATACTTCTGATTTACACTTACTGAAGTTAGCAGAGTGAAGGTTATGGTTGGTTTCTTCCCTATATATGCAGTGGACAGCACTCTGCTGCAAAATTACATGGGGGTCATCTAGAGATTTACTGATCATTCATGACATTATCACACATCACCAATGAAATTAGGAAGCACTAGAAAATGGTGCACACTGGTACAAAAATGTTGAGGAGAATTTGACCCGATAGGTCCTGAATATCTAAGTCCTGTTTATGAAGAAAACATAACTGTTCGAGAAGTGTTACACCTTAACACATCGGAGATGTGCTGCCTTCAGGAAAACAAGCTGAATCAAATGAAACTCTGTAATATGAAGAGTCTCACATGCTGAGACCATACAATGCATTCTCATATTTAGACTTGACATTAAACACTGGAAATGAAAAAACTAGACACTACCCAAAGTTTCAAAACTATCATGTCAAGTACATGACAGCAGATACAAATCAATGCAGCAATGAGCATTTGAATATACATGATTTTACAGACAGTAACACAAAGGCTAATTTTTGTTTTGGCTTAAAGCATGGAAGTGTATATAGCAGAAAACTGCATGGAACTGTCATTTAGAAAAATACTGAATGATGAAAGTATACAAAGTGAACTGGCTGACCTGTACAACTGTACACTGAAACAGCCTGACTGCTCTCCAAGTATTAGTGTCACCCTGAAGAATCTTCTTTGATAGTGACAAAAGCTCACAGTAAACTGCTGTATGAGAGTGTTACGTCCTCATGTCCTGCTCAAATGAGGAAGACACTAATTTATTTCTTAAACTGCTGTATGAGTGTTACGTCCTCATGTCCTGCTCAAACGAGGAAGACACTAATTTATTTCTTAAAAGTATTACATTACATAAAAAAACCCCAAACAACAACAAAAAATACCCCAAAGAAAAAAAAAAAAACAAATCCCAAACACTAAACTTGTAGCTGCTCTTGGCCTGGTGAACACAAAGAACTGTCTAACTCTCTCCATTCTCCATCCCACCTGCTTCACAGCAGACAATAGTCTCATCCAGCATATCAGGTATGCAGCAGAACATTTTGAATCCCCACTAGAATGGGGTGTATTGTCTGGAGGATTTACACCAAGCTACTATGTTTTTCCATTAATGGTAAATTACAGTCATGTGCACAAAGATGGAAAAGCAATTTCTTGCCAAAAGGCAAATAAAGAATCAGCCTCCTTATTTTCCCTGTAAAAAAAAAAAAAAAAAAAAAGCTACCAGAGAGTAACTTTTTTTTTTACCCTCCCAAAGTAAAATCACCCCCATGCATGTACTTGGAACATAACATGCATGTGTAACACTATATGGTCTTCATACATATGCACTATTCTACCATAGACATTAACACGTTAATTAAAATTTGATAACATTATGTGCATATACATGTACACACACAAAAAACCAAACAATATCTCCATCTTTTTCTGACAAGTTCTATGAGCATTTTTCTATATTTAGGCTAATATAAATAGTCACTACACAATCCAAAACTAGTTATGCTTTTTTTTTTTTTTTTTTTTGGGGGGGGGGCACTTCTGTAGTCCCACAGAAACCCACTGACTTAAACTCGTTCCCTCTCTTTCACGCAGATGCTTAGTTCTTCTAGTCTAGCTGCTGGGTTGTTTACCAGAAAAGGATTCTCAAATGAAAACTGTTGTTTGAAATTTTCTTCTTCATCCTCTCCAGAATAGGAAAGTCTTGAACTGGAGATCCAGCTTGTGCATCCCTCTCTGAAAGACCCAAAAGACTTGTGTTTAGAAGGGGTCTCCTGTCAGAATCACCTTTATGACCTGCAGAGCCATTCCTGACATATTAACCAAAAACCTTGCTGCCAGCTCCAAAGCCTTAACTTTCACCTGACCTTCAGTCAGCTCCTGGCAGTGGAGTGGAAATACCAGAGGAGGTACAGAACAGGATACAGAACAGGATACAGCACCATCATACGTTAGATTACTGTTGTGGAGGTCTCATGAGTTTGGAGATGGTTCATCTGGGGTTTTTTTGTTTTGGAAGGTTTTAAATCACAGTCACTTTCTCAGAACACCACACACTCTGTTAAGTATAATCCTGCTGACAACAAGGCTGTCACTAGTAGAGTCACACTAGTCATCTGGAAGGTTTTTTTCCCCTCCACAACAAGGCTTTTTTCCCTGATTAACAAAGAAATCACAAAATGTTTTACTGAACACTAGGGCCATGGTATGCATGCACCATTTTTCTATCTGTCTGCATCATATTTGTACTTGTCTATACTAGAAAATTGAATTATTTTCACCAAATTGGTAAGCTTAAAAAAATCCCCCAAACATGTTCTTCAACACAGGGAAATGGTGAGTTGTAGATGCAAACATTTACATAATCATTGGCTCAAGGAATAAAGAAATACATCAGTTTTCAATGTAAAGCAAAGTCTAACAGATACTCCTCGTCAGAGCTGAGTTCACAATATTGCAGTAGGAAAGGTGTGCTGGGGTTGGAGCATGAAAGAGCAGACTGCTGGCAAACTACACTAAATAAATGGATAGATTTCAAAGCGTTTATTAGCAAGAGACTTACACAAATTAAAGTTTTGTCTCCCAAATAAATGACAACCTTCTTACCTATTGTTTTCCTCACAATCTTTGTTCGGATTCTCCTGCTTGGCTACCACTTAACACACATCACTTAGTAGTCATCATTATTCAGTCATGATTTAGGGTCTCATCCAGTCATGATCTCATCTATTTCTGACTGCAGTCAATGGTTGATACCTATTTATGTTAAAGGTGGAAACAGAACATAACCCTGGCATTATTAATCATGTCCTTATAATGTTATTTGTTTTTACACAGGTCTTTTAGTGCTGTTTTTTTTTTACTTAACTCTGTAACTAAAACACTACCAGCAATCTCCTTGCGCTTCCAGTCATTTTCCAATTTCGTCATGCCTTAATAAAAAATGCCACACAATAACAATTTATAAATGCAGCCTGTACTTTCAATGAAAACAAGTTGCCAGTCACTCCACAAATACAAATCCATGTGGCTCCACGACTTTCCTTTGAGTCATGAGGAAAAAGCAACTAGATGCTATAAAGTCTGAATAACCCACACACCCACGCTACATGCGTCCCATGAAGATCATTTCCCAGCAGACATTTGTGGACTCATTACTAACGATCCAGCTGCTAATTTAGCATCTGCTCTTGTTCTCGGGTTACCAGCAGGTCCTTCCCTACCCCACAACCCCGCTCTGAATGGGTCGTACTCACGCACAGCTTTGCTTCTTTAAAATACATGGGTATATTTAGCAACAGTAAGCGACTTTACATGATAAGAAGGCACGGTTCAGATTAAGTTGGTAAATAAAACTCAACCAAATTAATCAAAAGCAGGCTTCACCAAACAAAAGTCTTTTTGATTTGGTCATTTCAGGAAAGATTTGAAAGGGGAAAAAAAGCTTTGTATATTAAAACTTAATCTAAAAGAAAAAAAAATTCCCCCTGCCCTTTCTCTAAAAGGCAACTTGCTGCAGTTTATTTAAACCAGAATTTCTTCACTACAAAACCAAAACGTGCAAGATATGCCATATATTTTTGCTGTATAAAGTGAAAAATGTATTTCCACAAGTGTTTTTAAAAGTTAAAAGTTTTTTTAAAAAAATGGATTCAGATTAAAACATTACTTTCAGCTTTGCTGAAAAATGAAACTGCCACCAGTAAAGTTCTGAACTTTCACTCAAGACTGTCAGTTTTGTAGATGAAAAGGCCCCCACTTCTTGTATATTACATGTAATTTCATTACTAAAACTGAGCTTCATTACTTATGTAACAGTATTGTAAAATTACACAACATTCACTTGTTTTGTTTATTAAGAAGTTTTGAGATGGAGTGAAAAAAATAATGTACTGAAGTACTAAACCAAGATAACTCCACCTAATGCATATGTACATACAAACTGAGACATTTTGTGACAAAAATAATTTAATGCAATGAAGTATTAAATACTATTTTAAAAGAAAAACATAAAAAATAAGTGCATTATCACCTACTCAGCTCTCTCATTTAAGTGTTCATCGAAATGCAGTTCTATTAGAATATGTTTCTTTATGCAAACTGTAATAAAGACAGCGCATTATGAATTACAGACTGATTTAAGCACAGAGAAAAACTCAGACATAATAAATGAACTGATGCCAATATGTAGAACTATACCTAGAGGTCATATGGCTTGTTATCAATTTTATGTAATTACCAAGGTGTGTTATCAGAATACACTCATATTGTCTAAGCATGAAAAGAGCTGTAATCAGACTAAGCGAGAAAAATGTAGTTCTATTTTTACTTAAATCCTACCTCTAAGCCTAAATCTAAGGTTTTTAAGTGCTTCTTGTAATATGCTGGTTGTAAATTTTACATCTAGTAATGTACAACTTCATGATTATTACTATAACTACACAGTTTAACTTGTTATTTCGTGAACACATTTTTCCCCTCTTGTTTCTGCAGCACAGCAACCCTTGGCGATTAAAGGAGAGGACTGAAAGGTGTCAGGGGGAAAAAAAGACGAGCAGCTTGAGGAAAGCTTGACATAGCTGTACACTTCTCTAGCTGTAAACCTCTCTATCGCACACCCAGCTGTGTCTTTACACGCAGTCCCTGAATCTTTGCTGGTTTGGGACCGTCTGGGCCAATGTCAGCAGTAAGGACACCACTGTTCGAGGCATCAAAGCACTGCAGAAGCCCACCTGGGGAGTCACAGCTCAGCCAAGAGCTGCCGGCTAGCAGACAAGACCTGGAAGGACCAAAGGGCACGAGACTGAGCAGACTGTGGCTGTCAGGCGGCAAGCCATGGCGGAGGGAGCTCCTTCCAATGCAGCCCCTGAGCAGCAATAACTTTATTCCAGAGACATTCAAGTACGTGATTCTCCTCTTCTATCATGCCATGGAATTATAAACTTGCAAGAGACAATAAAAAAAAAGAGCCCAGAAGGAATAGACTTCAGTATCAAGGGTCAGCTTCATTGCCAAACCACAGAAACACACTGACTGTGTCTTGTAAGCACTGAGCTATACAAGCCAATACAGAATTTCAGGCAATTTTGAGTCTGCATCAGATGTCAACATGGCTGCATCCTACTGTGCAGCATAAAACCAGTATCCCTTGGTCCTCATCTTCCACATGCATTTTGAGGAATGCAAGCCACCTCCCAAATTTTGTTTCAACTCACAGTACCAAGCCCCTAAATAAGGAGTGTTTAATCAGGGAACACTTAGTTTCCCTGTGTGCAGCAAATTTTATAATCTATAAGCTTGCATGGTCTGTCAGATCATTATCCTCATAAATCCATCCACGACTGCAACATTTGCTTGATGTAAATAGATTGCACAACAATTCTGGAAGGAATGGCACAGCTGTACAACACAGTGGACACACTGGCTCCAGAAGCAAGGTCCCATACAGTAGCATTTATTTCCAGTATTACTCAAGACATTACCAAAGCACAGCTTTTTATCTTCCATCTGCAACTCTGTATGAACACATTGATTCAGAAATAGGCTTCAATTTTCCAAAAATCATAAAATAGCCACACATTTGCTTTTAAATGCCAAGAGAGGCTACCAAACCAATAGGATGAAAGCAGAATCTATTTCTTTCTATGACCAGTAAAACAGATCAGTGCCATGTGCTCATTCTCTCTTGCCGCTACCCATTGGTACAAAGGCTTGCTACTGAGACCACCCGTACTGCAAGGACGAGAGCCACGCATCTACACCCTAATCATTCCTCACACCACTCCCATGCAATTGCTCGTGTACTACTCACCAACATCACGCAAAGCAGCCTCCAAAACAGCTCCTCTGTGGACCTCTCTATGCCTATATAATTTAATTCTGAAGAATTGAGGTCTTTTCTGTGATAAGCACTATGGAACAACTCACAGGCACCTCAGAAAGCACAAAAGGAACATAAAGTCTCCAATTCACTTAGTTCTCCAAATTTCATCAGAAGATTTATCTGGTTGCTGGAAGATAAGACAATATTATTTTTCGTTTCTTAACTGCATCACTATAGTACAATTGAACACCACTGAACTTACTGTTTTTCTTTCTATACACGGTGATATTATCCTTGGTAGAAGGAAAAAGTGGAATAGAAAATTAAGAAAAGTCTCTCTAGGGAGTTTTAAGGTTTTAACCTTAAATAATGCTTGGTGAAAGCAATTTAATGCAGGAAAACCCCTGTTGCTGATTTGGGGTTTTGTCTTCAAGTAAACAATGCTTATGAAAGATTTATAAATATTTGAATAATGTTGCACAGGTACAGCCAGGTGCAAAACGGGCCATGAGGGGTTTCCTGCGATCTGAGCTTCAGAATTATGTTTTCCCAAGTAACTCTGCCTACCCCATTCCTGGCCAAGATGGGACAGAAAATTCAGTCTCCATGCTAGTGACATGTTCATTACCACCTGCTCAGGAAAAAATGAAACAGCATAGCCCAGATTATTTTTCCAAGATTAATAAAAAGGCTGAAGTACAAAAGACAACCTATAGGAGACAGTAAGAGGATATAATTCCCCTTTTCAACTGTTTTGATCATTCACTTGAAGGATTGATCTGTATCAGAGCCTGACATGCATCTCCTCTCAAAACGATGGCAGAACAGAGCTCTGCCCACAGTCACTGTACGAGGCCTTCTATTCAAATTTGGCCCCTAAGTTTTGCACACAGAGACTACCTAGGTGAAGACAGCATAGTAATTTATATACAGCACAGAGTTGTTTGTCCTGTAACAACACAGGCAAGATGGAATTTACATTAAAAAGTAATGACTGAAAACTGTTCATACATACACCTCTTTTATTACTCCCCCCCCCCCAATAATTCAGTGTTACCAGTTTCTTCACAGCTAAACTGTAAAATATGAAGTAGTTTAAGACCTTCCCCCCCCCCCGATCACTTAATACTAAATTGAATTCAAAAATCTGAAATCATTCTCAGGCAGCAAATTAGTATATAAATAATTGGCAATGCACCGCAAGCAATATTTCTTTCCAACTTATGAAAATGAAGCAGCATGGGGAATTTACGGTGCTTTTCATGGCAAGAAACCCACAGTATCTGTATAAACAGGTTTTATACTTCAGGCAGTTTTATATTTGTAAAATATTTTCCAGTAGACCTAGATCTCATTTTTAATAGGAGAAAGTATGGTATTTAACCACTTGAATGCAAAGAAATTTCATTCCAAAATAACTATGGCTAATTTGAGAAGACACAATAATAAACAATAAACAATTATATAGATGAGCAGTGTTCTTAAATAAGGCTGGCGTAAATGGATAAGTTGTGGGCTTTTCAAAACAGTATTAGCACTATCTGGTCTTGCAAAAAGAACAACTGAGCACAGAAATAAGTCACCTCCTTGTCCTTGACCAGCATGAACAATATATTGTTAGTGTCCAAGAAGTCTTAGCTGTAAAATACTAGTGGAAAGATGGCACTTTGAAGTTTACCATTACATAAATAAAGAAAAGCAACCACAGGTGGAGAATATAGGGGAATACAGGCACTGAACTCACCTATCTTTACCTAAACATACAAACCCACTCCCTCTATTTTAATGAGATACCCGATTTTTGTTACTTCAACATGAAATATAAACCAGAAGCCCAGTAAAGAGGCAAAAGCAGTGTGCACACACAACTATTTTAACAGATCTGCCCAAGTCAAGCCCCTGTCAGTCCCTCTCCCACCTGTTTGACGCAGGAGCAGACCCAGAGATTTCAGGCGAGCCGCTTGGTATTTGCACACCTCAGCCCCACAATTGAAGCAGAGCAAAACCAAACTCCACAGGCCCTTTGTCTCGAAAGCCAAATATTAAGGCAGTGGGAGCACAGCCATGCCTGCTCTCCTCTATGCTAAACGGGTCATATAAATTCAGGCTGGCTAAACGGGTTGTATAAATTCAAGCTGCTTCAGAGCAGCTGACCAAAGCCCCATTTCCAAAATTGCATTAAACAATTAAGCAGGGCTTTTGCTGCTCTTCATTCTCTGGCAAGTACAAGCAGACTCTCTGTCCCAAAAGAGTCCAATAAACCATGGGAACCGACAGACTCCGAGTCTGCCCAGCCCCTAATAGTAATTTTGCACAATACTACACTAATAGTGAAGCGAAAAAGAAGCGAAAAAGAAGAGAAAAACCCAGGACGGTTCTATGAATAAAAGAAATCCCTGGTTTACCTTATATGAGGCTGGAGGAAAATAAACCTTAAAAAAGAAAAAAAAAAAAAAAAAAAGACGGGGAAGAAACACCACAGCTGAGCCAGGAGAGGGAATGCCCTGTATTTTGATCCTGGCATCAAATGCTAAAACCTACTGAGACACTGTTTATTAATTGCAAAATAGAACTACTAAAAGCAAAGAAATAGAATAACACTGCATCCACTGATATTTGATTATTTCCAAAAAGTCACAACTTGTCTTCTTCAGAAAGAAGAATTCTTCACCAAAACTATAATCTCTGTTCTTCAGAAGAGTAACATTTCCTGATACCTGTGAGGTTGAAAACTGGTAAATACTAGTTGTAGAATAACTAATTGCTCTTTCAGGAAGGTATCCTCCTGTTTCTTACAAATCTACACAAGAGTTGTAAGGGGAATTTAATTAGAAGTTAGGAAGAAAAGCAACTGTCGCCATTAAATGGGTTAATCATCAAGATAAAGTTCTAGGACTCTGCTTAGGTAGTCTCTTTCTAGATAGTTTTATGAAGTTGGTACAATCTACAAGACTTGAAATGAAGGGACAAAATAAGTCAATCAAATTTATTGCTTAAAACTGCAGTATAACTTTGTATCCTCCTCCTAAATAGCAATTCAGAAAATCCACAGGTCTGTGAATTTAAGATAAAATACTGTTCTGTAATTACCTCTGTAAAAGGTGAGACATAGCTGTTGTCTGTTTTTCTTTCCTCTTTATTTTTAAGTTTGATCCTGGACTCTCTATACATCACACACAGATACATCTGTGTTCATCTCACAGTGGAAAAGCTAGGTTTGATATGAAGCAACTAATTCTGCATTAACACATCATATTCAGGAATAACAGACTTGATATGAAGATAGCAATCCTTGACTTACTAACGTAAGCTTGGGAGTAAAAATATCTTCTGATTTATAAAAGCCCTGAAGGAGCTCGAGGATGATGTCCTGGCACACTCTGGTTTCTCTCCAGCACCCCCACGCCAGGCTGAGCTCAGGCAAGTCCACTACAACACACGGCCCAGTGCTGGAGGATCCGCAGCTTCCCTGGGTACAGAAAAGCTTTGAGACTCAATGAGGACAGACACCGGTCCCAGTTTGTCCCCCTCTGGACAAGGCACCACCCAAGGACTGAAGCTGCACAACAGACCTTAAGGAGCCATAAAACAAGACAGTAAAAAGACTGCATGTCTCAAAAAGCACAAGGTTAGGCAAATCTGATGTCGTAACATTATTTCAGCACGTGATGCTACTCTGTGGTTGCTATGAGATGACCAAGTGACTCTCCAGTTCAGCACAGGCAAAGAAACAGAGGTAATTAAAAGCAACCAAAATAAATTATTGCGGTAATCACACCACTAGCAGTTTAGCAACATGATCTACCTATTTGTAGCTGTATTTAATGAACTGGCAGAGTCAGTCTTAGAAGCACCTGAAGGTGTCACAGTACCAAGATTTTAATCACGGCAGAAGCCAAAGGCTGGTCTCTTTCCCAAGTAGAAAGCCCTGTCCTAGCAGGGGCTGATCAGAGCATTGGTCCAAGTAACTGTGAGCAACACCATGAGCCCCAATAGAGCAGAGAAAACTGTGCTGACGCTGAAACATGAGCTGTACCCCCAGGGAACCCAGGAGTAATTTATTTGGTATCCATGAACGTGCAGGCTTGGTACCAAGTACTGTGAGAAGTTAAAAAAAAAAAAAAAAAAAAAAAAAAAGACAAGAAAACAAAAAAGGAATCTGGATTTGCACCAAGATATTCCTTCATCAACACCCAAAACGACTGCTGTGCCATTCGGAAATAAAGCATTGCCACAGGAGGAGAGATCGAAGAAAAGCACAGAAAACATTTTTTTCATCCAATTTGGCTGAAACTATTCATTGATTTTGGAGACTCCCCTTGTGGCGCACAGACAAAAATAGAAGGGAAAATACATGTCCTGTGCACAGTAAGACCAGACATGCCATGCTTGATATATTTACCTAGGTGGTATTGCTGCATATGCAAGACACCAACCTCAAACAAAAAACAAAGACACAAAAATAAAAGCCATTTAAGCACAGAGGTATGAACAAACATGAAATAATATGTTTTATTACAAAATAACTTGGAGTTTTTATTTATCTTTTTCAAACCTGCTAAAGCAAGGGAAAAAATAGTTTATTATATATATCAAAATAACTCTGCACAACAGAAATAAAAGAAAGACTAGTATTTTAAAGGGTCCTAAACAGAATTCCCTACTTTATTTTCTCTTACATTAGAAAGTCACTGCCATAGCTCCCAATAGACCTCCAGGGCAAGCACAGGGGAATGCCCACTGTGAGCTGGGTGGGAAAAGAAAGACGAAACAAGCCTTTAAACCAAAAGACATCTAGATAATCCAGACAGAGCTCTTTGCAGCTTTCCTCATGTGTCCCTGGAGAAGTCTGCTTTGACCAAGCTGATTCTGCATCTGGTGGACCTTAAGTACACTGCAGCACAAAGACCTTCACACAGCCTTAGAGGACAAACTCCTGTTCACGTCACCATCACACCATCCCCTGACACCACATAATACAAGTAGTCTCACCCCAAAAAAAACAAACTGCCTTTTCAGAGGAAAGGGCACCAACAGACTAACAGGAACAACTGCCAGACCCATGAGATGGTAACAACTGATCATCGATGGAGCATTCGTACTCTGGCCCTTGAATTTTGTTGTTCTCTAGTCTAACTAAACCATCGAAAAAATATGAATGAAACCCAGTAATATAAAGAGGTTTTATATCGTCTCACTATGAATGGTAGCATATATGTTTATTAAAACAATGTTTGAAAATCTCATCAACCATTTTACCTATTTTAAATCTCTACGTATTTGTGTGGTCTTCAGAAAAAAGAAAAAAGTCATTAACCCTTGATTACTGAAAAACAACAGAATTCCAACCTTTTGGCTCAACTTCACAATAAAATGTCAGTAACAGTCGATCTGATCAGCATGCATTTATATAAATAAATCCCGACACAGCAAAGAAAAACAGGTATGGCAAACAGAGAATCATACTACTTGTTAGTCACTCTTGGTGAAAACATAAAGTAACATCAGATTAAGTACTTCTGGATTGGTACTTGCTGTTGAACCTTACGGTATGGCTATATTTAGAACACTGATAATATAAAATGTAATTTTCTTGCTCAAGCTCCATGCCAGTTGTATGACTTTACATCTTATCTGTTTATTTTGTTGAGCAAATCAAGTTTTCACTGTTAGCACCACAAAAACAGCAGATCTCAGAAAGACCGTATTTTCTTCCAGCCTTTGGGTGGCTGCTAGAGCTTGCTATGGAAACATCTATTGCAACACAACAGCTTCAGGAATACTGAGGCTTATGTCTCTCTGGCTTCTTGCTCAAAGGAAGAAGGAGGACTCCAGGCTGCTGGGTGGTCCTGGCAATTTGGTGTAGTAAAAGTTACTGCAGGTTTAATCCTCAGCCCTTTCTGTGCCAAGCAGGTCCTTGAATGTGGGTTTTCTGTAAGCGAGCTCCCTAATTACCTGGCTGCTGATGAGGGACTCTCCATCCCACCTTACTGAGCCGTTCCACTTTGCATACACCACATATGATGTTTGCATACACAAAGAGATGCAGAGCAACTCACAGACCAACCTTAAAACTTACACACTGATCAATCACCTCTAATAAAAATAAGACACGGAAGAGAGTGCAGAACTAAATCCAAAAACACAGTCTGCCTACTGCACCTCGGCAAGTACCTTGGGCCCTGCCTACACCATGGTCTCACTGCATTTGCACCTTTACTGCCTGCTTTAATGGTGCTCACTGCATTAGGAAAAAGAAAACAAACAAGTATACCAGGGTTGTATCATTTTTCTGACTACCAGAGAAAGCATTGTAACTTACATTTAATCACTGAAACTCAGAGGAGACTGCCAACTCTCTTCCATACAACACATCCCAAAGAGCACACAAAACACAGCTTAACATGCAATTATCAGGTTGAATTTACAGGGTCAGCAGTAAGAAATTAGATTTTTGTCCCATGGACACTCTCAATTTGGAAGCTATAGTAAGAACAAAGGAACATAAACAGAAAAACCATTCTCGATACATTTTCTCTCTCATTTCTCTGATTACAATGACTAGTCTGCACAAATGCACAGCATCTTAGGCAGCTCATTAGCTGGGGGATTAATGGAACCGAAAAGACGTTTCTGGTACAAGGGGACTAAAGCGGGTGCGAGATGTTGTGTGTCTGTGCCATCACAGCACAGCCCTGCCACACAATCTTTGTGACTCACTCCTTGGCATGGGTTAAGTCCCTGGCTCATCGCTGACACTCTCATGCTGAAACTATGACAACAATACACTATTCCCAGCATTACTTATTTAATGATAAGCAGCCTGGTTCACTGGGCCACTAACAGCTCTGGAAACACTTTATATATTAAGAGGATGAATATGTTAATAAGGGTTGTAATTTCCATTAGCTGGAAATGCAGCTACTTTTAAAAGATCCTTAAATCACAAGTTTAGCTGGAAACATAGATTTTAAATCTTTTCCCATTCTCAGCTTCTAATGCAAGAGGTGACTTAACCCACTACAGAAAAAAAAAAAATAATTCTAAAGACTCCTCAATCTCTTAGAAGCAGCATTAAAGTGTGAAAGCTGTCAATTTTCATGGAAATAACAATGCCAAGGCAACACAAAAAGCTGCAGTATACAGAATGCAGTCCTTGCCAGAAAATCAAGTGTTTGCTGATGCTAACGGAGTAGCTAAAGGCCAGACACAGGGGAGTACTTGTTAAGGCACTGAATTGTGATTCAGGAGAAGTAAGATACTTCCCTAACTCTGCCACAGGCCTCCTGGCTACTCTTGCAGCAGGTCATGTAAATGTGTTCACACTTTCGCCTATATAAATAAAATGGAGTCTCCCAGTGATGAAATGTGAGTTACAATGCTTTCTCTCTCTTTAATCCAAAAGAATATTGTTAGGAAGCCTTCATAAATGCTTGTAAGATAATTGAAGTCTGTGACAACAGGAGTCTTAAATATTTACAACACTACAGATGTTTAAGAATAAATACACATATTCAAGAAACTCTTGTTCCTTTGAAGGAAAAAAAAAAATCTCTTCATTCTGGCCATAATCATGCACTGAATTACTCAGCAAAAGGCAATATATCACTTCTCTAGCAAGATCAACTACACACAAAGCAGCCATGTATTTACTGAACTGACTTCAAAATAAATATTTAAGAAGCTGTTTTTTCTTAATGGTCAGCATCAACTAAAAGCGCACCCATGAGAGTGCTCTAAATTGTAACTAATCCCTCCTCTCCCCACCTTTATCTAGTGCAGCATCCTGAAGTTCACTGTAATTGGTGCTGCTTGCCCAGATGGGGTGATAAGTAAAATCTGTCCCATTGAAACTCCTGCCACGCAGTAAAGTGCTTTCATAAAGACAAGCAATTTGACTAAGATGTAAACTTACAGGAGAAAAACGTGCAGAAAAATGAATCTGGAATTACAAGGGAAAGACATGAAGAACAAATGAGACAGGCAACAGTAGGAAAGAGAAGGTTCAATTTCATCTAACAGCAGCAGACGTGGCATAAAAGAGCAAGATGAAAAAAATGCAACAGGTATCTGTGAGAAATAAAATAGAGATGACTGGGAGACTCGGAGAGTGAAAACAAGTCCTGAATATTCTAGACAGCCCAGAAGTGAAAGAGACTTTAAGAAGACATCTATTTAATTCTCTACTCTAGTATGAGACTAACAGATTTCTGAAAGAAAGTAAAAAGAAAAAAAGGGAAAAAGTAAGGTAGGAGAAATGGGAAACTGGAATTCAGAAATAACAGCTGTCAGGACTGGGTTGCATTGCATTTATCTCACTATTTAGCTTATTCCTACAATTAGCTTGCTTATCTTCAGCAATTCTGAGAAATTAGTCATAACTGAAAATACAAATGTCTTCCAATTTATTAGCTCAACAGTTACATTCATATAGAGGTGCAAAACACAGTGAAAATTGCCTTGTTTCATTTTACGTAATAGCAGGCACAATTCTGTCAGTGTTACCATAGTTTTATTTAATGTGACATATCCCCACTGACACAGAAAGGAATATGTTGGACCCAAACTACTTGCAAGAGGAAGACTGGGCTAATGTTGCCTGCAGTGCCAGAAGAAAGTATTACAGAGAAAGTCCTTGTCTCAGGTGTACACATAGGAAGCACCGTCTGAATTCTCCGGGAGTGGTGCATGTACAAACAAGGACAGAACATGAAGGATAATGCCAAAAGCACAAGTGTCAGCCTTGCAACTGGCCAAGTCCCCAATCTTCAAAGCTGATACCACACTGCTGCTCCACATTTCTAATCGCAGTCATTGCCCTTTGCCATACGGTACTCTGCACATTACATAGAAAGCTCTTACAAATACAAAACAGGAAACGTATGCAAATTGCTCAGTTTTCCAATTCTGATTTAAAAGTTAATTACGTTTGTTTCTTTATACCCTAAATCTTGTAACATCTGAAAGTGAGAGAATACAGTGTAATCAGTGTTACACAGACATTCACATTGAGGTTTTGTGCCCTCTAGGCTTTTCCAGACAAGGTTTACAAATAATACCCTAATCACAAGCATAATAAAAAGTCTTCTTTTTTTTTTTTTTTTTTTTAACTCTGGATGTGTGATTTCACAAAGTAACCTGCTTAACTATGCGGAGTAGGCATAAAATAATAGGAAAAGGTTTCAGCAGGTCGAGATGCACAACTTGCTCTGTACCTGTGGGTTTGCTTTCCTGGGTTCTGCATGTAAACATTAGTGACATTTCACAGCCTTTATCTGACTTCCCAAGTCACTTCAATGCAGCAGGTAAGTCCCTCCAAAGTAGCTGTGCTATGTGTGCTTGTACTTGTTAGCACTGTAAGGCCCTGTGAGATAGGGAAGGAAGCTGAAGCATGGAAAATAAAGGTCCTACTTAAAGAAAGCGCTCATACATCTTGTTTAACATAGACGCTTTCCCCTCAGAGGAAGCTTTTCTGTGCTCAGATGTAAAGGCATGGAGAAGGACCCACAAACTGCTGGCTTCCATGGGAAATGGAGATGCTTTCAGATGCTCTGCACTTTGCGAGGCTCCTAATGGAGCAAAACAGAACTGATCCTGTAAGTCCTCGTTTTAGGCTTGAGCCTGCCGTCCATTTATGATCAATGTATGTCTGTTATGCCCCATGATGGTCAAAAAAGTCACCAATCAAGACACCCGGAGAGGCTTAGCTCTGCTCTCCCTAATAAAATAAGGGCAGATGCAGACACCAAGGTAGTAAACTTTAAACAAGTGTATTTCTCTCTTCTAGCACCTGTTGCATGACCACAGAATAGATCCTAATTTCTGCTGCTGCTACTGACTGTCTTAAATTCACTTTCATAAGCTAAAATAAATGTTAATTACATAAAACATTATGGACTTGGTAAAGGTTTACGGAACTTGTGCCTAGCAATTAGTAATAATAAAATTCTTGGTGTTGAAGTCTACAGTTATTTCTGAAATTGAAAAATGGGAAAAACCCGGCAACACCAGCACAGACTACAGCTTTCCCTTCCCATTTAAAACAAAAAAACCCACAACAGTATCCTACTTTTAAACGTGAAATTCTCAAGCTGCGGTGCCATGAAACACACATAGTCAATTTATCTCTTTAAAGCACACAGCAGAGCAGCTCTACCCTGTACCAAATGACACATTAAATTTGTCCACTGTTTAACAGGGGAAACTCGTAATGTTGCTGTTAATGATTTACACAGAGACAAAACAGCTTCGCCTAAATTTTGTTTAAAATTGCGTAGTTGGGGCAATTTTAACCTCCCTTTCATAACTGCAAGCTAACCCAATCAATAAACTGGAAGAGTGTCCAGCATTTCTTCTGCCATGAAAGGAAGGTATTTCTGCCACAGTGGCCTTAAAAGCCAGTGTTTCCTGGGCAGACTCCACAGTTGCAGCTCACGTCTGGATTCATAGGGGAATCAACAAGGACAGACGAAGCTGTCCTCCTGCTGCTCTTTCCTGGCCCTACTGGATTTCCTCACTGAGTGACTAAAATCTGATTAGAGACCAAACATCCATCGATTTCCAGTACAGATGTTAGCAACTCAGGGAATTATGAACCGTTCTGTGAAGCCCACTGCTAACAGCACGGACACAACCAGGCTCGGAACCTCTGACTTGCAAGTAAAGGCAACAAGCAGTATTTCAAGGCTGAAATCAGCTCAGATAAAACAGACGGGCAGTCCCCGTCAGTGCACAGGACAGAGTTGTCACCAGCTTCCGCTGGAGCAGATTAGCACCCACACGCTTTGCTATACAATATTGTAAGCGCATCTTCACCTTCCAACTGGATCCCCCTCCTTGAGCGATGGCAGGAGCGATCCGACTGAAGTTAATGCAGCGACTGTAATTTCTGCTCATATATGTGAAATCTGGGTCTGGCCAAGGACAGGTTTACACAGATGAAACTGGCTATGTAGGATTCAGGAATGCCCTCAGACTCCAGCACTCATCTCCGAGATGCACTAATGACACGCTTTCCCATTGCAAATTCAAACTCTTTGATGAATCTTTGAATACGTGGCAATCGAGACAAATTTTTAATCAGCACTGCATCTGAGAAATGCTAGTTACTCTTCAAAGCATACGTGTAAATTGGCATCGTGGATCTCCTCTTCGTTAGGATTTTAGAAAGCAGCTATACTGTTACATCAACCAAATACGGCGAGGGGAGGCACATTCTATGTCCTGCTTTTCATAGGAGGTTAGCTTAAAAGGTCACGATCAAACAGGCTCGTTTTTAACTGGAATGAAGCATTTTATTTACAAAAACAGCATCAAGCAATGTCAAGCTCTGCAGGTCAAGGAAACATTTCACCCTTACGGTTTCATTACACAGCACTAGCAACAGTGTCTCGTCTGCACCTATTGCTTCCCTGTTCTACTTTTCCTGAGTTAAACACTGCAAAACTCCCTATCAAATGGAGAAACTAAGGAAATTAAACCTAACATAACTACTGTAGCCCGCTAGCATGTACTTTAAAGCTGTTTTCTACTTAGTTGAAATGAATTTATGACGTAAACATTAGAAGTAGAAATAAAAAACCTGCTGAAGCGATCAGTCTTTTTCAGTCTAGGCAGACAGTGTTAAGTAGAGCAGTAAATTGCAGCGAGCAGACAGCACAGCTCTTAAAACTTGCCCAGCTTCTGCTCTGACAAAAGAGATCGCTTAGGACTTCATCTTGCTGCTGCTCTCGTCGTTTAATTAACGGACTAATAAATTCACCGCTGGCATGTTCTGTGTTTGTCTCTTCTCTTGAAAAACCCCAAATCCACCCGTGGTTTAGGCTAGGGGTGGCTGCTCTTGAGCGTTACCACTGCGCGGGCCGTGCCTGTCACGGGAGGCAGGAGGAACGGGGCGCAGGGGCCGGCACCGCGCTCGCCGACCAACCTCTGACAACTTTCTGGCGTTTTTAATTCGAGGTTGGCAGCGGTTTTCCTTCCTCTGCCGCGGCCGGGCGGCGAGGCCGAGACACCCGCGGCTGGGACGGCTGAAGGAACCTTTCAAAGGCTCTTGGCAGCAGCTGCCCGCCGGCACACGGGCGGGCGGGCACACGGGCGAGCACCGACGCCTGCGGCCGCTGCCGGCCCCCCGGCACCCTCCCGCCGGCCGGGGCCGCCCCGACAGCGCACCCGCAGCGGCCCCGGCTCCCCCCCGCCCAGTGCCCCGGGACGGGAGCTGCCAGCGACGGGCGCTTGCCGCCCCGCAGGGCGCCGCTCAGCACCAAGAACCCCTCTGCTAGAAATAACCCCCCAAACCAAACCCGCTCTCCCACCTCTCCGGTGTCGCAGCCGCAGCGGCGGCAGCGGGGTCGGGGCGCCCCTTCCGAAGAGGAAGGGCGAAGCAGACACCTTCGCCCCCTCCTGCCCTTTCCCATCCCAGCTCAGCCTGCCGCCCCCCGCCCCGCCAGCGCCCCCGGGGCGGGCCGCGCTCCCCCCGCACGGCCGGGCGCCGGCTCCCCCCCGGCAGCTCGCCGTCCCGCCAGAGGGGAGGAGGGAGGGAGGGAGCGAGGGAAGGCACCGAGGCCCGCCGGCCGGCGCGGCTACTGCCGCTGCCCGGAGCCGCGGCGTGCCGGGTCGCGGCGGGGGGCTTACCCGCTGGGAGGCTTGCTGGCCCCGGGCCGTACGAGGGTCTCCATGGCCGGGCCTCCCCCGCCGCTTCTTGAGGGACGGGCCGGTCCGTGCGCGGTCCCGCAGCGGGGCGGCGGCGAAGGTCGGCGGCGGGGGGAATCCAGAGGGAGGGAAGGGAGGAGAGAGGAGAGCGAGCAGTGAGAGCCGGCCTCGGCCTCGCCCCCGCCCGGCCCCGCTCCCGCTCCCCGCCCCGCGGCACTGCCCGCGCCGCCGCCGCCCGCTCGCCAGCCCGGCCGCGGGCGAGGATGCCCCGCCGAGGCGGCACACGGCGGCCCCTCGCCGCCCCCCGCCCGCCTTACCGGGCAGGCAGGGAACCAACGCTGCGGGCACGGAGAGCTCGGCTGAGCCCGCCGAGGAAGGGGCTGCCCGGCCCGGCCCGGCGGGGAGGGGAGTGGCGGGGCGGGCTGCGCTCCCGGCTAGGCTCGGCTCGGCTCAGCTGGGCTGGGCTGGGCTGGCCGCTGCCCGCTCAGCGGCCCGGGAGGGCGGGCAGGGGCGGGGGAGCTGCAAGCCCGGCTCCGTGTGAGTGGCCGGGCCAGACAGGGCGGGCAGGGGAGCGGAGGGGATGGGGTGGGATGGGGGAAACCCGCGGGAGAAAGAAGCGACAAACGCCACCGGCAGCACCGGCTCAGAAAACCCGCCTACACCGCTTTTGCCATAAGCCTGGCAAAGCCGAGGCTTGCCGGGCGGCTGTCCCCGAGGCTGAGCCCCGCGGGCGACGGAGGCTTTTCGTGAGCCTCACCCCTGCCCTGCCCAGACCCTGGCGTTGCTCCCTACCGCTTGTTTCTCCTTACCTTTATTTTTATAGGTGGGTGGTGTTTTTTTTTTTTCTTTCCTTGTAGGCGGCGCAAATAACTTTTTAAAAATTAGTAGCGGCTTTGGCCAGGAGAGGGGCTGATGGGCGGCGATGGGGCAGGCACGGCACAGCAGGCTTCTCCTGGGGCGTTTGAACCCAGGGGTGAGAGAGCCCAGCAGTGAGGGCCCCCAGCACCTTCAGCCTCGCACCCCGGGAAAGGCTGACACCCCCCACGAGGGGTGCGCAGGGCCCCCGCACAGCCTTCACGTCAGTACGGGCGGCACAGTAAAATCTTAGTGTGCCGTTTCAGAAATAGTCCCACGCCGTTTCCCCAGGAGAGCAACTGTTAGGCCTGTGGGTTGAAAGGAGAACCAAGCTGGAGGCGGGGGAACCTGGCTGATGTTACGGCTGTATGTGCCTGCTCTTGGCTGTGCCCGGTGCGAGGCACCCTGGCCTCTCTCAGGTATTTCAGGAGTTTCTTTGCGGGATCCCCTCCGACCCTCTCCGTTTGCTTCACCTTGCTTTCCCTGCCATGGTGGGAGGATGGCAGAGACGGCACATGGGTCAGGCCCCCAGCCAACATAGAGACCGGGAGACGGAGCAAGTAGGCTGAGTAAAGTGACAGTGAGAAACTCAGGTGAGGGACTGCGAGGGGAAGGGGAGATGCTGCCTGACCTGCCTTTTCACCTGGCTGCCTTGGTGACAGTCCCACAGGTTATGGTTAATGGTCACCCCTTTCCTCAAACCTTTTATTCCCCCTCAGGCTTAAGCTCGTACCTCTGCATAGTCCGCCCATCGGAAAGTACCTTGCCCAGCTCACTGACCACAGTAAATGCAGGCAGCTTCTCTGGCCCCAAAAGTGAGAGTTTCTTCTTCTTCAGCAATCAAGACTTGGTCGATCTGGGTCACAGAAGCTGCATGAGAGTAATGGCGTTGCTATCTGCAAGAAACCCCCTTCCCAGGCAGATTGCAAATATTTTGAAACATTCGGTCGTTGGATTAATTTGCCAGTAACAGTAAGGAATAGGACGTGTTCATCTTTTCTGTAGTACATGAATAGAAGATTACCATAAGTGCCCACCTTTTCTTGTACCAAGGCTTTTGCATTATGATCAAAATAATGTTTCTCTACATTCACCCCAATGTATAACAGAACACTTACTGTAGTGTACTCATCCTCAATTTTGTCTTCTTTTGCTTTGACATCCTGAGGTCCCCCCTTAATTTCCATCTCCTCAGCAAAGTTAAGAATGCTGCTTTCTGTTCCCTCCTCTCCCATCCCTCCATCCCTGACATACACAGACAGCCTTAGAACAAGACAGCTGGCTGTCTGAACTGTAGGTAGAGAAACAAAAAATACAAGTTTGCAGAAGCAAAACACTGATCACTGATTTACCTGTTAGCATGGGTAGAAGTTGACTGAGTCTCCACAGTTCTATAATTACCCAGGTCATCTGGGCCACATGCCATGATAATGAGCCACATGCATATTCCTAATTTGTGGCCTTATGAAAATAAATAGGTTGGCTTGCATACTTTATTTTGCAAGTGGATTGGTTCAAAGTCAGCATGCTGTCAGTTACCATAGCTCCAGGAATGAATGGTGAACTATTAAATCACAGCAACTTGATTTCATATCGCTATTCATCATCTATTCAGTCATTTTCCATCTCCCCTTTTTACTCCTAAATCTAAATGAACTCTTCCTTATCCTAGAACAGATGCTAAAGCTGCACAGGCACAAAACCTCTACAGAAATCCCCAAACCTTCCCCTGTCTGCATCATTAGCAAACTACACTGCTCCAGTTATTTCAAGAACCTGAAAGAACTTCCCTTGTCTCAACTGTAACTTCTGCTCTACCATGATACACCTGAGTGGAGGTGTCAAGCACAAAACAACAAAGTAGTATTTGCTTATTATGTTCACTTCTTTTTATATAGCACAGCAAAAGAGCAAAAGCCTATTAATCACTGAAATCATGATCTTAATACATCTCCAGAGCATCAGCAGCAGTGACTGCCCATGTTCTTCAGTCCCGTTTAGCTGATGGAAAAACTGGGTGAAATGTGGGGAGCACACTCTGTGATACAGCACAGGAATCTGCCTTTCTCCAGGCTCCTTGGCACTGGGCCCGGCTCACAAAAAAAGGGCAAAGGGGGCATTTCTAGTGTGCATTGTAATCCCCACAATTGGGATGCTATGCTCGTTTTTTAGGCAAAGGGCATTAGTTTGGAGAGGGGCTGCATGAACTTTTGCAAATGTCATGTCTGTGACACTGAGCATGTTCAGCTCCTCCCCAGCCCCCCCCCTCCAGGACTGCTTTCAACACTTTCCTGTCTGTATAGTTTCATCTCTGTTTATATGGGCCTTTTCAATATATTTCATAACAAAATTAAGTCATTTAGATGACTAAATCCTTGCTGTGAAATAGTTCAGGCCTTTAAAAATGAAAAATTAATCACCAATGCAATTTCACATTTTTGCTTTTTTGTAGCCTTCAAAACATTATTCCTAGTTTTCCTCACCTTCACTGCTAGTAGTATTACTGAATCAAACCTTTAAGGCTACATTTTTCTTCTGCTAAAACTGGCCTGCAATGTTTCAGGAATTTGAGTTTATAGTATAAACTTAACTGAACACATAAGGAATCTAGTAAAACAAGTCTAAGTAAATAATATGTTTCTAATGTAACAAAAAGAGGTTAAAATTAGCTCAGCATTTTCTCTTTCTATGATTTAGCTATTTGAGGACCATCCTAGAATTGGAAATCAGATCTGAGCTTAAAAACCAAGGAAAAAATAACAAACCTGAATTTACAGCAGGAAAAGATTGTGAATAGAGGTTAGTTTATGTGGTTAGGTTTAGTTAATAGCAAACACACATTTTTAAACCACATAAATCCTTTTCCCATTCTAAACAACCTAGAAATTGCAAACTAAGCATTAGACTGTAAGAGAGTTAACTTACTGTACAATTGTGAAATTCCTGCCTATGTAATTACAGCAATTGGAACTGTGTAGCCTCAAGCTCACAAAATTCTTTTGTTTTGCTATCCACAGAAAACAAAAACAAAAATATTTTATTTTTTTTTTTAAAAAAAGGGAAATGAGATTTTCAGGTCTTGCTAGACCATTTCTTTTCTTTGAGTCCCAGAGCACTGCTTCAGAAAGTTGTTTTGGGATTTAGCCCTACAGGTCCTATTGTTTTTATTAGGAACCTGAAATTACTGTGAGCAAATTATATCAGTTTTAGAGAAACATGTCAAAATAACAAACAAAAATGGTGAATAGTTTAGTTTTGAACAAACATCACGTCATTGCTAGTCCATACAAGACTAACACAACATTATCAAATACTACTGAAGAGGCTGAATTTGCTTCAGAAAGGCTTGGTGATCTGATGAGTGGGTTAATCAAGGGGGAATGAGGATATTGTGCTTGGATCTGCCCATAGTCACATAGCAAATTACTGACAAGTTTTTGGTTCATCTTTTGTTTCTCTTACTTATCTTGTGTCATGCTGAGGAGCCTCCTTTGTGACTCAGTGCCAAACTGTACTTGTACAGCATCCAGAAGAGAGCAAAGGCAGTTCCTGCCATGCACAACTTGGGGGTTTTGGAGCAGCAATTTTAGTTTTCTTCACGGTTTTAGATACTTATGTGTAAGAAGTCTGTGATGTCAACTGAAGCCCCCAAGGAAAGAACCAGAAAAGATACTTACCATACAAAAACGTGACAAAGAAGCCCTCTGAAAGAGCACATGGATACAGATACAGGTTTATGTAGCTTTAGCTGAGATGGTTCATATTATTTCTGAGTTATCAGGTAATTACCTCCCGTGTATGTCGAAAAACTGAAGCTTGCCCTTTGTCTTGTCCTCTCTCAACCTGCTCCATTTGAAAGATAGATTCTTTCAGAGATTTTTTATCTCCCAGAATTTACTGAAGTCAGCAAATAGTTTGGAGGTATTTGGCCTTAACACACCTAGAGAAAGGGATTAGAAGTGTGATGGAGAAAGCCAGAGACTTTCCCAGCCTCTGCATGGAAAAGGTTGTTGAGGAAACCCTTGCTTGACCGTTCACTCCTGTCTCTAAACCATGGTGTGGTCTGGAAGGTGGTGAGGTGGTGTGAGGGATGTCCCAGCACAGCAGATGAGCAGGCGTGGTTTGCAGTGCCAGCCCAGCGCTGACGCTTGGGAGTTGCAGGGAAGATCAAGCACTGCCATGCCAGGCAAAAATATTCTGGAAAGGGAAGGCCCTTTTTCCTTTGACGGTATTTCAGAGCACACATGCAGGGAAGGGAACATGATGTACATGAACAGAGATGGGCAAATAGTTTAAAACTATGATGTAAATAGAATAAGAGGAATTTCTGTGAATGACACAGCCATCTGGAAATTAAAAACAGGCTATTTTAAATGTGGCTAAAAGTGGACAAGACAGATATCAGCATAACTCAGACTGAAGCTGATACCTCTCTATAATAGGCTGATACAGTCCTGAATGTAAGAACCTTAGAACTTTGGCGATATTATTTTTAAAGGTTGGTTATTGATTACACATTTATTCTTCCATTCTTCCTCTTTTTTTTTTTTTTTTTATCCCAACAGTTTTATATTCTGTTGCTTTTCCCTAACATTTCATTCTATATATTTTGGACAAGTAGCCTTCTCTTTCCGCTTTTTTCTACCGTTCCTCTTACATGAACTTCTTTCAGGATTTGAAACCCCAGGCCTAGTCTGCAATTAAACCAACATTAACAAAAGGATATTTACCTGGACAGACCCAGTGGGCCAGAGCTTATGTTTTTGGGCCCAGCTGTGGCAAGAACCTTCCTAGGCAAGATGCTAATATAAAATGCTTCCCAAAATCAAAGACGACTTATGATTTATACTCATCTGACAACAGTGTCAGAGAAGACAGTACAATACTATTATCCAGGGAAAACAGAAAAATAGTCTTTAAGATCATGTCATATTATATGACTGAAAAAAGCTTTTGTGCAGTCTTGACCAGCTCACAAACCAAATCTGAACCAAAGCATTAGCTAATTTATGTAAATGTATCTTCATTGTACTGGGTTGGGTAATCCCACTCAGCTTGCTGGTCAGGGTGACCCAGCTACAGCCATTTCTCACTGCGAGGTTTTTGAGGTTTTTGCTTTTTGTCTGCCATGCCAAGGAGAGTCTGAGGTTGTCCAAGCAGCATTTCAGAGAAGCGACTCACTGCCTTCCAGATGCTGGTGCCACTAAATATCCCTTCAGACTTACTTCTTTCTCTAATGAAAATAAGTTGTGCTATGCTTAGAATTACCCTCTCTTTCAATATTTTTGTGAAAGAGAAGTAAAGCTCTTGGGCCACTTGACCCAGCAGAAGTAGCAGAAAGGGAAACTTAATGAGCCTTCTGCGTAAATAACTTTCCACGGATCTGAAAACAGTTCATCTAGAAGTGGTGTGAAGTCATAGCTGAGCACTTGACTTTGACATGACGCTTTTCCAGTCAGTGGGGTACAAACAGGGCAGGCTTTTGTAAAGCCGGGCAGGACTGACAAGGGGAAGGCAGAAGGGACGCTCCGTGCATGGTCCAGTGCAGCAGTGAAGAAAACAGAAAGTTCTCTCTCTGTAAGCTATGGACGTGGCATGCTCCCAATTTTCCCTATGCAGCACACTGCGTACACAACACCACGTGGCTCCACTGTTGCAATCAGTACGTGCCTCTCCCATGTGCTGTACCCAACCCTCCTCCCAGCACGCATGGCTGGCACTGAGAATGATGGCAGCAAGGAGTGCCTGCTGCCTCTGAAACACTGGCTTTTGTGAGGGCCTGCAGCTACTAATGGCTGAAACTGCTCTTGAAGTAAATTAGTCCCTGCAATGACCAAATGCCCTTAGAAAACAATTCTCAAGTGAGCTATGTCTGTACTGAATACTCAATACCATGGTTTCTATTTCAAGGCTATTTCTATTTTCATGTATATAATATAGCCAAGCTATAATCAGAAGAATTATCTCCACTCACAGTTCTCTCTAAATATTTAGCACTGTATGAGATAATCTTTATTAACAATGTCCACAACTATCTTTTATCTCATAGACTGGGTTAACTTTTAAATAGATTTTTTCAGTACAGTCTTTCAAGGAAATTTGGAAAGTTTCCATAGTTAGGAGGTAGTGGTATCTCAAGGTTTCATTTTCAAGTTTGGGGATGGATAAATAACAACATATATTTTG
This sequence comes from Athene noctua, assembly GCF_965140245.1. Classification (NCBI taxonomy): domain Eukaryota; kingdom Metazoa; phylum Chordata; class Aves; order Strigiformes; family Strigidae; genus Athene; species Athene noctua. The sequence continues at coordinate 76,185,206 of NC_134038.1, read as the reverse complement.
TAGAATTTCAAAGTTACTTATATAAGTCTCATTTCACATTTGCATCGCCTGATGCACCTTTCAGTTAATTGTGACTGATAGCAACATAAATGAAAACAGGATTTGGTTCTGTATTTAAATCAAAACTAATACACTACAGATAAAGACAAATACATATGTACTTATGCAAAAATAGAAAAGTAGCAGGCTTGGTGCTGCTGCTATTTCTATTGAGTTACATAATTCATGATTGCCTTAGTTGAACAACACTTCAAAGCACACAAAGATTTACATGCATGTGAAAGCTCATCCATATTACATTAACTATATTCCTTAATTCTTTAGAAAAAATAAGACCCTTTGACATACCATATCATCTCTAGAATTCTCTGTAAACTAAACAGGGACTTGAATAGCTGCATGCTGTTAAACTACTACATGTGCCTCCAAACACCTACCTTTTATTCATTCCCACCCCAAATGTAGGCCTCATGAACCTGCTGAAATCACTGAATTACATTAATATGAGACTCACACCTCTGAAGGATAGAGCTTTAATGGCTGCTATTGTCAGGAAAGCATCTGAAAAAGGCAGATGAAGTCTGAAGACTGACATACATAAAGCCTTATATATAATTCAAACCTAGTTAAAAGTGTGAGGAGGTAAATAATGAAATAACTTACCTTGAGGAATTCTCTCTGGGCATATTTGGATTGACATCACATACAACAAATTTCTTCTAGCCACCACCATGTCATGACACAATCAGTGGTGTGGAGAGTGGCTTCCCCATCACCCACCCCTCTGAGGCCAGCAAAGAATTCTTAACTCTCCCTTCATACATTTCAAAAGATTTACACCTCGATATCAATAAGTGACAAGACAGTAATTCTTTTATCTCTTTTTGCTAATATACCTTGAGACCAATCCTGCTGCTTATATCTCTTTCCAGAAGATATGGGTTAGCTGGGTGCGGCAAAGGAAGAGGAAGGGAGGTCTTCCAAAGGCTGTACTAATCCAGGAGAATGTGGGCTGAGACAAAATATACGGTTCACCACAGTGTCATTGGACAGACGCAGTCTCACAGGGACAAGACAGGGTAACACTTCTGTCTTTAGAAAGGGTGGCATTCACCCTGCTCCTGCAAGCAACACATAATTAGAAACAAGGAAAACTCTTCTTGAATTAACAAGGAAGGGATTGGATAAACTGGGCAGCAAGGAGGGGTGCAAGAGATATAGATTATCTGGAGACATCACTGGCCTGATCCAAAGCCTGCTGATATTAATGAGAGGTTTTCTACCGGCCCTGACTGGTTTTTCCAAATCTTTCACATCACTTGCAAACGTGGGCAGTACTGCCTGGGTGTTCTACACAACCTTTCTTCTCTCATTTCCTCCCCCTTTCCTCTTGAATGTGAGGTTAACCACGTTTTATTCCTATCTCAAGTCACTTGTACTGGTACTACATGAATCTTCACAGGAACCTGCTGTTTACAGGACCCTAAAGGACAACATGAAGGTAAAAAGTCTGTCATGTGCTTTAAATGCCCTGTAATTGACACGAGGTGGCTGATGAACCTCTGGAACCTTTTCACGTCTCTGTCTTCTGGCTTGCCAGCTCTCCTCACCCTGCAATCTCAGTCTAGGGGAGGGATATAAATTATGACATAATTAAAATGGAACAACACTCCCTTTCTTCCGGCGAGTCATTTGCAGGTATCCATAAAATGTACAGCGTGAAAATTACCTCCGGTTCAGGGCATTAAGAATATAAAGTAACTACTTAGAGTTCCTTTGGATAAATAAATATGGAGCACCTCTAACATAAATAAACTAATTTCCTACTGTTTGCAGTCACAGACTAGAATAACCAGATTACAAAGCTTCCTGTGAATTTGCTACATGGGGTGGAGCACTGGTGTGTTGCTTCAGGGACAGCCCAGAAAGCAAACTGTGATGCAAAGGGCTACGCTTGGTTCCTCCTCTGCCCCCATGGCAAGAGCTATCCTCACAGCAGCTGGTGTCTGGCCTAGCGCTCATTGCCCAGCCAGTTGGCACAACTCTGTGCTCCAGCAAAGCAGGTGGTGAGCCAGAGCCCCACCTATTCTCCACCTTCTTCTCTCTCAACACAGACGGATGACAAGGGAGGAAAACAATAGTCCTGCAGAGACCCGTCTTTTCTCACAATGCAAGTATCTATCACAGAAAGACCTTACTGGCCACAAAGGGTCTGGGATATAGACCACAATCTCTTAGTAAATAGGCAGGTGTCTGTAGAGATTTAAAGGAATTACATTAGTTTGTTTAACTTTTGTACTTATTAATAATCTGATTAAATACTAAAGGAACTGACAGTTTTACATACAATTTTTTCTTTAACTAGAAGATGACAAACAAAAATGTAAATCTTCCTAAAATGCATTAGGTTAATGCCTGCAATAACTATAGAGGTGCTTTCACAGCACTGGTGGGTGTTTCAAATCTAAGTGTCACAAAAGCCACATGACCTTTAGGGATCACTACTGAATGAGAACACACATGGAAATCTTTGCAAACTTTCAATCAAAATTTATTTTGAAACCTATCTACAGCTTCTGAGGGAAAATGAGAAGTCAGGGAGTGACATTTCAATTGTTCACGTGTAGTGTGCATTTGATGTGCCATACCACCCCAATATCTGTGAAGCAAAGGCCTGCTTGAGTCGGATCCTGTAGGTCCGCTCAAGCATAACTGGCTGCAGGTCTTGCAGCAACCTCTGTGGCCTAAATCATTGCTCTTTGAAGGTTTTTCAGGGTGCTTGGTGCGAGCAGCTCTCTGCTTGTCCTTGTTCCTGCATGTGTAGCAGACAGCCTTGGGTCCTGCTCTGATGCGGGTGTGTGGTGGGCTCCCACCTGCAGACATCTGTGCATGCTTCAAACTGAAGGTTTCCATGGCCTGCCCCACCTCAGCCTCAGCTCACTGCTACCGAAACCCGTTCTATCAGGTTGCCCAACCCCAGCTGAACTGTTGCCAAGCCCACAGCAAATCTTCCCCATCACCCCAGCACAGGTATAACCTTCCCCTTCTGTGAGATTTTAATGTCACAGCATAGGAGAATATTTGTGCAACTTGAGGTATGACATTTTTAACCCTTTGAAAAAGAATGGTATTTGCAAGTGTGTCACTGCAACTCCACAATACCTTGCTATGATGTTTTCAATTTTTAGGTGATTCCTTAGAAAATTATAAAATACGGTTCACTTATACATTAAAATTGAATTTCAAAACTGCTGTCTAATACAGAACTTGAAAATGATCTTACTGCTTTATGAATACCTATTCCTTTGAATGTTTGTTTTGGCTGGGGTAGAGTTAATTTTCTTCACAGTAGCTAGTATGGGGCTATGTTCTGGATTTGTGCTGGAAACAGTGCTGATAACACAGGGATGTTCTGGTTACTGCTGAGCAGAGCTTACACAGCGTCAAGGCCTTTTCTGCTTCTCACCCCACCCCACCAGTGAGTAGGCTGGGGGTGCACAAGAAGTTGGGAGGGGACACAGCCGGGACAGCTGAGCCCAACTGACCAAAGGGATATCCCATAACATAGGACGTCATGCTCAGCACATAGTGCTGGGGGAAGAAGAAGGAAGGGGGGGACATTCGGAGTGAAGGGGTTTGTCTTCCCAAGTCACCATTACATGTGACGGAGCCCTGCTGTCCTGGAGATGGCTGAGCACCTGCCTGACCATGGGAAGTGGTGAATGAATTCCTTGCTTTGCTTTGCTTGAGTGCACGGCTTTTGCTTCACCTATGAAGTTGTCTTTATCTCAACCCACAAGTTTTGTCACTTTTACTCTTCTGATTCCCTTCCCCATCCCACTGGGGTTGGGGGGGAGGGGAGTGAGCAAGCAGCTGTGTGGTGCTTTTAGTTGCCAGCTGGGATTAAACCACAATACCTGATGAATAAAGACTAAGTATGGCTAAAGCTGGAATTTTCAGATGGATGCAACACAGACTATAAAATACATATATTTATGCATATATATGTAATTTTATTATTCTAGAGCTTTGTTTTCTTTGGGGTGGGTTTTTTTTTTGCATACTGACTTGGAAGCTTCAGATGCCTGTGGCTTCTCCTGAGACCCAACCTGAAGTACAGCATCCAGCTCTGGGGCCCTCAGCACAAGACAGCCATGAACCTATTGGAACAGATCCAGAGGAGGGCCCCGAAAATGGTAAGAGGGATGCAAAACCTCTCCTATGAAGAAAGTCTGAGAGAATTTGAGTTGTTTAGCCTGGAAAAGAGAAGGCTCTGGGGAGACCTTATGGCCGCCTTTCAATACTTAAAGATGTTCGCAGACTTTTTACCAGGGCCTGTAGTGATAACACAAGGGGTAGCAGTTTTAAACTACAAGGGAATATATTTAGATTGTACATAAGGAAGACATTTTTTACAGTGAGGGTGGTGAGACACTGGAGCAGGTTGCCCAGAGAAATTGTGGATGCACCATCACTGGAAGTGTTCAAGGTCAGATTGGATGGGGCTTCTTGCAACCTTGTAAGATGTCCCTGCTCATTCCAGTGGGGTTGGACTAGATGATCTTTAAAGGCCCCTACCAACTCAAACCACTCTATGATTCTTGAGTCCTTGAGTGAGAATTTGGGTATCTGTGTTAGTGCACTCAAGTCAGAATATCGGATTCATTGTTGGCAAATTGAGGATATTTGAGGTCAACTTACAACTGAACCCTAGGATTCAGAACCCTTATTCCTAAATGGAGGTTTTTCAACGGAAACAGAAGAGAGTCCAGCAACTGAGACATCAAAATAGACTGTTTAAATTTTATCACAGAAGCTCAAAATGAAATTAGTGGTTCTGCAGTGATCTGGTAAGCAACAGTATGATCAGAAAACAGGCTGTGGAAAACTCAGGGAAGGAAATTTTGATGAGCATGATTTCTTCAACAGTGTTGTAACAATCTGTAACATGAAAATGAAAGTCTTAATAACACTTAAATTATTGGATTAAGGCTTGGAAAAGACTAATGATTGAGAAAGGGAAGGGAGGAATCCGCAGGAAAACAAACCCAAAACAAAGCAACAAAAATTCCCCAAGGCCTTATTGCAAAATTAGGCTTTAAAACATTTGTATCATGCACCCCTCCACTGAGAGGCCTCTGTCACCGCTCTCTGGGGACATGGGGCTGATAGTCCCAATATGCAGGTCTGGGAGGAGGGGTAAACTCCTTTCCCAAGATGGCTAAGTGAGTAGGGGGTCACTACGTCTTAAGAGAACAGGCTGACTTTATTTTAATCATAATATCTTTGTTTGTAATCCCCAGCTATGCTCTAAGCAAAGCTGAACAGCTTTTACTTTTTACTTCAAATAGGAATGAAATGTGTGGGCATGAAGAGGACGCTCCGGGTAGGCGGATGATGAAAGATCCTGCTAACACCGTCATAAAAGTGAAGCTGCAGCAGGAAGCTGAAAGGACGCCCTGGGTAGATTTGTTATCGGAGCTTCCAGTTTTGATGAGACAGAGGTGCAAAAATAAGTAAAGGATTTTGAAATCCTGAGCTTGTGGCTGCTTTGATGAGGTGAAGTTGTCAGGCTGAACTCACAGGCAATCCGAGATTTCACCTGTCACACAGTGGAGCAAGGATTTCAGCCACTTGTGAAGGACTTGTATTTTTGTCTCTTATATGCCTAGGTACTCTGCATTTAAAAAAGAATAAAGGAAAAAAAACACCTAGACAGCAGAATGATCCTTAATTCAGTTCCTTTGAGGTCTGAACATGATGGCTGGGCCCAAAAATCAAAGAACCACCTGCCCCACTAGACACTTCTGAACTGGGGGAGGGAAGCCCCACCAGAGAAGGGCTCTTTTGCCATCCTGTGGGGCAACGGGGAGGCAAACAGAAAGCCCCAATAGACATGCTCTAAAGATTTTTTTTGTACATTGTGTTACTGTGCCTGAGAGACATTGCTGAGAGACAGAGTTTACAAACTGGGGAAAAGTTTGCAGCTGTAACAATTGTATTTATAGTTTTGTAATTTATTTGTGGCTTTGTGAAATGTATCTGGGTAAATGGCTGTCCCAGCCTAAGGCAATAGCTAATATCCACCTGCAAGGGAAAGGTTAGTGGTTATGCTTAGCTAGCTTGGGGAGTGGGTGTCACGAGATTTCATCCCGCAGACTGGATAAGCATGGGAGGCAGAAAGCACCGGTTTCCCTGCCTTCTTGAAGATCCATGTCCAGCTCCCTATTTAGTTCATTTCAGCTGATGGCCATGGGTAGTTCTCAGCATTAAAGCCCTGTAGAAGTCCTGCAGCCACAGGAGTTGCACGGGTGGCTGTGCCAGAGCAGGAGCAGCTGGCTGAGAGTGGAGGGGATCTTGGCAGAGCTGGAGGGCCCATGGAGATGGAGCAGCCAAAGGCAAAGCCGGCAGGGAGCTGAGCAGTTAACAGAGCATCGCTTTACACAGCAGTTTATCACCCAACAAATCCTAGTTTTCACTTATTGCAGATGTTGGGAAAAGGTCTAGCCTAGAAACTACTTCCTTAGAGGAAAAGACTATGAACTGTTGTAGTTAAAGAATAACTATAACAGTTACTATCACTCTGTTTATCTACCTGGTCAGATTTTTGTTCTCTCTTAAAAAAACAAAACCAAAACAAAAAAACTTGGTTAACTGTTTGATTCATGTTTGCCCACAGGAAAATTAGCTAGTTCAGTATAATTTCCCAGTTGTCCAGGTGTGGCCTCAAGTCACCACTTTCGGAGCAACTCCCTTCAATTTGAACCCAGACCTTGTTACTGCCATCACATCCTGGCAGGAGGGTTACCTCTGAACAACAGGAGCAGTGTTTCAATGAAATGACTGCACTCTTCTTTCTCCAGAGAATCCCTGCTACCACTGGTATGTAGGATGGAGGACATGTAGTCTGAAGATACACTAAAGCAGTGTAGTCTATCTCATTAGTTAGAAAAGGAAGCAAACAAGGAGATTATAGGAAGAAAAAAGGGCAACGTATTAAAATAACTAAACACTATCCCAGACTCCAACAGACTCCTTGGCTCTGAGCAATTATGAATAATGCTGGGTACATGGGATGAAACTTAATTTAGACTGCAGTTTCATAGTCACTTCAAGCTAATCTAAACTGGCACAGTTTATGAAAGAAGCGGTCTCGCCTGCCTGTCTGTCCCCAGCAAAGCTATTCCTTCTTTTTTTTCCCTCCCCCTTCACACACAGAGGAGCTTTATCTGTTGCTGCATGACATGCAGTGGGGCAGGCGGTTCTACCCAGAGGGACAACCCTGCTGCTCCCAAGTACACTTGAAGCCTCTCCTTGCCCCCTTCTAGGTTACAGCCATCCTGAAAACAACAGGGAAAAAACCCATAAACTACAGAGAAGGGTTTTGATAACCCAAACAGGTTTCCTGGTTTGGTTTGGGGTGCGGTTGAAGTGGGGTGCAGTGACATCTTCAAGCAGTGATGACAATACAGCAACATACCCTGAGTACTGTGAAACATGGGAGCAGTTAATACACTTGGAACTGAAAAGCCCTGAAGTCGGCGCCAATTCCAGCACTTCCTAGCTTAATGCTATTTTATGTTATTGCTGTGTAACATATTAACTTCTAGAGGTCACAGCCCACCAGTCCTGATTCCCTGGTGACTTGTTCAAATACAGGCAAGAAAAATGCTATCTTTTGTAGCCATGGAGGGGAAAAAAAGTGCTTTTTTTTTTTTTGTTTGTTTAATTGTTTGGTCCATTAAGATAGTGACACCCTTCCAGCCCTGTGTTTATCTTTGGATACTATAATGGGACATTGGACTCAGTGTTTTGAGTTGTTAATCTCATGTCAGGGAGCTCAAGCTGAACTCAGCAAACACAGGCAAAGTATGTGCCCATGTGTGTACACCTCATTCTACTTTTCTTGAAGTTTATATTTATTTTCATGAGTGCAACCTCAGTCTCACAGCTGAACATCTATGCTTGTTTTAAAGGTAATTGCGCAAGGCAAAATACAACTGAAATGCAGCAGCTTTATTTAGGATACTTAAAACCTAATTCCAAATAAAGGAGTGGTGAACAAAATGTCCCCTGGCATAATTTCTGAGATCACACGCTCATTTTGCAGGAAGCTGTCTTTCTCCTGAATTAGAAGAGTTAAACAACTGTAAGTATAACTTGGGTGTAAATTTTATTAAGATCTCCTCTTCGCTGTTAGAGATGTGCAAAGGGTAGTCATATAAACAAGCACTGTTTATACGTATCTTCTCAGTAGTGGCACTCTATTGTTAAACATTAATTCTTAGGAATGTGTATGTTGTGCAACCTTTTTACGTGCTATTTGGATCTGTTAGCAATTTGTAAGAACAATTTTGGTAATTTAGGATCAAAGCATGGGTTTGGGAGAAAGATTCATACACAAAATATAGGAATACACACATTAAAGAGTAAACATTTTTTTCTAAATTTTTTTTTTTTTTTTTAGTAAAGGTGCCCTGAAGTTTGTGTTACAACCACTAAATTAGAAGGAGAGCAAAAAAGACCTTCACGGTTGGTCCCACCTGGTATATTTGCATTCTGACAGTGGAGAACAGACACACAAGCAATAAAAGCAATTTGGCAAAAAAGGCTATGGAAATAACGTAAAGATTTGAGATCACTTCTGAGGAAACAAACAAGCAAGTATTTTTAATGCAAGGTTCCTGTCAAGAGCAGCATAGGTGAGAGGTCTCTGCTCCACCTGTTGGTGGAGAGGAAGAGGGAAAACTCTACCTAGAGAACTAAAGAGAGTGAATATCCACGTTTGCTGGTGTCTCCTGGGGAGTGTGCAGCAATAGTTACATAGACACCGAGTCGTCTTTGTGTCTTTGGAGATGTGGAAGTGAATCAGAAACTCCCCAAGAGACTCAAGGAGGAAAAAAAAGAGGAGTTACCTTCTTGCCAGCAAGCAATCCTACCAGGCCTACAGTTAGAACTTGAGAGGGACACTCGGACAAATGCACCTCACTGTCCAAACCACACACAGAGTTTGGGTGGGAATTTTTTTGGGGTGGGGGTGATTTTGTGGTTTAGTTGAGGTCTTTACTTTGGAGTGCCTTCATAGAATCATAGCATGGTTTGTGTTGGAAGGGACTTTTAATGATTATCGAGTTCAACTCCTCTGCAATGAGCAGAGACATCTTCAACTAGATCAGGTTGTTCAGAGCCCCATTCAACCCGGCCTTGAATGTTTCCAGGGATGGGGCATCTACCACCTCTCTGGGCAACCTGTGCTAGTGTTTCACCCCCCTCATCAGAAAAGTCATTGGCTGTGAAGCAAGCCCAGCATACTCTCAGCAGGGTATCATACCCTCTTGCTACTGCAAGGACTTACTGCTTGCTGCTTGTTATATTACAGTATGTTCTACTTTTTTTTTTTTCTTTTTTTTTTTTTTACCCCAGATTGGTACCCACTAAGAAAAGCTTCCGATGTGAAGAGTTTTTGGCTGTTTGGGTTATTCCAGGTTGACCTGCTCAGTATCTAGAGGCTTCCAGGAAAAGAAGCCTATAGAGTTATTTTTCAAGAAGTATTACATCTTGTATCATTATGTCTTGGTGAAAGGTTTAGTTTGATGTTTTGCTGTGATAGTGGGGATACAGTTAGATCTTGTCTGTGGGAAAGCAAATCAGTGACCATGAGAAAACACACATACACAGTGCATAAATGACAATAGCTGTTAAAATACTCATGTAAGGAGATTCAGACTGACCCTAGCAGGCAGAGATATCTAGAATATGCACTTAGAGTATCTCATTCAGTGAAGCACAATACACACAGCAGAAAGTTCAACATGGTGGCCCGGAGTCAGAGTTGGCCTGTATTTTTAGACTCTATAACCAGAGTGTATCTGAACAACGGTGCCAGTTCAGTATCTCTTTGAGTGCTCGCTGGGCACATTTTTCAAAATGCCTGTAGTAGAGAGAAATTGCCCACCTACATCTGAAGTCAGGAAAAATTCCTCCGGGAGTCACGGTGATTCAGGAACAGCTGAGCTCTGCCAAACTGGAACAGGTTCAGAGGGAGCACTGCCTATAATCAATTCATTACATAAACCTCATATAAGGGAGTGGCAAGAAATTTTCCTGCCACCAACCATGAAAAACATTTAAGGGGAAACAAAGCAGCCACTGCATGGTGCTTTTAACAATCTACTCAATCTCGGTAGAATAAAGGCCCCAAAGGGCCTGGTGGTAAATACAGAGGAAATTGAAACCAGAGATTAAGCTGCTGTGTTGAGCCATAATGTCATTTCTTCTAATATCTCCAGGCACTGACAGCAGCTGCAGTTAAGTAGATAGCCTTAGGAAATAACTTCGTTGTACAAGAAAGCAGGAGAAAAGTTATTTTCTTTCCTCACATTTTGCAGGATTTGTTGCTCAAGTTACAAAACTGCTATGAAACGTAATAACAGAAGACAACTCTGTGTAGCAAGGACCAACAGAAGTTACTCCCCCCCACACAACAAGCAAGTCCCACGTCTCAAGCAAGTGCCACATAGGTTTCCATGAACTGGTGAGTTTCTTTGGGTGTCAAACCACCGGTCACATGTTGAATTGTACTGCCTCAGGGCTGGTAAAGCCTCTGAGCACAGGTCTCAGTAGAAACCAAATGCAAAACAAAATCTGAAGTTGTGTTTCATACCAAATCTGTCATAATTCAGTACTTGATCTTGTGTACATGGTGATGCAAATGTCTAGGACCCCTGCAACAGTTATTCTACATGCTGTGCAAGAAAATACTGTCCAAATCCAGGGTGAAGAAGAAAACAGCTTATGGACATGGTTTAAGCACAGCTCTTGCAGCATTTCAGCATGTCCTGGAGAGTGCTTGCTTGGAGGAATTAGCCAGAAGCATTGATTTGTTCAAATTAGTTCACATTTGGGAAAACTATAGCCTATAGACTACATACCAAAAGGCTCCTAAAATTTTACAGCAGACAGGAACAGGAGAAAGAGGTAACAATGTAACACCTGTCCTGATGAATGCAGGAAGGGCAGGCAAAGAAATTAAAAAAAAAAAGAAAAAAAAAAATCACAAAAAAGCCTAAGCAGATGCCTTCATAAAACGCTTACTTATGCCTCTGCTTTTGAAATACTAGTGTCCCAAACTTCCTGAGGATTTAGTGGAAACTTCTGGGATTCATCCAGAATTAAGCTACAGCTGTAAAGCTAATGAAAGGCAATTTGAGAACATCCCCAAAGTCTTAAACCTTCTGAGGAGAAACTTTAGCCTCTTTTTAAAAGTACTAGAAGAGGTTGGACAGGAGCCATTTCTCCCTCTGAGACAGTCATTTTTCATGCCCAGAACAATCAAGTATGTTTTGCTCCATTCTCTCTAGGGGCTGTGTTGCACAGAGCAGTACACCCAGCTCTGGGCAGGAGAGGTTTCTAGGAAGGCTGTGTCCAACAGCTTCCCAAGAGGCCAGAGCAGCACCACATGAAATTCAGGGCTATCCTGTTTAGCAACTCAGTAAAAGGAGAATGAACCCTTTTATAACTATTTGAGTAACACTTAAACTTTATGGGTACCTCTTTGGTATCAAAATGCCTTTTATTACTTGAATGCAAGTCTTTTTCTCACATGTCTTGTGAGATGCACATTTTGCTAAGGTACATAAGAAACCCCACCCTAAGCCAGACCCGCTTACACAGTGGAACTGCATGTTCAGTCAGTGGCTGCACCAAGATAAATATATTGATCTCACTGCCCTAGCTCATCCTGAGGGAAAAGAAAGTTTATGTGCAAACAGAACCTAAAGAGGATCTTCCTAAAGAGGCTGGGTGAGAGATCTGAATAACCAGTGAAACATTTCTTCATGGACAAAACGTATTATGTGCATAAGAAATTAACCCCAAAATATTTCCTATATTGTCATGGTACTTTTCCTTTATGTATGACAACATATCTTTACAATTCTTTATCACTGTCATGTTAGGAGTCAAACATGGAACTTAAAAATTACAAAACATATTAAAGCCTCCTCTTAAGTCTCAGTTAGGTACAAAATACCTTAAAAAACAAATTCCTTAACCACAGTTCCTCTCTGCAGTTTAAGTTAGAGTAGAAGAGTATAAGACTCTCACATGCCCTAGAAATAATTAATCTGGCAATGTCTTTATTCTGTCTTTGCATTTCCCTCATATCCAGGTTCAGGCCAGGACAACAGACAAGGCTTAGCCTGACACACAGGAATTCTCCAGCTAAGTGCCTAAGATCTGAACGCAAAAAAACCCAAACCCAAACCAAAAAACCCCAATCATCTAAAGATCCAAGCAAACAAAGAAACCCAAACATACTGAAAAAGAGAAAAAAATATCCCCAAACCCCACAACTTTGTAAGAACATTCAGATTAGTTCAGACTAAAAATCCACCTAGCATACTGTCCTCCCTCTGAAATAGGCCACCAACAGCGAGCATCTGGGGAAGAGAGTAAGATCAGGACAAAAGTAAAATGATAATTTCAGGTGCCTTAATAAGCGTTCAGCTAGATAATGTTTCATTTATTTTTAATTGAAGTCTACAGTCTTTATAGTTGCATGATTTTTCTTAAAGTGAAGGAATAAGGAGAGAGGAAGAAATTTAGCAACACCATAATTAACTACTTAGGGTAAATCCTCCCATCAGATTCATGAGACAGATTTCAGATAAGCAGCTCAAATGAAGGATTATCTTGCTAGCAATGCGGAAATGTTGATCAGCTTGATATTTCCATTCTGCAGACAAGAGTTCACACTGGCTGCTCACTATTTTCTGCAAGGAGGTAAATCTCCACAAAGGCAGCAGGTCTGATCCAGAGGGGATTTTGGTTTTAAAACCCCCTCACATGACCATCTTGTTTTTCAGGCAGAAATGAGATCTGAATATAAATGCTGCTCAGATTTGAGAAGGGTTATTAGGCAGGTGGATGCCCTGATGGTATGATGGATGGGATGGAACACATTGCATATGTACTAATATGGTGTCTTAACACAAACATTATCACTTCAGAGCATCACAGAGTACTCAAGCATTCTGGAAATATTAAGTTCAATTAAAAATATAATCTCCTATGACTGATAACACTCTCAGCATATGTTTCATAGCATTTAAAGACAAATGGAATCCATCTAGCCAGTACATATAAATTTCAAGGAAAAAAAAGCCCTGTCCATCATCAGGGATACACTGAAAAAAGGATACAAAATCTAAACTGGAGCCTTTTCATATGCATAATCGTCTTGCATACACCAGTCCCATCTGGTGTCTGGGCAACCAATGTGACCGAACAAGTGATATACTTCCACTCCTAATGGAAAGGAGGAATAATGTTTTGGGCATCTCATGCCTATCTCTTTTTGCCATGCTTTTTTCAGTCCTTTTGCCTCATTCAGAAGTGTCAGAGATGGCTTCAACAAATCCTAATTTCAATTTCAGGATATAAAACAGTTGGCTGGATGGGGCTTAAAGGCCTCTATGTCTTCATTCTCTACACAGCAGAAAACCCCATACACACACTTTAGTTATTTATGTTTTTAAAGAAAAAACAAAGGATCCAGAAGCATGTGGGGGAAAAAAAAAAGGTAATACAAAAGAGTTGCTATTACTGCACTCACAGAAGTAGTACCACTCTCTCCAAATTTTGTTACTTGGATATGGACTGCACATGTGACCAGAGTAGATACAAGATATTCTATATCTCCAGGGAATATGTGTGCATTTCCACTGTTTGACTTATGCAAACAGGTTACACATTTTGCCCACAGGTAAAATAAAACATTGTCCATTATGAGAAAAGTTGCTGTATCCATGCTACACAATTTCCCCAGGTATTAGGTGTCCATAAGCTAAGTAGCAATGTTTTCTAACTGGAGTCAGAATTCTTCAGAGAGGCAGCTGTTAATTTAAAGTACATTTTATTAACAGCATTTCTTTATATTTTATAATAAGTAAAATGAATCTGTTACAACATAAAAAAACCTGTTTGAAACTTGGAACCTACCCCACTCCCATCCTTAGTCAGATAAAATCCCCCCCAAAAAAACCCCAAACAAAAATAAGTTTTGCTGAATGCATGCCTAAGCAGATAGGCCTCACAGTAAGATTTCCAGCAAATAGTCAGGAGACTTAGGTATCAAATTCCCATCAACTGAAAAAAATCCCCCTTTCTCTCCAAGACCATTGAGATAAGATCGCGTGTAGACATCACATCACACTTGGCTCATGTCTGCGTGTTTAGGTCTGTAGTGCTCTTATCATTTCTGAAATTATTCATTCTTGGGCTCTCAGGCATATTAGTTGAATCTGAGAATCATGCTCTTCTGGCAATTGCCATTTCTCCCTCGATTTTTCTCTACACAGGCAAGTACTTAAGGTACCATGACTGATCTCAAGAACATCAGTAGGGCACCTCACTAATAAGTGGGGAAGATGCCCATACTGCCTGGACAAAATCACTTCAAGGTCTACAAAGCAAACCCAGCACTATCATCTCCATGCAGGCAGCTGCTGCTTGTCAGGAAGAACCAGCTCCATGTGTTCACAGAGAACAAGGCAGCTATTTTTTTTTAAATTTATTTTTCATTTCACTAGCTTTGTTTTCAGAGCTGATAAAGGGTAGCCCCATTTCAAATATATCTGAAAACACTTTTGCGTGGCAGTAAGGAAACTCATACTGGGGAAAACGGTCAAACAACATGAAAAATAAATCCAGTAAGCTCTCTGTAACATGCATACAGAAACAATGATCACTTGTATGCTTCCAGGCATACAATCATTTACTGAATGTGGAAGCCAAATGAACAGGAAAACTATTGATCAACCCTCAGACAGTAATCATTAGATGGGATCGTTTGCATTATTATCCTTAACCTCTTTATAAGTAATTAATCCATGCACCTTCTTGGTAATGCATGCACTTAGGGGTAATCAACTTTCTTTACTTCATAATAAGAAACACAGCAACACCTCAAACATACTTCCATCTTTCTTCCTGCAGTCTTTCCAGCATGCATAGTTGCTGAAAAGCAGGAGGAGCTGTGCACAAAGGCCTGGGTGCGTAAATCTCAAAGGCACCCTGTGGATTGCCCAAGCAATGCCATCAGGAATGGCCCTGACATGACTCAAAAGACAATAGCTGAAAAGGATTTTTGGTAAGCATCCAAAGGTAGAATGAAGCCCAGCTTATCACTTTTAGACAAGAGTTATTCCTTAAAGAAAACGCTTGCTCACAGGAGTAATTCTCATTTAAGGTTCACTACAGCTATAAAATACTGGTTTTGTTTTCCTATAGTCTGTGCTACTTTTTCAGGCAGCCTGCAAGGCTCAGCTTTATAGCAGCAACAGCATTGCTTATAATCCCATTTTACCCCTGTTTCTCCTACAAGCAGCTCTTAAACTGTAAGAAAAAACCCCACAACCTTTAAATGCTTATGTGCAAGGAGAAATTTATGGTTGACATTCAGAACCTTTTTAAACACAGTAATATGTAGTTCATTTAAAATTCACTAGACTGTATAAGATCCTTACAGAAAGTCTTTCCACAGTTACTGCATAAGAGAGAGAAGGGAGACGCAGAGGAAAGTGATGCCCTCAATGCCCTTGCCCTGTAACAGTGCTTGTGGCTTGACAGTGACTGCAGACCTGATATCTGGTTGCATCAGTCTTTGCAGTAAATCTAGCTCGGGTTGTTGTTGTGAAATAAGTTGTACTTCCTGCAGGAAAAAGAAAATGCCTGTAAAGTGCAAATGCTCTTAAAGTAAGTGTTGTTTCTGTAGGGTAGTTGCTGGTTATCTTGGTTATTAAATAGCAGATGGAGCTCTCAAAGACCTGAGTACTTCTTAGGCACTGATTTGTACTCTCAACTCTTACTGAAGCCACTGGATTGTTAACATTCAGGCATTTAACTTTGTTACCTAAAGTCATCCTCAATTACTTTAGACATTGCCTCCAGGAGATGGAATTGAGTTCAGAGCACTCCAGTTTCTTGATTTCTAGAGAAAGACAAACCCCTCTTTCTTTCTCCATTAAGTACAAAGAGAGATATCATTCTGATAACTGAGAAAGTATATGTTAGATGGGGTGGAAACCAACAACAAGACCTCTTTGTAGCTGATAAATTTAGGCCAGATAATACTGGTGTAGAGTGAGAACAGCAGAGAAAAGTTTTTGTCAAGTGACTTGCCTAAAAACCAGCAAAGTCTTCTCTAATGTGCTTGGAATTTTAGTCATATCAAATGGCAATGAAGATAGTCCAAATAAGATGCAAAATAAATGAAGGCCAAAAGATTTTTTTAGGGCATAAGAAAGGGAGGAAAGTTCATCCAAGTCTACAACTTGAATGTTGCAGTCCTCTACTTCAGCTTCTCATCTTTCAACTCATTCCATTCCTTGCTGTTACATTGTGGTTTTCCTTGGCAAAAGGCAATCTTCGTCAGATTACCTGATTTGCAAATAAATCACATTCCTAAACTTGAAAACCATATTTTAAAAAACTTGAAAAACATTGGAGACATTTATTAATCTGTTGTTTAGCAAACATTAGTCCCCTAATGAATTCAACAAGTGCTAATTCAAGGATGTCTATCGGAAGTGATGGTATAAAAAAGAAGCATTCCATAATATACCATGGCATAACATACTTTGTACCTCTCCGCAAAACGATTAGATTCCTGCTGGATGTTAGGATCCACAAAACATCAGACCTGTCCCACTGAGTACTTATTCAAATAATATGGAAGAGGAAACCTCTGTACAGCAACTACTGAGAACATAAGCAAACAGAAAAAAAAAAAAAAAAAAAAAGATAAAAATTAAACTTGACGAGAAGAGCTTCCTAATGCAAACTTACTCAGGTAGAGCTTCCAGCCAAAAGATACTCACTAACAATATCCCAGGTACACATTTCAGGAAATGGGTCAAAACCCCAAACCTTCTGCTACTTTCAAGCCAATTATTACAAAATTTAAGTATTAAATATGTACATAGGGCTTATTGTTATTCACAAAATGGAAGTGGATTAATTTCCAGCCAGCTGTCAGAACACAATATCTAGGGGATGGACACCTGTACTACAGTTCTGGGACCCTCAGTTCTAAGGAACAACGGACATATAATGTACATGCTACGCATTAATGCTCTTCAAATTTAACCTATTGAGTGTAAGAGTTGAGCTGGATGCTTCCAGTTGCATATCTTTCTGATAAATTGTGACACTTCCAATCAAAAGCTAAAGAGCATTAAAAAACTGATGCTATTTGAACAGACTTGTCACTCTAGTCCTTCTGCTCAGAATTAAGGCAGACTTAATTTCAATGCACTAACTGCAGATTGTTTGGACATTTGCAAGCGTATAAGAAATAATTCTTTGGCCATCAGCACAGAGTTAGAGATTACATCTATCTTATTCAGATTCATACCTCGAAGGTGTTCATGTTCTACATTAGTTAGAACCTTAAGCCTTTTCAACATTGTAGGGAGAACCTCACAAAGGACATATTTCACTACACACTATTAAGTAGCCCTTTGCTTAGGACTCGAGTGGTGATGTAGGAAACCTCAATTGCAAGCCCCATTCAGCCTCAATCAAGAGTATTTATTCATTCCCAAATCACTGGAGGATTTGTTTTTTTGACATTCTGACACTTTTTTTGACAGTCTTTCATGGCAGGTTTTGTTCATATAATTCATTCTATGATCAAGATTCTGTTTCATTTTTATTTATCAAAACTAGCACCTCTCCACAAAATTTCTTTCCCAGTTAGCATTTTCCCACAGCAGCTGATTTCCAAACAGCTCATGTTGTGGATAATATTGCTCTTCTCTGTAATACAGTTAACAGATTCCATAGCTAATGTAATTTATGTCATAGATGAAGTCAGCATGGTGCATCTTGCTTATTTTCCACTAAACATTGCGTGAACAAAACCATTTGAATTCCAACTCAGGGAAGAATCCACTAATAGTTCTATGATATTCAGATTTTCCTGAAACTTCATAATCTTTCCATTGCTTCCTTAGCACTCTTAAAGCATACCACTCTTCATATTAACATTTTTAATTCACTTACTGTAATAAATTCCTTTGTAGAATTTCCATAAATGTTAGAGATGCTTACATGCATCTTATTTGTGAAGACTTTATGTATTATTACTGTCAAGTGACAAGGAGTTTACAGATGCCTTAGGAAATTTCTTCTCATCCATATCACTTTTGTTGATACTTCAGGCTTCATATATATCTTTAGTTGCTGAATTAGTCCAGTGTTTGTTTGTAGGGGGTTTTGTGGGTTTGTTTTGTTTTCACAACAAAGACCCTGTTTCCATCAGCCCTAATTGTATTGAGCAGGATCTCAATGATTAAGGATGTTTGTGGGCCAGATGACAATACCTCTTAACCCACACTTGATAAGATGGGGTTGCACATTCAAAGTTTCACCCTACTCAGTGAATAACCACAATGTCCTCAAGGACCTCACTGAGCAGGTTTCAATTCAGAGTAAATGCAATTTATGTCTTGCATATTTTTTTCCTTCAGGAAAATATTTAAACCAAAGTCCTGTTAGTCATCAGTATGAAGAGAAAGTAGGTTCTAGCCAAAAACCAGCAAACCCTAATTTCCTGACTATCCTCAGAGTCAGAATAAAAGTTTGATACTAGCTTCTGTCAAATGCAAATAACCCCCTTGGATTCGAATATGTCTGTTAAAGCTAAAGGTATTTAAATTCTGGTATAGGATGTAATAATGAAGCTGTTGATCAGCCACAATGCAGAGATATCACTGTCCAGTGCATTCAGGTTCATCTTTTAAAATGTCAAGCACATCACTGTCTCTAAAAGATTTGCTTATTGTAGTCTGTAGGAGCTTTGGTACTCCCATTAGTTTCATGCCAAAGAACGAAGACGAAGAAATTCACTATATAGAGTAAGTTACACTGCCTGTTTACTACCTACAACATGAACACACCCTCCTCTCACAAGAGAACAATTCACAAACAACATGCAGGAAAGAATTGTTGTTCCCACTTCCATAGCAAATCAATTCAACAGCAAGGAAGGCTTCATCAGATCATGTTTTTATTTTCCACCAGTGTGTTTTTTAAAAGCAAGCCACACAAGTTATTCCCTATTACTATCAGTAAAGCATACTGGTGTGAGGCATTCATATAAGTAACCTCAGATGCAGATGTGTACAAAATTATTTATTTTCTCAAGTTTCTCAAGAACAGAAATAAAGGAGATTTGCAAAAGCCAGGTTCTTTACATTGAATTTGCACTTTCCTCCTTCTCCTTGATAAGAATGCAAATTCAAATATACATAGCCAGACAAGCCATCCTATTACGTGGCAAGATTTCAGTTTCCAATACAGGAATGGTATTTGCAAGTCAAAGCTTTTCAGGACAGGCTGCAGCAGTTTGAGATTTCAAAGAGAAAAGGTCTGATACCACCATAGGTGAAAGTGAGATCACTTCTCCATCAATTTAGGATTCAGTGTGAATTCTATGCAGGACACTAGAGAACCTGAGAAAGCAAACATCAGAAATTCAGCAACACTAAGGCAGTGCAATGTTTCCATACAGTTCAGAGAAGTCTATTCAAGGCTCAAGGTCTATTAAAATTAGTCTGAAGTTAAACGAAGAGTGAAACCAAGAGGAGAAGAAACACCCCTGCTGCTTGATGCTACCTGAAATAACTCCCAGTTCTGAGTCTGCTTGACCAGCTACTTGTAGTACATGGACTATCCTGCTAAAATGGATTCATCTTAGTCAAAAAAACAAGGTGCATTGCTTGACACCATTTAAGGAAAAAACGCCCACCAAACCAAACAGCAGCACTTACAAAGCAGTCTCTAAAGTTATCCCCTTCCATAAACATACTTGGCAGCACAGCATACTTAACAGTGGCTTTAGACAGTCTGTTATAATAATCATAATTAAAAATGACATTTGATGATAACTATTTTTTATGGAATAAATAGTGAGAGTGTCTGGAAAAAATACTTCACTTTTAAAAGGAAGTGATTGAGTTGTTTGTGTGAAACAAGGACAGCATGCCTATAAACCCCCAAAATTATACTAATCCAAGGTCAGCTCTGCAATAGTATAAGACATCATATTGCCACAAATGTCTCTGTTTATTTCTCACACAGTTTGGCACTGTTAAATCTTCTTTTCATGCTTCTGTAACATGTTTTGATTTAGCCAGGGTTTATTCCTAGGAATGGTTTCATGTCAATTCACGAAATCAAGCTATCACATGTATGAAACACACAGCATAAGTGCAAAAAATTTTTTTGCAATTATCAAGGCAAATATTTAAGATGAGGCTTTGCTTTGCTCATGCTGATGCAGAAATCACAGCTTCACATTCAGGCTAAGTGGCAGGCCAGAAGTATGGGACTACGTAGGGAGGGCTATGCAGGCCATATTTGACCTGACCTTTCAGTAGACAAATCATTAGCTGGTTACATGTCCTCCTCTGCTGCTTCCATTCGGCATCAAAGATTAAATAATTAGGTGGCATTAATTGGGGACTGAAGCACATGGGGCTGTACTTCCACTGACAGGAGGAGAAGGAAGATGCAGGCCAGTATCAAAAGGCCAGATAGAAAAGAGAAACTTCCCCATTGCCCTCAGTAGCTGCTGCACTGGACTGTCAAATGTAACAAGATCATGTTTTACCTTATTTAGGACATTCATTTTTGCACCCCTAGAAGAAAAAGATCTTGCTGCTGTTAACAGCTGAAATACTAATCTGGATAACATCTTGCTCTTCTTTTAATTCACTTTGAGTCTGTCCCCAAGTGGCATGTTGGGACAAAGAAGGGGAAAATGAACGTAGTGCACAGCTGCATATGTACCTCACAGGCTGCCAGCCAGCTCACAAAAAGCCTTTTGTCTACATGGGCTGTTTGAAGACAACAAATGCTGGTGGCCCAAAAGATTGCTACAGCGATGCCACTTGCAGCCCAGAATCAGGTTCTGGCTGTTAACACCAGATCAGATTGAGGTTGTACCAGCCATCATGTTCTTGTGCCAAGTCCTCAGTTGCACAGCAAATTTACCAAGGTTAGCAAAGTCTTATGGACCTTCCCCAGCTGAAGATGTGGGTTTTATTTAACTATACAGAATGTGTGCGTAATATTAGACAGTGAGCAAGATGCCACAGCCATTAAAAAGCTGTCTGGTGTGTTGAATGCCTAAGGGCATGCAGATGACTCACTGAGTTAAACTCTCTCTGTTAAAACACAAGACATCTGCTTGAATATGTTTCCTGTCAGTCCTTTTACACGTCTGGAAATAATGGGCTAGAGATTCTCTCCTACTCCACCAGCCCTGGCACCAAAGGACTGGAAAACTGCTGTAAACCACGGTCTGGGATTCCCCTTTGAATCATGGGTGTTGTGGCTTGGCTATGGGCGGTGAAGGTGAAGGGAGCCCTCTCTCTCTCACAGTCCTGAAGGAGAGGGCACAGCTGAGGTAATGGCTCTGCGGCCCCCCAGCAGCCCCGGCTTCTTCAGCAGCTTGTTTCCCCAGTGCTCCAGCCATGCCAAGGCCCACGCCGACTCCCCAGGGACTATAAACTGCTGCAAAGCCATTTTTATTGCCTCTCAGGAGCTCAGTGTTCATCTTATGTTATCATACCTATGACTGTGACATCACAGTTTTATGCACAGCAATAGTAGCGATGATTCCAATGACATTGTGATGTCACACTAAAATTATGAAGGAGATAATTCCCTATTAATGGCACTGAATTTTCTTCAAGAAGGAGACTGTAAACTACAATGAGAAATACTTTCATAAAAAAAAAAAAAACCAGAAAACAGTTTGCCAAATCTTTTGTTAAGACATGGTTTTGAAGATGCAGCTCTCATGACACAATCTGACTTCAAAGAAAGTGTTAGATACATAGATACACACTAATGTACAAACATGTGATGAATAACAAAGCAAAGTCACTGGCTTGCCTCTAACTGCTCTACCTTAAAACCACATGTATTTATACTTTTTTCCCCTCTTGTTAAAGGGTCAGACCTAATTGCGTTACTTTGAGAAGACAGCATTTCATCTACAAATGAACACTCATAAAAAATAAAGCGAAGCACCAGATGCTGCCATGGAACATTCCTCAGAGCTTTCATGCGATGCTTGCATCTGTTCAGCTGGAAGAGTGACTGTTTCAAACAAACTAATGGCTTTTAAGTGGTGAGAAAAAAGCGCAAAAAGGCAAAATACACTAAGGCACTGGGAAAAAAGTTAACAAGAATGTCTGTATTGGAATGATGGCACTCAGATAAAGTTTTGGATTGAAACTTGGGTTAGTAACAGAAACAATTTAAAGCTGCCAGAGATGTAAACAATTATTCCCTGGTAAAGCAGCAAGAAGGGAACTATTATTCATATGCATAAAAATGTGAAATTTTAGAGGCAAAGATCTGTCTCATGGTATGGAAACTTACTTCCTCCTGCAAGTTTTGGGAACATTACAATTTTGCTGAAAAGTTAGCCTAACAGAAGCTCTAAGTAGATGTTGATATCTAGTGAAACACTAGGGAATGAGAAATTTTGGTTTAAGTGCTTTCTTTAGTTCTATTCCTTATTACTGATTTATAGACAACTTCATGTCAACAATATTTCTGTTCCTATTTTTTAATCTTCAATTCACCGGCCTGTCAACTTAATAAGCACAGGTAGTCTCAAAAAGTTAATTTGACTAGAGTGAATATAACACATCCCACCAGTAAATCTTTATATGCTTTACAAGTCATCTCAATTAACACTCTACCCTTTTAGAACATCCTCATGGAATTGTACTTTTTTGAGGATTATGCCCACTTTACAGAAGAGGAAAGTGAGCCAACTTAGGTTAATCAGCCCAGGCCACAAGAAATACCAGTAAAAATGGGATCAAGCAACATGAATTTCTGTTTTTCAGACCAACACTGCATTTAGGATGTTTACCTGTTTAGTCACTGATGCATAAGATACACAGAATATCTACCACATGTGCCCATCATGAGTTTCTCCCGTAAAGCAAAAAACAGCCCTGTATATCATCTATATACAGATTACAATGTTGTGTATTATTTCACATCTTACTGGCTCCAGTGGGTGATAAACACCTTCTACCCATCCCCCCAAGGAAGCTCTTTTTGCCTCCTAAAACAATCCAAAGGCTCACACTTGCCAACAGAACAGCCCTAGCACACAGCTGAAGAAGGCAATTAGTGCATTTGCCAAACAGAAGTGACAGAGAAATGGAAAATGTTGGTGATTTTAAAAGTGTTGTACTGGGAGTAAGATACCTTATTTCCTGCAATGGAAGTAGAACTGCAGAAGTAGCATATGAACTTTTAGCAAGATAGAGATGGAAAGAAAAAAGCCCAAACATGCTGCTGTGCCGCCCTTTTCATAATCAGTCCTGCAATTTTACTTACACTTCTCTTATGCATTGGCCAGATGTGGTTTGCACTGAACCAATTTTGACTGCCTAAACATCCATAGTTCACTACCTCTGAAAAGCAGTCACCAGTTTGGATTTTCTGAGCCAGCAGCTCTCAATGAAGGTAAATGATCTTAAACTAGGGTTTAATTTGATCTAGCATCTAAAACAATGGGAGGTTTGTAAGCTTGCCAAATATTGATCCTAAAGACTTGTTCCTGGCAAAATCTGATTGAGTGTTCTGTGGTCTTCCCTCAACCTCAGCATCCAAAAACAAATGAGGAAGAATTTACTTTTTTATGTTGCTTTAATTGTTATGGTTACACTGCCAGCAAAGGGGAAGTCAGGATCTCAAACCAGAAGGAAAAGATGTTCAGAGGGGTTTTTTTGCAGTGGGTGGTGTGGTGGTTTTGGGTGTTTTTTTGGTGGTTGTTTTGGTTTGGTTTTAAGTACACACATACTAAATATTTTTTTTCTTCAGTTATGAAGAAAACATCACCTAGCAAAGGCAATGGCTTTTACAAACCTTGTTATCATAAGGGCTACTGTTAGCTACTCTACAAGCAATGAGAAAAATGCTAGAAGCATTTGGTATTGTCTTCTGCCTCCACTAGTAAAAAAAGCTGCACCCTCTCAAACACTTCACCCTTCCTATTTCACCCTTAAAAATAAAATCTTTTCACCTCAGCTGCAAATAAGAAATGTCTAAAAGAGACTAACACACCTCTGGGTCTCAGGGAACTTTTTATGGTGTATTTGTAACCAGTTACAAGTGCCAAGAAAAAAACCCTCTTGTTTCCTCAGTATGCTCTTATATAATTTGGCACAGGGCATAAGTAAATCAGCTGGTGAGCAGTGCCTGAACGAGACCCTGAAACAGTAGCTTCAGTCTTTATATAATATCTTCCAGCCTTCTCTTTATAATTTAATACCTAGTCACAACAAGAGATAAATCTTTAATGGCGCTATACAATTTGGGTAGGGTAGAGGAGGAGTTTATTTCATCAGAAGGCTGTCATGCCTGGAGTTTGAGGACAGCTTTTCATGCTGAGTTTTTATTGCCCTTATTCTGTTATTCATTGGCAGAATTTATTAAATAAGTGTTCTATTAACCCAACACATACTTTGATCAAAATCTTACTGCAGTAGTTGCTCAGATGTCCTCTCTACTCTCTCTTCAGGGTTAGATTTGTTATAAAAGTTAGACTAAAAACATAGAGGGTCAAATGCATGTTTCTGAGCCTTTTGCCTCAAGGTGACTGATGAATCAGGAATGAAGAGGTAACACCCATGCTTCTCAAAACAACTGTGGCATACTTCAACTGTGCTTCCTTTCCCTTGTTTTACCAACTTTTTTTCTTTTTGAACCAAATTTCTTGCCATCAGTAATTGGCAAGAAATTTTGGCCAACACTAGGAAATATGTTATTCTTTGCTCTTCTGTTCATATTAGAATTTATTTTTGTGACAAAAGGAGAGAATTCAGTCTTTTCCATTGGCACAATTTTCACCCGAAGCCTTTCTTACAGCTTTGATAATATGAGATCTCCTTTTTAATAATAGGTACTGCCTAGAAACAGGCTGGTTACTGGACAATTTGTTCAGAATTTATGCACAGAGTCTACCCATTAGATGACCAGAAAATTGGCTTTCAATAGATGCTTTCATATGCTGGCAGCTCTATGTACTAGAAGACTATTTCATCTCAAGGTAGGGATGAAATCATGTGCTGTTTTAAGGTGTCTGGTTCAGTCGGAAAGTTCTGATTTTCTCACTCTCTCTATGGAGGTAACAAGCAGAATACTTTTTTTAAAAAAGTCTGCAGAGAGATAAATGTACATATTCCTATTTTTTCCAGTGCAACAGCTCTTCTGACAGACGTTCTTTCATTTCTCTACTTGTAATCTAAGTGCTCTTAAAAAGACACCCGTTGAGGTAAAAAGAGTTTGTCCTTTTATCAAGAAGTGTTCTCCACCTGAGCAGTGGCAGAAGTTTTTCAGTCATTTGTTACTGCACTTTTCTATTCACTCTAAGTTAGAATACCTAACAGGAGCTATATCAAGATTCCTAACACACAACCTATTTTTTCCACCACACTTTTACCACCAGATTTAAATACTTATCAACTAATAGCAACCAGCTTGTTTTGAGATAGGAATATAATTTGGAGATTTTTTTTTTTTCCATTCAGCACCATTGTGGTAATTAATGTACAATACTAGTTGTTTTCACTGTGTAAACATCGGGAGACATTTAGTGAACATACAGCTGGAGTAATTGTGAAACCTTCACTTAAGCTTAAAAAAATATTCTCCCCAGGCTTTTTGTTTTTGGGGTTCCCCCCCGCCCCCCCCCCCCCAAAGCATACCTGATTAAGTGTTAGTCAGGTAGGTACTAAAATATGGTGTTTAGTGAGAGACAACTCCTCCACCCTTTTGGAAAAAGCTGGGAACTATACTGAAAAGCTAAGGCTGGAGGTGGATCACCTAGATCTCAGTCCTCAAGGCTCTGAGCTTTTCTCAAAGGTGTTTTTATCAGGATGTTCACCACTGCTTTTTCACTTTGTTTATTCGGTGGACAATGACTCACTGTCTAGGTTTAAGAGCAACTGACAATTCGGAGGGATTTCCTGTTGAAAGGAAGGGCATCTCTACATTTAACCTGCCCAACTGGTTTAAACAAACTCTATTTGGCTCTTGTAAATACCACAAAGAGTCTTTGTTTCCCACAGATTTTTAGTGGGGTTTTTTCCCCATTTTACTTCTTTCAGGTTGCAATTCTTTTGCTGCATGTAAATCGTTCAATTGCTAGGAAATGTAAATTGGTACAATTTTACACATCTCAAAATTTGTTACACACACCCCTCATACCATGTTTACAAAGGTGATACAAATTCTGATTTTAAAAAACCCCACAAAATTTCTTACCCAAGTCCCTCTTCTTTCCAAGAACTGAAAAGCCATCACTGCTTTTCTGCAGTCTAGAGATAATGATCCCCAACTAACAGGGTTAAGAATTTTTTTTTTTTTTAAAGTCAGCCTTTTATTGCTTACAGACTGATACACATTCAATATCCTCTTTTATAGGAAGTATTCCTTTTGACCCAAGAGGATCCAGTCAAGAGCCACACCACTGCTAGCACGGAGGGAGTTCTGCAGGGGATTGCCCCTAAGGGTCATATATGAGAGCACATGTGGCTTTGGTGTCCTGGCAGCATCGGTGGCACAGCATCTGTGTTGTCCCAGATACAGTGGGGATCCCACTATTCACCAGTAGGAGTGAAGGGAGACAGATAAGGGAACTACGCTTCAGTTGCCCTAGGATATTCAGCTCTGCAAGCTGTTCAACATTTCTCAGAATAAACTTTTCAGATAAATATTGGTTTTGCTGAAAACCGTTGATTTCCAAAGGAGCATAATGGAACCATCAGGAGATATCTGTAGGAGGTCAGAGGAAAGTCATTAAAATAACACCTTCAGTCCAGGAAAAGAATCAAACTTGTGGGCATTTTTGAACACAACGAAAAGAATTTAAACACACAGTAAATAACCCAGTTTTAACTGTTACTTTTTGAAAGACCTTATGACTAGATTAAGCAAAATCAAAAACAACCCCAAAAAACAACCAACATGTTTTCATTAAGAGAAAGTTTTGTTAGATTCCTTCTGAAGAACTGGAGCCAGATTCCTCATCTACAGATGTATAGAAAAAGGAAAAAATTCTGAAAACATGTACAAATATGGAAAAAAAATCAAGAATTGTTTTGAGATCTAAGGCTATTTTTTGTTAGCTTTTTTCAGAATAATTCAACCAAATGACCTGCAGATAATGAATAAGACTAACTTCTAAAATCTTTGAAGAGTACATAATTTCAGGAAATTCAGTGATTTGGAATTAAAATATTTTTTCGTTAAAAAACCATAAGAGGTCTAAAGCAGTGTTTAAAGCAGAAAATTAACTGAAATCTGGACCAATCTGGACTGCAAAACCATCTTTAATTATTTTTTCATTTTTGTGCCAAGATGGTTCCCATGCTGGGAGTGTGTATAGAGTACACTGTTCATTTGGACTGTTTTTACAAAAAAAAACCCCACTTGAATTAAAACATAACTGAGTATTTCTGCAATTAGACATTCATGTCAGCAGCTTCACTGGTTGCTTCTGGGACTGCAGGTGGTTCTGAAGTGTAGGTAGGCAGTCTGTGAAAAAATACTCTTTTTAGAAAGATTAATCTTTTTCAAAAAAATGTTTCACTGCCTTGTAGTTCTTGGAATGGAGACTGAGGGGGGAAGCCATCCAAACCCCAGCTCCCAGTACATGGTGTGCAAAAGTGTTGCCCTCTCGTGGCTCTTGTTGCACTGATGTCTATGAATCATATTAAAACTATATATACCCACTACTAACATCTAAGAACAGATCTTCAGCTTCAGTAGAAGTAGCTTTGCTCACATGGGGAAAACAGCACTGGTGTTTCAAGATATCCATTTATTGAACAGTGGATTTCAGAACTATGTGGGTAATTTATAGTAAGTATGCAAAGCAAGAACAATAATCTCTTGTGAATTTCTTCTTAGTAGATGTTCTACATGAATGTATAATAATTATCCAGTAGACAATTCAGGAGCTATACTTAAAGTATAAGGTATTTTGAAAATGCACATAAACATGTTGATTTTCCTATTCAGATGATTCAGATGATTAACCAACCTTTTTTTTTTTTTTTTTTTTTTTTTTACTCTGTGAATGCTGCATTTCTGAAATCAAGGATTGCTTAAAAATGAAAAGTTTCCAAGCATATTCCTGCAAGTAATACTGCTTGCTTAGGTGTTTGTCGAAAGGAAACACAAACAGGACTCAAGTAAAACAAAGCACGTGTAAGTATTCAGATAAGTACTTATGGAAAGATGTATTTGCCAGGCTATGGTTCCCACCATCAATAAATGTTCAAGTCACATCATAAGGCTTAAAGAAGATGCATTTCTGCACCAACATATCCTAGTTCAGGTGTCCAAAGGCAGCACCTTTCTCATGTCTGGATACTCAGAACAGTTTTTCTGTCTTCAAATGTTAAACTGCATTAAGTATGGGGCAGCTCTTCCCCCCACCAAAACCCCACAAAATACTCCCCACCCCCAGCCCCCAAATCAGAGAACTTATTTTCTTGATCCTTGGAGAGGAAGTCCATTGGGGATAGGGAAGACAGAGGCAGAGGCAAGGGATGGAGGAGTCACCACTTCCCCTGCCTGTAGGCAACACACTAGCTTGCTCAGGCCACTGAGCAGCAGCTGCCACTTAGGACTCCTGAGTAATTTTGAGACCCTATCTCACAACTGTGAAACGTGCTAGGCAGTGTAGCTTTTTGCTTTAATTGGAACACTACTAATTTGACTGATAGCATAAATCTTGGAGGGCTGTCAAATGTAGTCTGTGTTTTCTATCCAGGAGGCATGCTTGTTATTGTTAGTGCCTCACCTACATACATTGCTATATTTCTTCTGAAGACTTCTTGCTAAGGAAAAACAAACAAACATAAAGTGAGATAGTATAATCCACCCATAAGTATGATGTTTTCCCATTTCCCTGACTCTATATGTATGAATGCCGGTTTATACAAAAACACTGAATAGACCAGATTTATTAAAAAAAAAAAATAAAAATCAAGGCACACTGAAATATTTGAGTTTGTAAAATACATATTCCAACTATGCTGTACCACTTCTTATGTCCCGTCAGAAGTGCTGACTAGTGAACATTGCAATGCACTGTGATTTTCTCATGTCCTGTGAGGACAAGGCATGAGAACCCCCCGCAGGTACACAAGTAACACCGAACATGGGATATGTGGTGGTAATCCTGCATAAATGAGTCTGTTCTAGCCCAGCTAATTCACCATTTACATAACTCTGAGCTATAAGTAAACAAGATTTTTTGTTTAATTTCAGTGATATTTCAGTCTCATCATGTCCCTACAATTTCATTCTTGTTCTTAGTTCTGCTTTTTATTCTGATCTGGATCACATCTTTCCTACTGCTATGCAAACACCCACCTCTCCAGGTTATTCCAAATCCTCTTCATCCTTTACATGCATAGACATTTCAAGAGCAACTAGTGATTTGGTGAATTTCCATATCTACTGAAACATCCAGATGTAGACAGTTTAACATTCCTAGGGTATTTTTCCCATAGTATAATGTGGGATCAAAATCAAGGCACCTCAAATAGAAAATTATCCTTTAAAATTTTGACTGCTTTTTCAATGTAATTTGTTAGCTTCTCCTTCCTAGAAGACACGTTCCTAAGAGTTACCCTCATATCTCTATGACTTGTAAAATCTAAAAGTCAGATTTTATTGTTTTTATTTTAAATCTGAAAGTTTTAATATTTCCTTGTTATTTCAGTGGATACTTACCTTAAGGCTCTAAAGTTGGTCTAAATAACAAAGACTTACGAAATGATAGTCTAGTTACAATTTAATAGTCGGTTATTTAAGCATTGTCAGATTAAAGTTGGTTAAATAATGGGGAAAAAATAAGAAATGTCAGAGTTCAAGGTGAAAGTCCCTTTAGGCTGCAAACTGGGAGTCTGCCCAGATTCTTAACTCTAGGTGTTATTGCTTAATGGCTATGGAGCTGTCAACATGAAGCTTTTGTACAGCTCATACAGGTACATGCTGGTCTTCCCTAAATTTTAACAGTGATATTATCCAATTTGTTGACAAAAACTGTCCATTCACCTTTCCAGTGCCTCTCTTTGTAGACGTACGAGGCTGCCAACGGCACCGCTCAGCACTGCAGGCGTTTGGCAGGAGCAGGCAGGAAGGGCAGGGTGTGGTACAGAAGGCAGGGACCCAAGGCGCCCCCATCTGCAGCGGGGATCTCCAGTGCACTCAGCCCCTGACCAATAAAATCTAGAGTCCAATCTTATCACAGCTCTGAGGTTCTCCTCAAACATATGTTAAGGTAACTAGACCACAGAGATACTTCAAAGTAGCATTTTTTGGTTTGTTTTCTTGTTTTTAAAAGATATTTTCCTTGATGCATATTACAGGTCATTTTCTGTCTTTAATACATTTTTTCACAACTTGCTTCTGAATCTCTTCTCTGTTCCCTCTTACACTTTGCAGCCAACATGAAGTCGAGTACAAGTGTGTACAAGTTCACACGGTCTTTTGTCAGCTTCCATGTTTATAACCAAAATATCTCAAGGTTTTAACAGGGCCAGCATGGTTTGACAAAGATATTGAAAACAAATCTCTGGTCTCTTCTGAAGCTACAAGATAATTAAAGCCTTACTTTCAAAGGAGATAAAGTATATAGCACAAATGCTCAATAGGTAATGAACTTCTTTAAACATCTGTGAGTAAGGGTGATCGAGAGCATTCTCAAGACCTTCACATGTTTTATCCCCTGTATTTTTCGTATCTGTTGGTAGGAAAGTAACAATGAAGAACCTGCCGTTCTCTTCCTCTTTCCTCCCCAAGGACTCTCTGACTGTATGTTTGATATCACCTGACCAGGACCTGTACTTCAAGCCAAGATTGATTAAACACCATAAGGTAATCCAATGGCAGACATCAGCAAGGACATAAAGCAGTATTTGTCCTACACACAATACCTTGCCCCAAGGCTTATAAAAGTACAATAGCAGCAAATTACAGCATACAGCAACTTATGACTGGAGTTTGGAAACTCATGACTGCTAATAAAGTTTGTTGACAAACACCTGCCCAATGGATTATCTACCCATCTGCCTGGACAGCACTCTTGTAAGCTTACAATATGTTTTTCTGGGCTAAGGAGGAACACTCTACTTGCTTTTCCATAGTATATTTAATTCATTAGGTAAAAAACCCCACATCTAGAAAACATTAAAAACTAATAAATTCAGAACAAGGTTCATTTGACAGCCTGAAAGACTATGTACATAAAAGAGTAATTTCATAGAAAAGGAGTAATAGAAACCACAGACAGTCCCAGGATGTCTTTCATACTGTGTCTTTTGTACACTTCTGTGTAGAGAAGTGGTGGAATAACCACTTCATGATTAGCATAGGTATCTGGGTACCTGAAACTGTGAAACTGTTCTCACAGTGTAGGACAACTAGAAAAGGAGCAGATCTAGTTAGCCAAGATGAAACACCAGGCTGTTGTCAGGCTACAAGCTGGCTGGCTTGTTGACTGTGCTGTCTACACAGCACAGGCATATGATGCCAAGTATGCCCCAACACAGCTAGCCTGAGAAGCTTAAAAAAAAAATCATAAGCCCTTCCACCCTAAAACTCGCACAAAGACTACTTTGCCTTTCCATAAGACTCAGTGTAAAGTTTTGGTCTCTGTTAATCATTCTCCTAGTCTTCCTATCCGCAAAGACTTTTCAAACAGTTATGCTTATAAAAAACACTCCCTACCAAAAGGTCCCCAAAACAAAGCAAACAAAACTCTATATTTTTTAATCAATATGAATCAATGAGCTTGAAGTTGAAGAGCAGCATAAATGGTGCCTCTCACTGCATTGTGATCATCTTTACTATTATTTATAAGTGCTAACAAAAAGTCCTTGGCTCACTGTTGCCCTGAATGAGTCTCTGCTATTTGGACACTCCAGAAAATGCACGGAATGCCTTTTGGTCTCAGTGCCTTGTACTTTCTTGCTCCGCAGTAACGGGGCTCACTAAGAGAAAGTGAAACCATGAACGATGTTAAAGATACAGTTTTCAGAAAGCCAGAAAGCCTTGAGACTCCAGCACATCAGCATTTGGTTCAGGTGTGGATGACAGTAGCATCTGGACTTGCTGAATAATGAACTTTCAGACAGATTCAATTCAGCTGAAAATTTCACAATTAGATGTCTGGGAGTGCTATGAGAGCTGAGACATATAAATATATATTTATATATAAAAGCATGTGGGTTTTTATGGACACACGCACATTTTCTTTAAAAGGGGCAAGCCCCAACAACAAATACTGTTTCACAGTTTCAGCAGTGGGCAGCTGCTTCAATGTAGGTATGCTGCCTGTAAGATACAACTTCACAAGGGAAAGGAAAATGTCATTATATAAATACATTACCTATTCTGAACTGTCATTTTAATTACAATTCATTATTGAATTCCAGCTCTAGGCTTAAAACAAAGGGGCTGCATTAATATCTAATGGAGTACTATAGCACTCTATTTGTTAATTTAGTACTCTGAATCTCACCATAACCACTCACTCTGGCTCTGAAAATCAGATCTTGGATAAGAATGCAGAGTCCTACATAAGCTAATACACCATTTTCAGAAAATGCTATATAAAAAGATCAGAGCAGCAGTGAGTGGATGCAATTGTCAACTGTCCTTTTTCCAGGATGGTGAAAAGCCTTTCCATAAATGCATTTTGATCATTCTAGAAGAGCTTTTATTTTGATTTCATGACAGTTTGTTTGCCAGAAAGCCATATGGGCAGAAAATCAGAGTGCCTTCATTACAGAGCTACCCCAAAGACGACTGCTAGAAATAATACACTAAAATGGTTTCAGAGGATGGGACAGATTTATTATTTCAGTCCAAGCCTGATACTCCACAACAATACAAATAAATAAATAGATGAAGTTAGTGCAAAAAAAATTACTAATAAATACTAAGATGCAAAGTTTCATATCCAAATATCACTTGCTATTACCTGAAAAAAAGATTGGCCTTGAAGAGACACACATCACAGACAGCTTATATGAATTCAAACATTACCTTAGTTCTAAATTTAAAACTTAGACTTTTTAATTATCTGCACATATTTACCTAGACATGCATACAATCTTTTCTAGGAAGGCTGAGTGTGACAGTCAAGCCCAATGATAGCAGAAAGGCTGGAATCAAGTGATGGTGACTGACCTCCCATGTAGTCTTCCTTTCAGTGAAAAGAGAAGCAGCCATTTATAACGTATTTAAGTGGCATAGATGCCATTCCAGTTGGGAAAACAACAACAACAACAACAACAAAAAATTTCAAAGACCCAGGGCTTTTCTGTGAAGGTCTAGAGTAGCGCTGGAGGGGAGACATTGTACTCTGGGCACACTTGCAAGGAAGTGGGATAACATTCAGTGAGATTGAACAATTTTTACCCATTACTTGGCATTACATAAAAAAAGGAATCCTAAATGAACAAGTATGTGCCTTGATTATATGTCAGAATGAAATAGATGTTAAAAAGAATCTTTCTCCATCATTTCTTCTATCAATTGCTTATCTCATGGCTTTTCTCACATGTTCATGTTGAGCTCATAGTTTTGCGCAAAGGCTTCTAACACAAAGCCTGGGTCTGGTTGATTTTTTGGGGTGAGATTCAGCCTGAGAAAAAGCATAGGAAGAATTCAGACTTTAACCTTTGGCTTCCAGATTGCTATGAAGAACAAAGACATCTTTTCACAAGACGCCAAAGTGATCAACACTGCACCATCATGCTTTGGATTTCTGAAGGAGATGAAATTACAAGTTTCATTTTATGGAAGAAGCTCATTTTCACAGCTTCTTGCTTGATATTATGTGCCATCAGGAATGAATGTGTGTGTAAACTGGGGGGGGGGGCAATAACCTTGCCAGGAGAACAGCAGATTTTTGATCCTTCTCTTTAAGAGAAGTCACACAGAACTAAAGCAGCCAAAGCAAGTCCTTCCCTAGTACAAAGTCCCTGGTTGAGACATTCCCACACTTTTTCCTCTTCAGTTTTTGTCACCCTCTACCTAGGGGTCAGTTTGGACCAAAGCCTATCACACTGGAAAAACCAGAACACACATGGGTAGAAGGAAACAGTCTAATCTGACTCAGTCCCCTCCTACTAGGCAATCTTACCCTGAAGAAAAAAATACAAAATATCTTAAAAGTTTAGAGATGCAGCAGATGTCTCAGAGGAGATACTGTAGTCTTTTTGTTCTGAAGTAAATTGCTCCAAGGTGATTCTTTCCCTTTGTTATTTTTGGTCTACTGATGCAAAATTGCCATATCATCAACCTGAGCAACTTTTTTCTTTACTTGCATAGCATCAAGCCTATAGAGGTGACAGCAGAGTGAATCATGGCCAGTCATATCCTCTTCAGATGTGCTAATGAGGACATTGATCTTGAGGCTTTCTGATGATGTGATTTGGTGATGCTCCAAAACCTCCCAGCTATGCCATTCTTGTAAATATTGCAATTTAAAAAAAGAAACAAATACCACTACCACCACCCCCTGCCCCAACCCAAAACCCCAAGAAAGCAGCAGTTGCCGTTAAAATAAATACAAAAAAAAAAAAAAAAAAAAAAAAGCAGCACTTTTCACTGAGGTGTCCAAATGTCTTCTCTAAAAGAAATTAATGAAGTTTGGTCAAACCGAGCCTGATTTCATACATAATGAAAACCTAAAGTGACAAACTTGAATGACAGAAAAGTATTAACTGTGTTTTTTTTTTCTGGAGACTGGTAAAACTTATGTCTCACTTTTGGTTAGGTTAGAAGAAATTAAAGCACCTACACAGTGGAACAAAAAATATTCATCTGCCTTGTACCTGGTTTTGGAGATTACAGCTTCAAAATGTATCGCTAGCAGATCAGAAGACATTTTCCAAGGCACAGCTAATTTCCATCATTGTAGTTGTGACAAGGAACTGGATTGTTCCCATGTGAACTGACAACCAGGGTTTGGCACTCTTACCTGTCCCAATTTTTTAGAGGGCCACAAGAAGAATAGATAGTAAAACAGACAGCAGGTACAGTCAGGCTACAGTATTTTAAGATTATTACTGTTCACTTCCACTGGCAGTGGGGAACATGCTAGTTGCACTAATGGCATTAAAAAGAGATTAAAAATAATTAAGGAATTGCAGTGTGTTGTGCCAAAATAGGTCAGTAAGGTATCATGACAACGCCAACTACTCAAATTATGTAAGAAACAAAGTAATTCTTGAAACATCTATTACTACTCTGAATTCCTGACACAGACAGCAGTAAATACTTCTCAAATTTTGTTGTTTGTCCAGGTGTCAGAGCAGAAGAAAATGAATAGGGGTTGTTTAATTTTGCTCTAAATTGGATATCTGGGAGGTTCTCATACAGTAATGGAAGAATATCAAAGTGCACTGGAACTCATGGAAGAAAGTTAGTGCCTGAGCTTTTACTGCTCACAAGATCTGGTCAATTAATGTTTTGAAAACTTTTTCCTAGGTGAGATAGTATCAGTTTTATAATGGGGAAAATTTTTTGTAAGGATTTGTAATTCTGACAATGGTAACGACACTGTTTCTTAGGAAGCTCCAATCCAAAGCAAAGCCATCCCCAAAATATCTGTCAGGGCAAATGCAAAAATAGGTTTGACACTTATCTGCGTCAATTGTAGTAGGATTTAAACCCACTGCTTCTGCATCTCTGAGTACCCTAACGACCAGAAGTATTAGCTATTTTTAGGTAAGAGAAATGAAGCTGAAGAGCAGAAGCAGGCATGCTATTGGAGAAAAAACCCCTGACCTGACCTACATTGTAGTAGCTCATGCTTTTAAACATTTGGACACTGCTGTTTCAGTCGTGACATTTTAGCAACTATGATGTGGTTTTGTTATGATTTTTACAGATTAGAGACAATTATAACATTATAGAGGGTACTGAGGAAAGTCACTTTCCTCAATTTTTATTTTCTTAGTAAAAAAAGGACTTATTTCATGGTAAATCAGTTCAAGTCAACTACGGTTGAACAAGACCTGAAGACTAGGACTTAAAAGTTCCTGTTTGAAGAAAATCTTCAGTAGAAAACCAGTATAATGAGGGTAATAAAAAGAAATAATGGATAAAATTTCATTGGCAAGATCACTAAATGTTTGAGGCAAAATTTACGTAATAAAGATCAATAATTGTCAAAGATCGTAGTCCTAAGCAAAGACCTGCTGCCAACAGTTTCAGCTGTACAAATCAGAGATTTGCCTCAACAGTCGTTCCTTAACCTCAGTTTATTTCTCTGTTGCCAAATGTGAATACCATCCCAAACTGTGGAGGCATTTCATACATACTCCTCCATCCTAAATCCAAGCCCAAGGGAAAATTTAATTAGCTACTTCATGCATGCACTCCTGAGGGGAAAAAAAGCATCCAAGCTGGCAGATCGTGAACGTCAGCAAATCTGAGTTCCTGGCACAGGACACTCAAAAGCAAGTACCAAAACCCTGGACACCATAAGCAGCTCCTACTTTTTCTCCTTGATTAAGTTTTGCCCAGGTGTTCAGAGCCTAAACCATTAGATCCTTTATAGATGATAATATCTCCTCAGAATTCAAATTGCAAGAGCAAAACAAGTTGACTGTTTTCTGAAGCGGTTCTTCAAAAGGCGAGTCAACCAAGAACCTGCATCTTTTTCTCCTCCAAGCCATGAGGACGCGGGAGGATTTAGTATGTGGATTCTGTCAAAGCTATTCTTGGCACCAAAAATGGATTCACTTTATCTGCAACCTCTCCATGGTTTAGCGTACTTCTTTGCATCAGATCAGGTTTAAACTGTAGCTTCTTGCAGGCCAGCCTCTAAATGGAAACTACCATAAGAAAACCCAACTTGCT
This sequence comes from Athene noctua, assembly GCF_965140245.1. Lineage (NCBI taxonomy): Eukaryota > Metazoa > Chordata > Aves > Strigiformes > Strigidae > Athene > Athene noctua. The sequence goes on along the minus strand of NC_134038.1, from coordinate 76,148,210 downwards.
ATCTTAGGGCAAACAGTGAGTGTTAAATAGCGCTGGAAACAAATATTTGGGGCCATGATGTCTGTTCTGATTCAAGGTCATTTACCTGACTGCTTTATGTGTCACAGACCTAATGGAAACAGTATACAGCAATTGCTGTAAAGCATCAGCTTCAGACTTGGGGTCAAAGGGGAGAAAGTATGTAAACATCTTCTGGCATTTATTTTTCCTTTTTGTTGAAAGGAAGAGGCCAGACATCTCACAGCATGCGTGTGTGTCCGCAACAGACATACAGAATGTTAGCCCCTGGGTTGGGGAAAGGATCTGTATCCTGTTGAAAAGGATCTCAATTTATTTTGTATTAGAACTAATTAACTGTAAAGTACTTGTCAGTAGAGGAACAGTTTTCTCTTGCGGAACATTCCTGTCAGACCGACCAGGCAGAAGTAATTGGTGAGCAGGGACACAAGCTGCGGGTGAGCAAGAGGAGGTGGGATGATACATTGTGACATGGTTGTGCTTGACCAGTGGGGCAAGCCAGCATGAAGTTCACTGGATAAATGCCCATTTCATTCATATACCAAAGGGAAACATATCTATTCTGACCATACTGGAAGCAGTATTGTCCCAAACATGTCTCTCCCAGCCAACTTGAGTCTTTAGAAAAGAACATATCCAGAAAGAAAGAGTTGAAGAACAATCCAGTATTTTTTCTCTAACACCCAACAGCTATGGCACACTCCAGAGTGGTTCAGTGCGAAGGAGGGACCCAAGCTTTGACTCAGTACAGAGCTTTGGGAATCCCACTGCACCAGTCAGCACAAAGTCACCAGATCTCTCAGCTAGTAATGCAGTGCAGTAGCTTAGGGACAAGATAGCCAGCAAAGCTACATATTCAACCTCACATCTTTGGTAACAGGTTTAATCTGTGAGCTCATCACTGCTAATCTTCTAGGTCACAAGGCCTCACAACAACTCTTTATACTGACATTGAAATAAACTTTCCTGGAAAGCTTTACATATTTGAAAGGAATGGACACAGATTCATCCCTTTGTTTACAGGGACTGGAGGGTAGAAGAAGTGTCCTCTCAAGTGAGCCTTTGGCATGCCAGTCCCTTCTGTCCCTTAGGATAATCTCAGTACAAGAATAAAATCCTTTCCCAACTTCCTGATGAGTCCTGTGATAACAACATAGTCTTATTTCTCAAATGGTGACAAAAACTCCGAGGTAACTGAGTGCCAAAACCTTAACATTCCCAAATGAGACACTTCCCTAAGATCTGAGGAGTTAGCCTAAAAATGAAAAAAGGACTGCAGCTGAGTCAACCTGAGTGCCAACACTTCTATCTTTGCAGTATGACAAGCAGTTTTTTCCTAATATATAATTCACTGCAGCCAAGTGTCAAATCTTAGTAGAGGCCAAGTTCATCCCAGATGTAGGCAACGACATTAGATTTCCCATGGGTGGCTCAACAGGAGCTCCTATAGCTGTTCAGCCCTACCAACCCATTCAGAGTTGGTTTGGGTATTTTGTAACATGGTGCTGCACAGGCCATATTCATACTGCTACTAATGTCTGCTGAAAGAGCAAATACCTGCTTGAAATGGTGGCAGAAAAAGAATAAAAGAATATCAGGTTTTAGGTGTGTTTCTAGCTGCATATTTAATTTGTTTCACAGCACCATACCTCACAGTCTCACTTCTTTCAGATACAATAGCTTTTGCTGTGAAGTGCCAATAGATGTTCATAGAAATTAACAACATTTAGATGTATAGATCACTGTGATAAGGCATGAGCTATTGCTTTGCCCACTCATTGCACAATATCAGAAAACTCAGCTGGGTAAGGTATCTGTAAAAGTTAATGAAAAAGATAGTTGGAAGAAACTATGAACCTATCAAATTAAAAATATCGACCCATTTATGTTTCACTGGCTTAAAATGAACTTAAAAACCTGAAACCATGCATGTCTTTTAAAAAAGACAAGTCAGAAGATGCCACAGGCAGACAAATATTTAAGCAAAGCTCAGCAAGAAAAGAGTTCATCAAAAACACTCCCACACCCATCATCTCCATTCAAACTCTAGGCAGATATATCTCCTAGTCACTTCCCAAAGTTTTATTTTTCTCTTATCAGGGTTATCAGACATATCCAACAACTAATCGGAAAGTTCAGTACCTCAACAGCAGCAAGTTAGACACACCACAACGCGGAGTGCTATCAGTTACTTTGGAGGGGAAAAAAAAGATTCTAAAAATCTACAGCACCCTCTAGTGACAGTCACCTGCCCCCGCACTTGGCCTTATCAAGTGGTGCTACGGTGGGAAAGAGGCCTTAGAGCCTGGAAAAAACTTTTCAAAAATATAAACGTGAAGCAGAAAGAGACAGTGAAACGCCAGTCTTGCACATTAGTTTGAACAAGAGACCAGGGACAGGTGTCAATTTACAGTTGCAAAAGAGTGAAAAAATCCAGCTCATCCACCTACCCATCCAGAGTCTTTCTATAAAGTTTACTGAAAAACTAAACTGGAATTCAGTGCACACACTCTGCTCAAACTTTCTCCTCTTTTCCTGGAACATTAGGTTTAAGAAATCCTTGAAAATAAAGTTCTTACTAATCAGACCACCCAGCTTCTGTGAAGTCAGAGATTTTTAGTCTCAGTTCAGTTTTCCAAAGTTTTACTATATTGTTTCAAACAGCTTAGGAATATATTAACAGTATGTTTAAAATTTATATTATATTTATTTGTCCCTCTAGAAAAAGTTTTCATAGAAATCACTGTGTCTTCATTTCCACGATTTTGACAAAAGGGTTTCCCCTGGGAAAGCTCAGTATCAAGAAATTCTGCTGTCTGTATTTGTAACTCATGTATTTCAAGACTGAGACCCCGACAATAAAAAAAACCCTGAAAAATCAAAAACCCCTTAAATTCATTCCAATTCAACATGGAAAAAAATTAAACATAAAAGATTAATACTAGATTGAAAAAAGTTGAGTACCAAACAGGTCATCATAGGATGTGAACAGATACCTGCATGTTCTTCTAGTACTGTCGGTTCACACACACACATAATTTGCCATGTAGCCTTACCTAAGTCTCATGCATCTTGACAGGACTGTGCAGGGCTGCACGTACATTGGCACACACCTTCAACTAATTGATAAAACCAGGCTTATTCCAAAAGCAGTTTATTTTAATCTCAAATATCTGAATGCATTTCAGCCTGAATAGGTAAATGAAAAACTTCCCTCAAGGCTAGTGCTTTCCTAACTATATATTTCTGACTGTCTCTCTTGGGGAAGATGTTGAGAGGGTTAGGGCAGTCATCATTGCCTCTGTCCGTTTATGATATCCAATCATTATGCCTCTCAGAGCCAAATAGGTCACTAGATCATTTACCAGCAAAGAATAAAATAATCCCATTACATTCCATTCCTATGGTATAGTGCAAGGTATCCCAAAAAAGTTTAAGTAAAATAAGAAAAATGTTTTTCAACTGAGTTGCCCCAAAGCTGGGTACAGAATTTAGGCCTGCTGACTTGTTCACTAGGCTGCACTGCTTTGAAGAAAACTTCAGTGAGATTTCACACTAAGCAATAAGTGATGCACTCACATGAGCACAGAGAATGTTTAAACATTTAGAGAGACTTTTCAGAGACAGTTAAATAAGGCATAAAGAAGTGAATCAAGCACAAGGACTGTGCTTTCATAACCTGCTTTCTCAAAAGTTTTGTTACTTTATTTTTGCTGTTAACCGTAGTGAGAAAGCTTCATGTTCTATCTTACCAGTTTAAATTTCTTGCAGGGGTACCTTTGCCATTGCAGTTTCAAGTTTTAATCATATTATTTAAATGGTAGCTTTGAGAATATTTTTAACTAAATTTTGATGCTTCTCTTGCATCAATATTATAAATATACATCCTTCTGTCTTTAGGAGGCTTTTTCTAGGTTGCCTTTTTTTGGCAGCTGTAAGCTTTTGAAACAAAGCAAGTGCAAAGATACACATAGATGTAGCAATTTAAACCAGCTGATCATTGTATAAACACCATAAACACCTCAAAGATTATCAAGACAGATGACAAATACATATACAGAGTTACTCAAATCTCATGATCCTTTCCATTGCATTTTGAAGCTACCATTAGTTTATGTGACCAAAACCTACAGAAACAAAGATAATTATATTTCCATTCCTCAGATATGAGATACAACACTATCTGTTTTATATAAGTTTTGCTGAAATAGACATATTAATACATTACCATAAATCAATGAACAGATCTTCAGAGCTTAGAAGTACTTTCGCATTTGATTTCTGGTTTGGACTGATCTTCTTTTGTGTTCCCCAACAGCACATGATTTGTGGCCATGCCCTGGTAGGACTAAGTCTTACCAGCTTTCATGTGCTGCTTTGACTTTCTGACCTTCAATTTTAAATGCAAAGTCACCGGCAAGCTATCCCAACGATGCTCACTCCAAAGCTTGTAAGGATTACCTTCAGTGCTGGAGAGCTCTGCAGGAGCGATCAAAGTTTAATCTGTTTCTAATTAAAAGCTGATCTGCTTGACCCTGCGCTCTAAAAATATCAAGTGTTTATATAAACTGTTTTTTCTCTCTTATTTTTTTTTTTTTTAAATCCCTGTGATTTTACGACATAGGCAATAAAAGAATACAAAGCATTAGAAACTTTTTTTTTTTTCCTTTTTAAACTGGTCAGGTAGTTACATTTCAGAATAATTAACAAAAGAAATATCAAGAGCAACTAGAAGTGCTACAAGTGGAAAGAGTGAAGAAGAAAATTAGTAAGTGAACTCACATTGAATATACATGGCCATTTTTCACTAGAAAGAGCAAAGGCAATTACAAAACAGCAATAGAGATTATAAAAAAACACTGTTTGTGTGATGTACTTAATTTGAGAGTTCTTAGGGTTGTAATAAATAAAAGCAGGTAAGGGGAACATCACCCACAGAAGAGGTCATGCAGTTAAATGGCATTGCTGGTTTTATTTTGTAGCATTTTCTAGCGAACATTAGGTAACAGCTACCTGAAATTCAAGCCCATGGAGTATTTGAGAACAAAAACTAAGATGGTTTCTCTGAACTACCCTCTCCCTTATTTTTTTCCCAATTAGATTTTTTTCCCCCTCCTTTCTATTCAGATGAAACAAGCAGGCCTTATAGCTTATTTTATATCATTTCCAACCAAAAGAAAGGCAAAAAAAAATAGAAAGAAGTAAACGGCAGGTTTGTTTTGTTTTGTTTTGTTTTGTTTTTTAAACAGCCTTTTGTTGTACATAACAGATTAAGGAAAAGATTAAGGGTTTTTTACTCTAAATGCTGGCCTTTACAAGCAGCCCATTCTGACAGTAATGTAGACCAGCTTTTTTTTTTTTTTTTTTAAATTAAAGAATTTTCTCCAGAAACTATCTCTGAAAACTTGCTCACACTTTCTCAAATATGCTGCAACTCATGATTTTCCAGGTTACTTGGGGAGCTTTCATGGTGTATTGTGATACATAAGCTACAGAAACCCATATACTGAGATTAAAAGGTCTCACTATCAGGTGCTGAGCATGTATTATTCTCTATTTTCCTTTCGGTTTTAATCTACTTACAGTTGTACTGTCCTTTTCCAAACTTTGTATGTGTTCAGAATCAGAAGCTCCGTGATAACAAAGCTCCTCTTAACCCACCTTCAGTACAGGAGACAACAGAAACTCATTTGAAAGACTTCTTATAACAAAGGCAAGGGCCTTCATTTAGAAGCTCTTTATAGCTAGAGGCAACAGGGTTCTATTTTGTAACGTGTTATTTGACAGAAATTGGATGAAATACAGCCATTAACTGAGTTAATAAGGATGTGCACAATACACAGCTGATAATATTTTAGCAGCACCACTTCTTGTGACAGCCAGGTATACTAGGACAAGATTTAAATGCAGCAATTCCTGCTTAGGCTTCAAGGTGGGTTGACTTGAGTTTTGTCATTGTCCCAGACAACAGTACCATTCACTTGGAGGAAGAAGAAAAGGTTTCATGGCTCATTCCTTTACCCAAATCTTTTCTTTTTCCCTCAGTGTAGATTCTTTCTACTAGAGTTTGAAAAGATAATAGTGGGCATCCTGAATGTCCAGTGGAAGTTTCTCTTCTCAGTTGCAGTATTTGCTTACACTTTGCCATGACTGCATGTTTACAGGTTACGATGCTGCAGTGTACTGAATTTGAAGCTATGACTTATTATGACAATGAAAACCTAATTTAAATGCATGAGCTATTGACTCATTTGTTAAACAATCTACCAACAAACAAACTTGCATCAATGCTTCATAACTGATATTGACTTGTGGTTGCTGCTCAGAAAGAGCTTAGTGTCTTGGTCATCTCATCCAGAGCCAATTGTCTTCATTAATAGCATTCACTTTAGGTGTGTATTTAAGCAAAGATCTATTGCCTCTTGCTCCAACAAGCTGAGAATGTCCACAGATTTGAAGCAATATAATTTTAACTGTCAAAATATTCCTTTCCTCGTGTTGTAGATGTGTCACTCAGTAAACCATGTATTCCTGTCCAGCTTTTCTATTTTGCAGCAGACAAAAACCTTAGTGCTTGAGGAGGAAAAATGAGATTGTATCATAAATTACTTCCCCATTACATTAACAATGGAAAGGAAGTGAAGTTGAAAGGCGATGATGAATTACATGACAATAATGGGGTTTACCTCTTCTCACAACTTGGCCGGTATTCTGTTTTGATACATTTTCTTGCAAATGTACAATAAGGTAAGCGCTGAATGTAGTAGTCAGCTTCTTAGAGAAGTACAGTCTGTATGAATAATATATGCTAACTTGAAAACAGTATTGATACTGCTAGTGATCATCCTAATGATAAAATGATATAGCAATTCTTCCTCAGATATTCATGCTTGAAGCAAGGAGATGCTATACTGCAGAAAATATGGAGAATATTTTATTAATCACGAAGTCTCAGATAAATAGTCTTGAACTGTATCTTTAGCTAGTTGATTCTTTTCAGTGACAGCATTGCATGTCGTAACATCAGGAAAGAAGTCATTTAATGAAATTGGTCTAAATGCAACCTGGGGTTAAGCAGGACAAACTCCAATGATTAGAGCTAGTATTATACTTCACTAATTCCAGGGCTTGGTATCTATTTTCTGTCTTTGTCACAGCAGTAGTTCAAGTAATTTCCAACAGAAAGCTGTGCAGATCAGGATCAGATGTTTGCTGGTCTGTGTTTTATTAAAATAAACAGATGTATCTGCATTTTTACCCTACGTTTATGCCTAGGTGTTATAGAAAAATGTGTACCAGCAATATTGACTTCTGAATGATTAGTGTCCACTATGCTGATATTTCCATGGTTTTATCCCTGGAAATAATACATTATCTCCACTTGAAAACAAACTTGATCGCTGTGAAAATAGGAAAAGTAAGTCACTTGGGAAACTCCTGAAATATCATGACTTGTCTGGTAAGAATAAGTTTGAGAACCAAAACCAAAAATGCTGAACCTGTCTTTCCTAACACAGCTGCACATATATAAATGTTTTGAACTCCCCTAAAGGAGACACAATTAGGAACTTTAGTTTTGGGAGATTTTCACATAAATCTAAATAAGGACCTGGCTCTTGGGATATCTATTTATGGAGTGACCAGACTGAATAGACATTCACAGAGTGTCGGAGGGATGGCCTCCAGGTATTTGGCAGTTGCTGTTGATAATACACATATAGCTATTGTGTAGGGGCCCCAAGCTCTTGCTGTTAGATAACTGAACTCACCATAGAAGCTGTTTGTGTTAGTTATAAATGAGATCGGGGTGGGGGCAGGTTAGAAATGAGAGACAGGATCAATTGCATGTGTGTATGATGCTTTCTCTGAGCTGGTTGTTCATGAAGATGTAGGCGGAGAGGAGGGAACTGATGCAAGGACACAAGTTCTGTCTTATTACTGTGGTGGGAGAGCACCAGTATAGATGGGAAAGAGCTTTCACTTCCTCCAAGCCAAAGTGTTTTTCTCTAAAAGCAGTGTTTGCGCCACAATCCCCACCTTTGTAGAACTAATGTAGGAGAAAATGTAGCTAGTTATGGAAATACTTCCCTTTCTGCTTAATGCTCTGTTTCTACTTCACTCATGGTTCTGCTTTATAGAATGCCATATGGCTTATTCCTCCAAATACCCAGTTACTACAGGTAATGATAACAGCAGTGACCTCTGGCATAAAAACAAGTGTCTATTAAGAAGAGGAAAAACTTCAGTGGGAATAATTACCCACTTGGAACAACTTACCACTGGATAAAAGGCACTCTAATAAGTCTCATAACAGCAGGTTTGGCATTGTTTTTGGAATATAAGGAACAGCTGGCACCTCAGCATAAAACAAGCCATATCAGCATCTGTTGCCCAAAGCAAATACTCCACTACATTTTTAGAGAAGAAAAATAAGAAGAGGGAGTCAGATGTCCCGGGAAAAACCTCAACAATGTCTGTTTTTATTTTCAGGCCTCCAGCTTGGGAGTAGTTATGAATTTCTAAGTAGGTGAATTTCTAAGTAGATGCAACTACTCCCCCTCATCGCTATCAGAGGGCCACCAGAATTGCTAATGGGCTTAGCTTTGGTGGGTGGCAGGTCTGTCCTGGAGCTGGCTGGTACTTACTCTGCCCAACATGGGGACAGCTCCTGGTGTCTTCTCACAGAGGCCACCTTCCACAAGGTTCTGGGTGGCTCCAATTTAGGTAAGGCAGGAAGGCTGATATTCAAAGAACCACACAAGCGCAGAGGTTGCAAGAGACCCTTGGAGGTTTCTGGTCCAAGCTCCTGCTCCGAGCAGCCCCAGTCAGGTCAGATTGCTCAAGGCCTTGCTCAGTCATGTTTGGATACCCCCAAAGACAGAGACTCTGCAGCCTCCCTGGACATCTGTTCCATGTCTGAGCACCCTTCTGGTGACAATCTTTTCCTTTTATCTAACTGGGATTTCTCTATCTGCCAGAGGGGGCCTGGTGCTTCACGTCCTTCTGGCACAGAGCACCTCTGAGAGGGGTCAGGATTCACCTTCTCTGCACCCTCCCAGTAGGCAGCTGTAGTCACCAATCAGGTTCACCCCGAGCCTTCTCTTCCTGATGCTGACCAAAGAATCATAGACTCATAGACTGGTTTGTGTTGGAAGGGACCTTGAAGGATCATCTAGTTCCAAGCCCCCTGCCACGGGCAGGGTCACCTTTCACTAGATCAGGTTGCTCAAAACCCCGTCCAATCTGGCCTTGAAAACTTCCAGGGAGGGGGCACCCACAACTTATCTGGGCAACCTCTTCCAGTGTCTCAACATGCTCAGCCTGCCCTCAAGTGCCATGTGCTCCAGACCCTCACTATCTTGAAGGCCCTGGGCTGGGCCCACACCCCACACATCAGTGTCCTTCCTGGACTGGGAGACCAGGATAGGGCAGACGAGTCAAGATGCAGTTGCCAAAGTACCAAATAAGAGAGAAGGAAAGCATTTTTACTGTTTTTGTTTGTTTGTTTGTTTTCTTGTTTTCTTTGTGTTTGAAATTGTTGGCTAATCTTAAAAAGAAGTCCTAATGAAGCAGCTAGAAGGAACCTTCACACTGAAGGCCATCTTTTCTTCCTAGGAGAACTGCAGTCTTCTGCTCCTCCAAATGAACAGCTGTTTCTCTAACTTCCTTGCTTCATCTGTTGCTAGTCTTCATGCACTGCCACAGAGGGTCTCTGGCTTCATTTCAACCACTCGTTGGGCAGCCTTGTCATCTTCAGACTGAAGGAACCCCACCTCCAGGCCCCAGCGACCTCTGTGGTCTTCTGAGGGATGACTGCTGCAAGCCAGGTTGTCTCGCTCCCTTTTCTTGGGGCTCAGGGCACAGAGATGGCACCCCTTCAGGAGGGGTGGAGGAAGGGGGAGGGGGTCAGGGATGGAAAAGAAGGGCTCACACCACCCAGGGCAATCAACAGAATAGTTGCTGATTGCCAGGAGATGCTTTAGGTGGCCCCCCAGGATGGAGAGACACAGAGTCTGGCCCACCCAGCTAATGCCAGAGGTGAAGGCTGGGCTGATGGTAGGGCACTGGCCAGGCGCTCCTGCAACGCCGCAGCCCTGGCGTCATGGACGGGAGCCCTGGCACAGAGTAGTGATACCAGGTGAGCCATGCTGGAGGTGGATCCACTTCCATCAGTTCTTCTTGACCTTTAGGTGGATCTGATTCTGTGGGCTCCAACACCATCAGCCACATGAGCGATGGCCATCACTACCATGAGGATGATGGTGCCCTCCCTCTGATGCCACCTCCTCTTCCTCCACAGTTCCTGCAGCCACATCTCTGCTCTCCCATGCAAAGCTGGGCAGCTGCTACCCACCTTGCTGTTCTGTGACCTCTTGCTACCAAGCATCCTCAGAATCCAAGGGCCTCAAAGCTCAGCGAATTCTGGGCCAGCTTTTGGGGGCCCTGTATTTGTAGGGCCCCGAACAGAAAGCAGTGAGGTGGCTCATGGCATCAGGAGGACACTATGGTGGTGGATGCATGTGGCCAAATATGGCTGTTCTGGGAGTGGGGGGCTTGTGGTGTGAAAGACGTTCTACTGTGGGAGAAGGGGGGTCGGTGGGGCTGAGGTGCCCTCTCCTGGGGCTCACTCCCCTGTGCCCTTCTGCTGCCCCTTGGGCACAGGGACCTCCCTCCACCTCCTCTCGTGAGCCCTGGGCTCCAGCCCCATCCTTATCCTGTGCTTGGGGTCCCCTCGATGAGACAATGGCAACCATGTTCCGGGAGGGTCAGGGGTCTTCAGTGACATCCCACCAGTTTGGTGCCCTGCAAGTGGCACAGCCCCCCATGCTCAGCAGTGAGGAGGTGAATCATCCAGACATCCCACCAGCAGGAAAGGGCCCAGCCGGCCTGCGCAAGGTCTGCCAGCTCTCCACAAAGAACTATTGATTGCTGAGCATTGCGTGAGCCCTTCTTCCACATCTTCCACCTCTGCCCTGGAGCGTGGAGAGGTGCCATCTCTTCTGTACAGAGCCCTGAGGAAAGGGGAAGAGAGGGCCTGGTGTGCTTTGGGCTGTGGTGCCAGAGGAGGAGTCTGTTGGAGGCCACGGAGAGAGGCCCTGGAGGTGGCAGGGTTTCTTTTCAGACTGAGGTTCACCCTTCTGTTCTCTATTTTTAAGGATAAAGTTTTTCACTGCTGCTATTTTTATTTATTTATTTTTTAATAAGAAGGGGGAGACATCTGTCCTGGGAAAGACCTTAATAGTGTGTTTATTCTTAACATCTTGGCTTAGGAGTTGTTATGAATTTGTAAGTAGAAGTGAGAGTACAGACTATGGGTTATGATTGCTGTTCACAAAATTTCCTCTGAAATAGGCATGCATTGATGTTTTCAGGAATGGCGTGGTTCATGCCTGTCTTGCACCATCTTCTGCAGTTGGCAGTTAATGAAAATCTGAGAGAACACTGAGATGTGTGAGTGCAATGCACATGGACTTCCTTATCTTTCTCCTGAGCTCAGTTAATAAAGCTCACATTAAATCACATAGCCTATATGCTGAAATAGGTATACTGCAGCTCCACACTCTCTTCATTTCCATCTGCTTACACTGAATTGGCAGAGAAGCATCTCTGCAAAACAAAGTAGAAATCTGCTAGGATTCCTCTTCTGCAGCTTCTACAAGCTACAAATGCCTCATAGGATTCCTAGGCAGAGACATACCCTGAGAACAGCTATTGGAACATATCTTAAAAGGCTGGGTGACTCAGTAGTTTGTTCTTATGGTCATCAGTACTATGTGACTAAGATGTTTTGCTTGTTTTGATAAAGCAAGGCTATTGATTTAAAAAAGAAAAATATCATATTTGTTTGTCTCCGAGACACAGCAACTGCAAAATGTGACTTCTTATACTTACTCCTTATGTTAGGCAGACCATTTATCTTCAAGGTACACTTTTGTGGAAATTACAGTTCAGTCAGGTTTGATAGAAAAAACTTGTTTTGGCAGAATTTTGGTTTACTTTCCATTTTAAGTTCCAGATGACTTGGAGTATGTCAAGCTGTCATCCTAACTGCCAGTACTAATATCACCTCTTATTTATTTTTACTGACACCATAAATATTAATAGAATTTTGTATCTACATTGTGTTTTCCATTCATGAATTTCAAAGGCTTTAAAAATTGTTTAAAATTCTCTCTCTCTGACAGGTAAAGGATTTTATGCAGATTTTGTATCCTTAATTGTTCAAAGGCTAACAAATGCTTATTTGCAGAGGGTATTTCCATCTATTTCTTGAGTAACTCCCTGAATGCATAGAACTGGTTACTATCCATATTCGTGGTAGTTGAATCATTTCATCTAGAGTCACCCAGTCAGGCAGAGAAGTCCACATTTACCATGTATAACTACTGGATTCTGACTACCTCTTCAACAGGAAATTATTTGCCCATTTTGAATAACGCTGTATTTGAAATGAAGAGATAAAACCAAGATTTCTCTGTGATAGAAAATGAAGAGAGAATTCTGAAGCCACTGGGTGTCACTGCTTGACTGCCTTTTGGTGTAATAAATACACAAAGCTCTTCAAGAACTAAAAATAATCTACAACATCTCCGAGTATTGCTTCACTGGGAAAATACTTAATTGCTTGTTCAACAAACAGCATTTGTTATTAGTATTACAAGGTACAAAAAAATTTCTACTTTGCTTGCAAAATGGTACCTTTGAAATATCTAATTTATTTAAACTGGCTTATTTTTCTGGAAGCTTTTAAAATACAGAATGTTATTTTATAATAAGCAATCAGGAGAGTTTTTGAATACAGTGACGCTAAGGCAGGAGAGGAAAAAAAAGCATGTTTATATTAACTGAAATACTTTACACTTCCTTGTTTTTAACCATCTTCAGATTATTAGTTTACTAGGGCACAAGGGTTTTGAAAAAAGGACAGAAGTTCTGAATAAAGACAAATTAAAATGTAAGAAGGTCAAAGATATGTGGTATTTACTGTTTCCATTTATGGGCTCTCATTTTTAAGGTAGTGTATGCAAAATTTGAAGACTGTTGCCAGAGAACAGGGGCTGATTCTGCAACCTGAAAGCAAAATCTGCCATTACAGTGGTAGTTTGAGCTAAGCCAGGCTGTAGTTATAGCTTCACTCAAATAGTTAATGGACTGATTATACATAATATACATGATAGAAAAGACATATCAAGAAAAATATTAATCATCAATTTAAACTGCTGCACATCAATGTCATATACAGCATCGCTTCATGATCTTGGAGTATCTGAAGTCCCTGGAAAGATGGTACAGGTATAATTCAGAAAAAAAATCAATAAGCCCTCACCCCACCCCTTCTTAAGTTTCTCTCTGTCCTATATCTTTATTGTTTCCGTTTTGTTGAAAATTTCAGAGTTTAAAATTTCATTGGAGTGAAACTACTTTTAAGAATCTTGAAATCCTGTGCAAAAGAAACTGCTTTCTTCTCGTATTGGTAGTCCTTCTAAAATCCCAGTTAAGACACAAGGCAACAGTCCCTCTTCTTGAGACTTCCAGTTCACACTTTGTTGCAAGGATTTAGGTTCCTTTTTTTTTTTTTTTTTTTTGGGGGGGGGGGGGGGGGAGGGGAGGGATGGTGTGTGTCTGTCTGTTTTCTTCTAGCTCCTGGAAATCTTTCCCCCTGTTTTTTTCCTGAGCCAGGTGTCATTAACAGCTTTGCCTTGGGAAAGAGTCCCAAACCTTGCTTTCCTTGGATAAGAAAAAGGTCAAGGTATATATACCAATGCAACATCTGAAACTTAAGGTCAATCTTCAGCTGGAAAGTGAATTCCTTGCCTGACTTGCAAGATGGTTATAGTCTCCAAGAGCCTGCCTTTTACCTTGTTTGCCCAATGCCCATATTTCTCCCAGAGCTATACCCTTTTGATGCCTCTCATTTTTCTTCAGCATGAACATACCAATGATTACTTTTTATTATTTAAAGTTTGGAGCAGTATTATGAATAGCAGATTCAATTCCTTCCTTGTTGGTCTGTAACAGTGGCAAATGAGCCCATTCCGTTACAGGAGCACCATAACACAGTATTGGCACTCAAGCATTTTTAAAACTGGGGAATGAGTTTTCTGCCCCTTTTTTGTCCCATCCTATGTTGCAAAGTGTCCTGATACACAGCTAAATCCAGTGTGTCAACTCTTCCACTCCATATTCTAACTAGGAAGAAATCTTGTCATTCACTCCAGAAAAGTCAACTGTGGTTTCTCTGGGTCCCCTTTCATTTCAATTTACACTTGTACACATCACTTATTTCAGTCTTCAGCACTGCCATTTTGCAGAAGAAGTTGCAGCCTCTAGCTAACTCAACAATCCCCCAAGATCCTCCATAGCTCTGAGTCCTCAAATCAAAACCCACATAAAACTAAGGGAATATTTCTATCCTGTTCATACAGGGTACAGACCTCCTTTCTTGAAGACTTCTCTACTAACTCATTCATAGATTCACAAAAAGAAAAGGCATATGTTTCTACTTGGATAATAAGCAATTGACAGAGAGCAGCTCTTGTGCCCCAGTTCTAGCCATCTGTTAGATTCTGCCCCAAACAGGTAAAAATGTGGATATTTGTACCTGGCTGACCAGAAAGGGATCATCAAGAAAATCAGTGTAGAACATAACATGACTCAAAATATTACTTGGAATATAAATTGCTTTTACAAATTGAATTAGAAAACCCATGTATAACCAAGATGAACTGTGCAGAACCTGACTTAAAATTTTCTCCAAAAAGATTAAAACCCAAGAGTTCAGCTGAATCTGGGGTGGTATTATTGTGGGTGGGTAGCTTGTAGTTTCAGCGTGGAAGAGAGAAACTATTTCAACATAAGGCAACACAGGTTAGTAAAATGTAGTAGTCATATGGACATCAAATAGGGAGTAGGCACAGAAGCGAGGGAGTAGAAAATGGGCGGAGGTCAGCAGAAAGCATACGATAAGTTAATTTTTTTAGACAGTCACAGAATCTGCAGAGATGGTAGAAATATCTCTTTAAAAAGCAAAAGGAAAAGGTAAGTGCCTAGCTTTCCACAGGGTAGCAGAGAACCTCCAGGAAAGGAAAATCTCCACAGTAACTATAGACTGAGATCGTGTACCCAGTAGGAAAATATCTGAACACATTGAGGACTGAAAATCCTACTCCTTCAAATTTGGATTCCCTCCATTAATCCTTGAAAATACAATAAATATTGCTGAAGATGTATGACAAATGAATTAAAAGAACATCTGTTAAGGAAGACAGATCCAGTATCATAAAGGTGTAGGTATAGAACAAACATACTTGAAATTACTCTTTCAAGTGTTGGAGCACCAATAAATTCAGTAAATGGAAATAAAAAGAGAAGGATACTTTCTTTGAATATGCAATGGGTCACTCTTTCACTGTGTTGTGGTTCTAAAAATCTATGTTTTTCAAAATGTCTTCAGTATACAGCTTTTAAGGGAGATTTAATTCAAAGGGCTTATCAAAGAGAGCGAAATCACTTTATTTTCACAATTTAAAAGTTTCAGCAATTTTTCTCTGCAAATGCAAAGAATGTAAATGAAGAATACGGAGATTTCTTGAAAAACATTTACTCAGAAAACAGTCCGCTTTAAATGCTTCCTTTTTGTTTAGGCTTTCTGACACTAACATATAAAGAACCATATTTTAAAGAAGAGATACCCCAAAGAGCCAGAGGTCCCTGTATGAAGCAAAACATAATTTACAGTAAAAACTTTCAATCTTGATGGAAAAAACTGCCAGTGAATTAACTACAGTTTTAGTCATATTTAATTTAAACTTAATGATTGTAATCTGGATATTTATCTAGCACCACTACATATGGTCCTGCTTCTTAATACAGTTGAATTCATAAAACAGAAGAACCCATTGAATTACCACTTTTATGTTCCCCATTTGGGCTTTGAT
Organism: Athene noctua; assembly: GCF_965140245.1. NCBI lineage: Eukaryota > Metazoa > Chordata > Aves > Strigiformes > Strigidae > Athene > Athene noctua. The sequence continues at coordinate 76,132,254 of NC_134038.1, read as the reverse complement.
TGTTTCACTCCTTAAGTTCTCCCATGTTCATCTGATGTTTGACCACTTGAATTTGTTAGTATAGAGCAATTTACCAACCCATAAAGCATGTTCATGTTTTGTTTTGTTTTGTTTTGTTTTGTTTTTTTCTCAAAATCCCTTCTTGAACTGTGGATTCCAAAACCAGATGCAAGGTTTCTGCCATGGTCACAATGAAATCTTTTACAGACATAGTGTAACCTTTCCCTGCCTTTTATGTGTTCCTATAATCTTTCAAGGAATCTATTTGATACTTTTCCCTATTATCACATTCATCCTCAGTTAATACTTAAAGGTTTGTGTGTATCAGATTTGAAGAGTTCTCAGGCATTTCAGTGTTGACAGAATTACTTTTCTCAAAGTAAAATTACTTTGACATAAAGCCCTAAGATCCTCGACTAGCTTTTACAGTAAATTAAAAAAGTGGTCATCGATTAAAATCTAAACAATTACATATGTTTAAAAAAATCTATGGAATTGCTTGAGATGTTCGAACAGCATAACACCCCTTCTCAATAAAACAATTCATTTTGGAACTATAAGTTCATAAAGCAAGAGCCATCCAAAGACAAAACTTATTTATTCTTTTTAACTGATGAATGAAGAAGAAAAAGGAAGCCTTCCTGATTCTTTTTCAGAGAAATTCAGGATGAGAATGAGTTAAGGACTGGCCCATTCAAAATAGGAGCAAAGCACACATAAGTAGTGAAAAGTATAGCCACTGGAGCAAAATGCTGAAAGCATTGAAGACTGGAAGATATGCAGTAGCCAAACACAAGCTGGTGCACTCTAAGTGCACACTGAGGAAATTCAGGACACTGAAAAGCATGCTGTTCTCCAGTCCCTCCTTCCTGATGCTCCAATGAGAGAATTACCTTGACTCACATAAAGACATCTCGGCATCAGTGAGAACGTAATGAAGTGGGAATTACTGGTAGAAACAGCTATTTTGCTAACTATATTTTGAAAAATAATGTATTGTTTAAAGCTTATTTAGAGTTAGTGCCCTTCTTATTTTAAAAAAACTCTTTTATTTACTGCATATTTTGAAACATAGTAGAAAGATACCTCTTATTTTTAAGCCTGCTAAGACCATCGGTTTTCTGTCTAATCTTCCCTGCTTAAAACAGGGTAAACAAATTGGAAGTCTTCCTGTATATAGGGGCTAGTATTAGTACAGCTGTCATGATGGCTGAAACCAGGAGGACCTGCTATCAAAATATAGGATTTGGTGTTTTTTCTCAGAACCCCTTCATTTTCATTACATCTCCAAGAGTTGGAGACCCTTTCAAGCAGCCATGTTCTTTTATTTAATTCAGAAGAATCAGCCAGAGAAATTAAATTTGGCACAACAAATTTGCACAAGTTTGTATAACAATATATATAAAATGTTGATACTGCAGTATATGTCCCTTTCCATAATCTGTCCCTTCAGCTGTGGCCTGCTCTTAAAAGCACCTAAACCAGTACCATGCAGTAATAAGTTCCTCACCTCATGGACTTTTTACTCTATTAAAACGTTTTCATTCTAAATATAAAATTACAAGTGTTGCTCCTTACTCCCTCCCCATTCACTGCCAGCCCTGCAAAGTCTATCTGGCTCCTAAAAATAAAACAGAGTGGTTATTTACATGTCCATAGACTGCTGCAGTTTAAAAGTTTGCTTTATATCAAATAAAGCTTCTCTTAGACCTTCTCAAATGTCTTTGGAATTTATGCTAAGTGATGCTTACAGAGTTGTAGTTATTACATAGTTTTGCACCAAAGTAACAGGCTAGATTTAGAGGTTTTTTGACTTTGTTTTGGTATTATTCCAGCAATTTGAAAAGTAGCAGGTCTGATGTGGACCACAGCTGGTATGAATTTAGATACAGTTGGATAAAGATGATGATTTTTCAGCCCTTAGGTCAAAATTTTAAAAAATAAATAAATTAATAATAGCCTACACATATGCAGAGGCCATTCTGTTTCAGACAACATACATGTAGCCTACATCATGCATTTCTAGCCCTTCTTTCCTAATAACTTAACCTTTGTCCTTGGAGGAGCCAGCTAGCCATAGCTATACAGTGCTTACACAGGAGCCAGCGTTCACTGTCTTTCTGTGCTTCTTTTAAACGTATCACTACTGTTCTGTGCCCCTGGTTACACGAAGGCTCTGTCACACAGGTTCACACCCTGTCCCACCCTGTTCATAAAATCCAAGATGCCAGTAAAGTACATTTCATTTGGAAATGAATTTTGAAGTCAGCACATGACTGCACATTTGAATATGGGGAAGAAACAGGGTTTTAAAGTGCATGCTCAGCTAATCGCAGTGGAGGCGAGTAAAAGCAATTGAACTGTTTGGGGGAGAAAGATTTATGAGGGGAATTTTAGCTGCAGCCTTAATTGGATAAGGGAAATAATTATGGGATGGCAGTGCCAACAGAGCAAGTATGATTGCTTACAAAATAGGAAACATGAACAAGACGTGCCTTCCTCCTTATAACATGAAAAAAGCCATCCTTGTCTGAATTTAAAATTGGTCGGTCTATCAGCTCAGACTCCTAAATCTTTATTAGTCCATTTTCCCTTCTAAGTTTCATTTCTGTGAGGCATTTAAATACGTGCCTACTTTTAAGCACAGAAGGGCTGCTGTTAAGACAATCTGAATTCCAAATTAGCCATATATATTTTAGTACTCTGCCAAATAGGAGCTTTGAATAACAGTATCAAAGAGCCGGATATTTTATACCTTTTACATTGATTAACCTGAGATGAGTGTATGTCTCAGAACTACTGCAGTGGCTGATCCATTTGTCACATCAACTATTGACCATCCTCTGTTCTTTGGGGATGGCAGCTCAGAATAATATGACATCAAGAAGAGTGATTTATTGTACCATTTTTCTGATTTGTGGAAGCCACAGTCTCTTACATTCAGGCCCAGGATTTGACAAAAGCTCTACTGTAGTGGTTCCTAGTATTTATGGTGCAATATATCCAGAAGGGTTACAGTTGCCATCATGTTGCCTAATGCATTTTTCTTTTTGACTTTGAAATATATTATCCTGCTTGATATAGATGGAAAGGCCTGACTTAGTGAAGGCTACTGTATAATGCCATAGCTAATGGCATGTTGATAATTATTTATAAAATCCACTATGTTAAATGTTCAGGAAAGGTGAAGTCTTGAAATCCCTGCACGTGTAAGTCCTTCAGCCTTTTCCTCGGGACAGTTACTTCTGCAGCTGCAGGATAAGGCCAAGTGAACTTTCTCCCACTGCCTCTTTACCATCCTTCCTCCCACAGGTAGCCAGGGCACCCTTGCAAGCAGAAGGTTAGTTCTGTTTTTTCCACCTTTTATCCTTGAATTTTTGTTGAGACTGTAACCAATTAAAGTCAATTGGCTTTTTTTTTTTTTTTGTTTTTGTTTTTGTGAAAGCTGTCTGCAAAGCTGAAGACTGAAACCAGCAACTCTTCATATATAATAGAGGACACTACAAAGGGCCTGTAAGCAGGAAAATATTCAAAGACTGATAGTCAATGGGTTATTTAACTCCCTGGATAGCAAGCAGCTTTAAGAAAACCTTTCCTTTCTCACATTCTGTTCCAGCTCAGCTTAGTAGACAATGTTCTGATCACTTGAAGTAGCATTACAGACAACAACATTCTCCCTTTGGCTGGGGACAGGAGGTGCTGACAGACCCCATGGAGAAGTCTGTAAGTGCTTTGGAGAAATCCCATCTGAATGGCATGTGCACCTCTGTAAAACACCCGCCTGCACCTGTGGTCCAGCCTGTCCTTATTGTCTCATCAACATTTCCAGGATTACTTTCACCATGAGTACACATTTCCAGTGGTGGTTGCTCTTAATCTGCTAATACACAGATTCCATGATCAAGGGATATGAAATGCAGTAAAGCCTGCTTGGTTTTGTCATGCAGGAAAGAAACGTATTCGGGCAACTCAGTAGCTTCTGGGTCCTGGAGTCACTGACAGATTCAGAACGGCACCACTGTATGTGCAACTACGTGGAGTCACTGTACTCCTGCCAAAAATCCTGCGGTTCCTGGGAGTGGCTTTGGTGAGCTGCACTGTGGTCATGCCTGATGATACGAGGGACTCAAACTTGACCTTCAAAGAAAATTATTTTTTGGGCGTCAAATGGGCTCTAGTTACTGCTTACCACCTTCGGACAGGAATTTAACTTTTTACCTTCATGAAGCAGGTGGAAAAGGAAGGAGGCTGTAATTAACATAGTAAAAATAGAGTGTGCAGCCAGCAAGATCAATTGATGACATACTTCTTTTTATGTTCTGTTACAAATATGAGCCATGTACCTTTTCCCCAAGAGACATCAAACATGTTAAAAACAGTACTGGATTAATACATACTGTTCTACTGCACACTGCAAAGGGAAGTAATTAATTTCCCTCCAAATACCTTGTAAGGACTTTTACTTACCATACATACACATGTGCAAAGGTCAACTTTCCATCTTTTAGAGATGATAATACAGTTAACTAATATTTAGTTTATTTCATTAATCTAGATTTTTTTTCTTATGTTTCGTTTAAGGATTTAACCCCCCTTTTAAGCATAATAGTCCTGAGTTCCAAATTAATTTTGTCTACTCATCCCAATAAAGATATAAAGGATCAGTTCTTACGTTTTATTTTAATGAGCATTCAGATGATACTCTGTCTACTGCAGAAACCATAACCCCTCCAGATTTTGCTTCTGAGAAGTGGTGGTTTGAATTTGAATCATATATACTACCTGCTGTGCTTAGTGTATCTCCAAAGTTAATGACTGCTATTTTTGCCCAATTGCTTTCTGCTTGTGTACTGTGTGGAAGGAGTTGCAGAGTGATTTTAAACATTTAAAGGAGCAGGAAGACAACATATTATTTAATAAAATTATTATATCTACCAGAATATCTGCATTTTTTTTTTAACATCTGAAGGCTTCCAAATCTTGTTGCATCTTGTTCTTAAATAAAACAAGCTATTAACAGATAAACTTTCACTTGCAAGTAAAAATTAGTAGGTTTTGGGCAATCCCTTTCCAAGCTAAGGTTAAAGTCAATGCACTAGATATAAAGAGCTCTGAGCAGCAGGGAGGAAAGTAGGGAAAAGGTAAGTCACAGTGAGGAGAAAATATTAAAAAACAATGTATGAAACAGAAAGAAATGAGAGAGAATAGGAAACGAGGTGTATAAATTGGGGAGTGGTTATATAATGAAAGGATTAGTTTGCACTGGAGAGAAGACTGAGATCAGAAAGCAAAACAAAATGGTAAGATCAATGAGAAAGATGCTGAGTGAACAGGAGAGTGTGAAAATACTAGGCAGTGAAATAGGGAAGACAGATGATAGAAAATGGAAACTTCAGCAGACAGCTAATAACGGAGAGTGGAAAGCAAAGTTACAAGTAAAATAACAAATGCAGAGAAGGAAATTGCCAAGCGGGAGAGACTAGATCTGAGGGGGGAACAGTCTATTCATCCCTAGGAAAAAGTACAACTTCTGCTACACTGTAATGGGGGTAGCAAGGACAGAAGCTGCTGCTAAGGAAGATCAGTGCAGAGATCACTTTTTGGTTTTGGTTTTAATATGGTATATGCCTGCTATGACCTCATGAAAAACAATTTCTACCAGGTGATGATCTTTGTATTACTCTCTTTTCCATATGTCTAACCCTTTGCATTTTAGGTTAATATTATTCTCTTCCCAAGAAGCCTCAGGTGTTCATGTTTTAATTTAATAATTCTCCTTAGATTAAGCAATTGTGGTTGCCTTCCACAGCAACCTCGTCTTCATCTAGCCCAGACCAACAACCATTCTAATTAAAAGTTTCACTAATGGACTTTATTTCACAGACAGAGAAGAATCAGACAATCTAGTCTGCTGAACTAAAGATGTTGTCACTTTCCCTTACACCGAATGAGAGTCGCCTTCAGTTATTTTAATTCCTAGAGAAAGATCTTCTCTGCACCCAGGAAGGATCTTTTAAGCTCAGCTATTCCTGATATTTTTTATCAGCAAGAATCCCGCTCTGGACTCATGGCTTTGTAACCAACCCTAAGGAGCTGGAGATGTTCCTTGTCTCATTCTCTACTCCTCAGATCTTCTGTTCAGCAGGACCATTTATTTATCTGAGCCCTTAAAGAGATTATATGCCATTGTGCCGCATGTGCTCGACCCCCTTAACCAGACTAGCCGTAGTTTGGTATGGGCTCCAAAGGAGGTAAAGGCCTGATCCAGAGCTGGGCCAAGAACTTCTCCAGACAACCCACAAAGGAGCAAAGCATAGTGAGCACTAATGCGTATGAACTTGTAACACCTATCATGGGGTTAACACATGAAGAGCGAGTGGTTTTTCTAAGACTCATTTACTGAGGAACAGAGAAAGTTTTGGTTACAAGGAGTCTTGTGCATACCTCTCCCACTGCATGCAATCTGACTATGAGCCAATCACTTTATCCCATAAATATGACAGCCTAAGTTACCCGTCTTTGAGCTCTCCCTGCTAGGTAGTGTGGCTGCGTGGCAGTGATCTCCCCTTGAGCTGGGATGCCTCTCCAGGTTGCTCCTCAAGGCAATGAGAACTTTTGCCAATGACAGATCATTGGATGAGTCCAATTTGGGATTTCCCTGGATGGAAACTGGACTGCATGCCAGACAGCTCTCTTCTTGAGCAGGAATGCCTCTCAGTGTTATGAGATATTAGTTGTTTAGCTTAAATAAGTAAGTTTTAAATAGAATTAACCGGAGATACTATGCTGTTTGCTTAGCTTTACTTAGCATGAGTAGCTAGATTTGCTGAAACCTTAGGCTGCAAGTTGTACACTTTCACCTAGATTTACTGAACGTGTATCTACTTAGTCAAAACAGGGGTCTCCAGAGCCAGAGTAAATTAGAAGGTAAGGAGGCTTCAAGGCTACAGCCGTCAGCAGCATCTGCAACTCAACAAGATAATGGCCTGTCTAGAGACAGTGAAGAAATCCGATAAGGTGTCAGAACTTCTCAGGCCATAATTACTATTGGACCAAAGGGACAGCTGAATAGTCTGTAAGGGTATAATTGCCCAGGTATTTCTTTATATGGGTTCCTCCCTCCTTGGAGCTAACCCAGCTTGAGCTAATCCTGCTGCGCTATCACTCTGTTTAATATCTGGTTTTATGAGATGCAGTGCCTGAGACTCTACATTGGGAAAACCTAGGGTTTGAACTTCGGAGAGAACTAACACTGGACACCTGGATGGAAGGCAAGTGACTGATAGCATGCTGAATGAATGTCTAATGAAATCCATGTAGCTAATTCCAGTAGCCATAAACTGTTGACCAAGTCTGGGACTAAGTCTGGATTCAGCCACACCTAGACTCATCTCTGAGAAGGAGTTTAGAAAGCAAGGCAGTCCATTCTGAATGTTGTGACTCAACAGGAGGTTTTTTTCTTACCCTTTGTATCTCTTAAACATAAGCCACTGACCAAATCTGATACTAAGTTTAGAACTATCCACACCTAACCTCCATCAGGAGTTTAGAAAACAAGAGGGTCTGCTCTGAACCTTGTGACTCAACAGGAGAGTCTTCCTTACCTTTTGCATCTCTGATCTCTGTGTAAATCATTCTAAACTGATTCTAACTCAATTTTCCTTTGTATGTTTCTTCTATGTAGTAAGTAATAGAGTGAAACTTGCCATCAAACTGTTAAGTTGCACTTTTACAAATTCACGTTAAAATCACTTTTGCTAATACCTTTGATGGTGATTCTGTAAGTAATCAAAACACTTGGCAGGATCCTAAATCAGGATTTGTGACAGCCATTTCCATACCTGTTCTCTTTGTGTCAAGGAACAAAACTTACCTTCCAGACTGCACCAGAAGGTTATCAGTCTGCAACACTGACACCACTTTAAAGTCAGCCAATGTGGTGAACGTTTTGGTAACAGCAGCTAAGACTTCCACTCACTGTTCCCTGCATAAACATCAGAATGTGCCACCCGAAGGACACAAAGGAGTCACTGGCAGCCACTTTACACTGGGCACATATTCTTCTTACGTCCAAGATGCTTTGTGCTGATCCATAGTGAAATGAATCCCAGAATGGGCATCTGGACTCAGCTGTTTCCATTTTTCTGCACCAGGCTTTAGACTAGGAGCAGGTGGAAGAAACAGCTGGAAACCTTCTGGAGTGTCTTTAATAAACAATTCCACCAGGCTCAGCTGCACAGACCTTCTCTGGCTGCTAAATGCCTTTCACTTGAAATTTATATAAAGGATTAGTAGCTGCCAAATACGCATAAGACAACTGCAACAGGTGATGAGCCTTTCATTTTTTGCAAGGAAATCCTAATCAGTCTGTTCCTGAGATAAAGACTCACCACAATTCACTTCTAATACTAGAATGAGACATGTGGATTATGTCCGAGATCCGCAATTACTTTCTGAGTGCTATTTAGCATTTGCAGAACATAAGTATGCTGAAACCTCTTCTTTCTAGTGTTGGTTTGCATATTTTAGTCCCTGCTTTGTTAACACTGTTGGAATATGTTAATACCTCGATTAACAAGCTTCAAGATTCTGCTGCTGATAGTCTGCAGTTTGCTTGAAATCTCACAGGTATGAAAGGCTAAGCTGAAGCTGAACTATCTCTCTTCACAGGACTTTAAATTGAGTCCCAGTAAAATTCTTCACTGGTTACAGAATTATGTGAAAGACTTAGTTAAACGTGTTTTGTATCAACTGTAACTTTTTCTCATGAAGCTTTTACAATTATTTTTACTAGATACTTAAATTCCAGTTGAATTCAATGCCTCAGTGGGGATCAGGTCCTATAAAGAGCTATTCTGGCTGTTAAAGTCCAGGCAAAGATACACAGTAAGAGGGGTAGAGGGGAATACAGCTTTGCTCTCAAGTTGTTACTCCTGGAGCAATCAATATGGTTTTAAACTGTCATACAGTAGAGGCTGCAGGGATGTGCAGCTCTCCATTTGCAACACTGTTCCCGCTCTGTGCTCATAGCTGTGACTGGGCTTTGGCATACCATGGTGTAGCACAGGAACTTGTCAGAGAAAAAGAGGCTCCTGTCTGTCTTCCAGGTACATCACTGTCAGCCTGGAGTGGCTACCATGGAAATATCTGATAATGTTGGCACAACAGGAGGGTCAGGCCTGTGGGTTGCAATAAGGAGTTTGCAGTCACAGTAAACTACTAGTTGAAGAGGGCTTTCTGTAGTTTAGCCTTGCTGAAGCTGAATCATAAATACATCATGTGCTGCTATAACAACACTGACAGGACTTACAGGAAAGTTACTTCATACTACTTTACATTTATCTATGTATATATATGCACATACGTACAAATACTTAATCTAAAAACCAGACTTTTGTGAGAGTGCTTACTCACTAGTAAGTATTTAATTGATGCAGATATAGTATTTTTGCCTCTAATTGTAGGTGTAGTAAAACCGATTACCCTCTTTATTTACTGGGATGATGACTGTATGTAACATTGAGTGATCTACAAAGCAGTTTATAAAGGACAGCAGATCTGCTCCTCTTAACCACTTGGCAAAGCAATTATACTTTTTTTCTTTTTTTTTCTTCTTTTTTTTTTTTTTTTTTCCTTGTTCAAAGCAGCAAGAAAGAAAAAAAGAGAACACAGAATTAGCCTGGGCAGACATACACTGCAACAATACGGACAGGGAACAAGTGAAATACTCTGAAAACTGGTGCAGTAATTAATTCTGCTGTCTGCCAGTACAATTATCTAAAGTCAAAGTCAAAACCCTGCATTCTCTTCCTATACCTCATGCCTTGGTGTTGCAGAGCTTAATACTAGCATTTAAAGGTGGACTGGAGTACACTTCTCTCCAGTTACTCAGAAAGTGCTTGCTCTTACAACAAGGTTTAATTGCTTATCGAATCACCTATTTCTGTGATGTATTTTATGGTATTTCTGGAAAAATATGACAAACGCCATAGAGGATGTCTGAGCTGAGCCTTCCCACTACTGTCCTTCAATGCCTTCTGCATCCTTTGCTGTTCTTCCTTCACCAAACACAACCACCAAGGCTCTCTGGAGTTTTCACACATTTCCTCCTCAGTCAGTCTTCTATGACAGAATATCTTTTCTGAGCTGAAAATATTCAATGAATTAAGTGTAAATTCACATATATGTTTAGAATATCTGAGCTATATTTTCCAGAGAATTTACTATTAGTATGGAAATGTTTGCTAGCCTTTATTTGTGAAAATACAATATTCAAAGAATAATTTACATAAAAATTCACATTTGTATTTGAAGAACAAATATTTCTCCTAGTAAATGTATGGGTCATAAACATCTATTTGAAAACAAAGCTAAAATTTTTAGAGAACTTTTGGATATCTAGGCTCAATTTCAATAATGTGAAAATCTTGACAGTGTGTAAGCATTTTCAACTTAACACAACAGTGGCTTCTACTTACATCATTACTGCAGTTAAGATGCTTGTGTTATCATTAATGTGTTATTCCTAATATCCTGCACTTCCAATACTGCCATGAAATATCACAATGAAGTGAATATTATCTACAAATTCTGGTATGCTTTACTACTTTCAGATGTATACTCAAACATAATGTGTAGAAACCAAAAACCAGCCTTTTTCTTAAAACAGACTGCTAGTCTCTTTAATAAGCACTACAGAATATTGAAGACAGAGGAAAATACGTTGTAGTGCAGATGTTGTGTTGTGGATGCTTCGCTTCCCCTTTGCCTTGGGCACATCTTCATCTGCTTACAATCATGTAACATCCTGATAGCAACTACAGCTATTATTTAATGGATAAATTCATATTGGGCAAACACACATGAACTCTATAGATATTCTTGCTTGCCTCCTGGTCTTCTGTGTCACCTGCTGTGCTTTGGTATTGTGTTGCTGTTCAGCTGAATTTATACAGTTATCAGTGCAATTTTAGTGTATTTGGCAGTGGGCCAAAGGTATGGAAAATGAACAAAGGCTTTTTGAAATAATGGACTAGGTCCTCAGTTCAACTTCTTCAATTTATGCTTGCTGAAGTTCTGTTCCAATATCATCAGTGTCTTCAATCAATCAATCTTTATTGCTACAACTTCTGTCACAGCAACTAAATAAAGGCACTATCCATATACTCCCTGAAAACGCACTGCACTTACATGAGCCTTTGAATGAAGGCTTTGTTCTGGTAGTGGTTTGTAGATAACCATCCAAAATTCAAAGCCTGTGCTTATTCTTAAAAAAAAAAAAATTTAAAAACCCCAAACCAATGTCTGTGGTATAGATTCTGAAAACAATCTCTTGGTATCATTATCATTTTGACAGCAGGATGAATATTTTAGAAGTGAACTTCGGAGATCAGTCAAGTTTCAGAAACATTTGGATCTATCATTTATTTGAGGGTTGGTTTTCCTGTAAGTGGCTAATTAGTGAAGACGGATGCTTGTAAATGGGTGCTCTTTCCCTGTGCATCCCTAAATCTAGGTTTTATTAACGTGAAGACCCTAACCCTTTGTGAAAAATTTCCCCTTACGGGGGTAGGTATGGTGCCACAAACAAAAGGGGACATTACAGGAAGCTTGGGTTAGAAGAAAAAGAAAATTCCTTTTGATACACAAGTGTTTAAAAGAGCAGAACCATATAAAACAGAAGGCAGGCTAATGCAACGAGGCTATTGCACTGACTACAGAACTTGCTACCATTACCTATGAGTATAAATGAAAATGGAAAGCAGTTCCTGCTTAAACAGTAAAAGTGGTTAGCAGCTTTCACAGGGAGAATAATCAGCTGAAATGATTCTAGGTCATTTTTAGAACAACAAAGCCCTGTTTGATGTAGAAAATAAATAAGGTACCACCTTTTCACCCTCTTTGATCATTTAAGATAAGAGGCTCAGTCCTTTAATTTCAGATTGCATAATTCAAGAGTATTACTAACAAGAGGAATAGTAAAACACAGATGCATACATCTATATTATAGTATGTATAGTATTTTAAAATATAGTATTTTATTCTATAGTAAAAATAGTACTTAAAAATACACTCACACACAGACACACATATATGCACACGTGCATGCATATGTAAGTAGTAATGTGAAGTCAACCAGGTTTGTAGAGTATGTTTATGGCTTGTCTGTTGGATTTTTTTTTTTCTGTGACAATTTCTAGGTTATAAACTTTGAAGTTATTGTGTGAAGTAATTAAGAGGTTGGGAAGTTCAAAATAAGGAAGTTAAAAAGTATACTTCTAATTCTATACTTAACAGTATGGATAGGGCACAAGGATTTCTTACATCACATGCCTTTCTACAGTAGAAGGAGTAAGTGTAGGATTACGCTGTCACATACCAGCCCTTAACTGATGCCTCAGCAACTCTGTGTACAGAACAATCCTTACCTACCAAGCTCTGTCTTAATCCATTTGGTTTTAAGTAATAGCTGAAGATTTATCTCTATGCTTTAGACCTTCATAAGTGATAGGTAATAGTGATCGTACTGGTTTTAAAATTCCGGATTTAATAGTAATATAAAGGGAGAAGAGTACAAGGAGAAATTGTCCAGTAAAATCTTAAAACACTTTTTGAAAGGACTTCTAACTGGCTAGCACTCTAAAATGATGATACTTAGAAGTATTTCTCATTTTTAAAAATAATCTATTGCTCTAATTTGTAAAGCAGCTGTTTTGCACTCTTTCCCAGTGAAAGGAACTCCCTAGGGAAGCTGGGATTCAAGGATACTTTTATCACTGTTGTACTGCTTCCAGTGTCTTCAGTAGGCTGACTCCAATTGCCACAGGTCACTTCTTCCACATAAAGCTCTAATGTTTACTAGTTCCCTGATCCACCAGGTATGTGGAGGAGCTGCCTGTTGTGTCTGTTGGAGTAAAGTACTGCCTACACAGCAAGGCCATCCTGTCCAGTCTCCTGATATAGGGATCACTGACCTGCAAGAATGGACACCATGAAATCACCTTAAACACAAGTTGGATTAAGGTAAGTGGACAATAACAACTCGGCTACAAAATCCAAATATGGACATTATAGTTACAGATACTTAGCTGAAACATAGAGAAGAGTGATGTTGCATCTATCTGTGTCAACATCTAATTCAGCAGGTCTCCCCCTCCTTTTCTAAAGGGGGCTTGTTCCTCAAGTTCTGCAGAAAGTAACTGGATATTCCTATTTCCTGTCTATTGGCTATTCTGTCTTTCTACAATTACTAATGTCCCTTTTGAATGTCTCTGTGCTTGACTGACTTATTAATAAGTCATCGGACTACAGAAGGATTAATGTGCTCAGTTGGTGAAACAATGTTTGTCAGTTTGAAGCCTGTACACACTTTGAGTTTATATTCCATGTGTATTGGTACCCCACACTACACACACACCTCAGCATGATAAATAGACACAGCTCATTGCTGACTCTTGACTCAGTCCAGCTTGGCAGTAATCAGTCACTTTGATGTGATAATGGATCTGTAGAGACTGACCTTCAGCCATGCCTTAAAGAACACCTTGACAAACCACATGCAGACACTGCTGCTGAAAAGAAAAAAAAAAAAAAAAAAAAGGATTTTAAAGCAGTGACAAATAGATAAGTTCAGATCTGACAGGTCTTGCAGATTTGGCATGGTTACGTGATTGACACTTGTGTTCTACTATCACCTAGAAAAAATTGCTTCTCTATCTTTTTGCCCAGGAGCTGGGATATCTTTGCACTGTCTTGTACTTGCCTACCAGAGTTATACATCCATGCTTCTCAGTATGTGGCCAGACCACTTAATGAGATATAACAAAATGTGACTGTTGCGGATATCCTGTGTTTTGTGTCATGCTTCCCTGTCTTGGTGTTCAGCATGGAGGAATTTCTTTTGGTATGCCTTTCAACACATTTTATCAAGGTAAATTTGAGTTATTTTTGATCAAATCTCTATGAGAAAATGTCTTTGTGGTTCTACAATTAAATTTAAAAATATTTTTAAAACTTAGTTAGCATTACACAGAAAGAAATGTAGGAAATGACAATCTGGGAGAGAAGAAAGATTTCTCTCCTTAGCCTGGAGGGTTAAGATACTTCACTATCAGCTTGAGTAAATACTTAATTTTTTATCTATTTGAAATATAGAACAGCATCAGCAAAACAACACAGAATGTATCTCTGACCTCTAGGTCCACTTGTCAACTCAGCATATTGAATAAATGACTCCCATGAGAATGAAGATTCAAAGAGCAAAGGGTTTACTAGGAGGTAGAGGAGCCTGTCATCTTTCCATTTGTGTTAGCTATGTCCCACAATGTCTTATTACCTGCTCAACTTTGTAGCTGAACCCAGCCCTGGGTTTCAAATGCTTTTTGTTAGAGGAAGGCATTATCCCGGCATGGTGGTGTCTTTCACAATTTGGATGAGGACTTTAATCTCTGAACAATTGGAATAAAGGGATTTATTTCCTCAGTTTGTCAAATCAGATTTCAAATGATGTTTTACCAAATCTGAGAATGGGAGAGCTTGGAATCAAGCTAGAATTTTGGTGACTAAAATGTTTACGAGGGTAAAAATCAGGTCTATTATGAACTGAGATACCTTGAGAAAATTTCGTCATAAGTTAATGCCAACAGAAGGAAAGGGAAAAATAAAAATGTACCTGCCAAACTCCACAGTTTTTAAATAGTATCCACAAAATCAAATAAATTAGACAAAACACTTCCTCCACAGTATAAATCTATAGAGCTTCTCAGAGGTGTTACTTTGTCTCCAGATGACCAGCCTGAAAGAAAAGCCCAAACTACATTTCTGCCATCTGTTGATCACACTGATCATTTTGACAAGTCTACAGAACATCTAATTCAGTCCAACAAAGAAAAATATCTGGTTTCAATGGAAAAGTAAATTGGTAGTATTCTGAGACAGACCCCAGCAATGGACATCAGTCCAGTTTAATCAGTTGGCATAAAAGAATCTATAATTCAAAGTGGAATTGAATTCAGAGCAAACACCCGCCTTTTTCTCCAGACGTATCATAACAGCTAGGCTACAAGTTTTTGCTGGTAGCTGGGAGTTCACATGGAAGTTTTACTGATTCAAAGCTCAGGGGACATCAGTCCCCTTCTTCGCTATATCCAAAGTTCTGCATTATTTCCCTTACTAACAGTTGTCTAAAACAGTAAGAAAGGCAAGATGCTATGGAACTATAACAATTTCTAATACACCCTGCATAGCTCAGAATCTTCCCACAAACAAGTAAGCATGCACATTATTAAAATAAATCCCAAATTAGCAAATCTCTCTAGTTGGCTGTTTCTCTCTCATCCACATCCCATGTAACCAAGGAGACATGGATATCTCAGCTTCATGTCTCCTCCCCATTGCTATACTCCTTTTAACAATGTGCCCCAGACCTGTTTCACCTCCCTTCCCCTCATGAAGGCATGGTCCATTTAATTTCAAACAGGAGCCACTCCCTGTTAGCAGAGTGACACTGCATTTATTAATAAGCCACTAGATTTATTAATATCTGCTCTGTGTCCACAGAATCAAAGATACTTATGTGCTTCTCTGAATTTAGTGACTGCTAGGTGGCTAAAGAGTTTGTGGATGAGTGCCTAATGAAGAAATTCATGAGTTTCTCATAATCCCAATAACCACTGTTTTTACCTCACATTTTTTGAAATATTCCTGCCCTCAAGCAGGGCTACCTTGTCACATTCAGTTAAGCTTTAAGGACTTCAAAATCCATCTGAACAGCAGACCAGAGAATGGATGTTTACACATTCTCCCTGACTCTTGGTTTACAAATAGAACAGAGGAGTTTATACAACCTCTTTTCACAAAACAGCTTACTCTTTGCCATACACATGGCCAGTAGGGAGTAAGGACTCTTGCTGAAGGAGTTTTCTTCCATGTAGCTGTGTCTTAGCTGACCTTACTCCCCTTTAGACCAATGGGGGCCCAGGCAGGTCTGTGCCCTTCTTTTACTAAGCTAATGTCAAGCTGCCCACCAGCAGCTGCAGATAGATTTTGTTTTTCTGTGCCTAGCTGTTACTCTTTTCTAGATTAAAACCTTGGAGAAAAAGAAAATTCTTTTCCACAAGTACTTACTAATTTTGAAAGCTTCTGAAAAGTTTTATTTCGTGATACCTTCCCATGACAGATATTATTGACACAGTACTGAAAATACTCTGACAATAGCAAACCAAACCAGACACACCATTTTTCTGAAGATACAGGCAAGAGCTGTTCAAGTACAAAAATGGTTATTCTGTTTATTTTTCCTGGCATTTTACCTTTAAGGCATTTGTGAGTATATTTGCCATAGATTGCATCTATATTAGTCTTCCCTACATGATCATTTCAGTTCTGTGATCACAGTAAATTATGGACGCACATCTCTGGAGCATTCAAAAATAACCTCTTCTAGTTTGGTTTTCTGTAACTACAAAGGTAACTAAAACCTTTTCATGCTGTACTAGGTAGTTGCAAGTTGGATATTTTCTTTATTGCAGTTTAACTGAGCTATGGAATGAAATATATAGCACACAGTGCGCTAGACATCTCATTTATAAGTGTATACATATATGTATATATATGCCAAAAATCTGTCTTCTTCACTTACATAAACTGACACAAAATGAGTACAAATGCATGCACAGATACTGTGCTTCATTACGGCTACTAGAGTTTGGTTTTTTTCTGCTGGTACAAGTAAAGTATGAAGTCCCTTCCTTTAACACACTTAGGAAAAAAGATCAAGTCATAATTTTACAATGTTTATACTGTCTAGTGTTCTATGCAGATTATGCTGTCCCTATGTAAAATTCACATCGAATTTTCTGGGAGATTTTTGGGGAGGGTTTTTGATTGACCCTTACTCAGAACCCAACTGTCCCACACATACACATTAAAAACTAACATAGTGTAATGAAAACTATTCATGACTATACTTTATAAAATGAAGAAGCATACACAAACTACTTCTGATCTTGTAAGGTCTTAAATTTTGAGAACTGCTGATTTGCAGAACTAATCATGTGAGTAATACTATAATCTCTCATGGAGAACAAATATAATAAAATAATGATTTAATATAATTGAATCACCTTGAGTCTCACATCCAAATAAAATTATTGAGTACAGAACAAAAAGGTACAGTGAAAAGAGGTGAACTTTAGGTTGGAGAAAAATGAACCAAAGGAGGAAGAAAAAACAGAGTAAAATGATTATTAATGGCATCAGGCCTAATAAAGACAATTAACGATATAGAGTTTTACTATTTGTTTGTTGTACAAAATTCAAAATGAGGAAAATTGACATCTCTAGGTAGCTTTGAAATATTTTCTCAACAGTTTGGTTACCATATTGGGCTGGTTTTGGCTGGGACATAGTTAATTTTCTTCACAGTAGCTAGATCTGTTCTGGATTTGTGCTGAAAGCAGCGTTGATAACACAGGGATGTTCTGGTTACTGCTGAGCAGAGCTTACACAGCGTCAAGGCCTTTTCTGCCTCTCACCCCACCCCACCAGCGAGTAGGCTGGGGGTGCACAAGAAGTTGGGAAGGGACACAGCTGGGACAGCTGACCCCAACTGACCAAAGGGATATCCCATAGCATAGGACGTCATGCTCAGCACATAGAGCTGGGGGAAGAAGAAGGAAGGGGGGGACATTCGGAGTGATGGGGTTTGTCTTCCCAAGTCACTATTATGTGTGACGGAGCCCTGCTGTCCTGGAGATGGCTGAGCACCTGCCTGCCCATGGGAAGTGGTGAATGAATTCCTTGGTTTGCTTTGCTGTGTGCGTGGCTTTTGCTTTACCTGTAAACTGTCTTTATCTAAAGCTATGAGTTTTCTCACTTTTATTCTTTTGATTCTCTTCCCCCATTCCCCCAGGGGGGAGTGAGAGAGCAGCTGGGTGGTGCTTAGTTGCTGGCTGGGGTTAAACCACCACATATATACTTACAGTTCTTTGAAACAAATCCTGTGAACTTCACAGAACAATACTCAGTGTCTGAATCCCTAGACTAGAGAGCATGCTATGAATATATGTCAATTGGGATTAGTGGGAACAGTGAGACTCCCCATGTCTCATTCAGCAGGCTCTGTCAAAGATGGACAGGAGTAGTGATGGAAAGGTATTAGCTTCATTCATGTTTTGTGGCCTGCTAAGGATTCAAATGGTTTATTTAGGCTTCTAGTGGTGAATATCTTCTTTTGTAGCTTTCACAGGACAAAAACCTGAAGGGAAAAGACACCTAACTCTTTTAGATAGGTTATTCTACCAAACTATGAAATTTGACACAGACAGCCTAAACAACTGAACACAGTTCCATTGACTACGTGAAACTTGCAGATGATGAAGACCATGCATTTGCTAGTTGTCAACAAAACAGCAGGAACAAAGCGAAGTATCTGTTTAAAACAGATATTCACCTTTTAAAAAGGTCAAGATGGAGCTGAATATACAATTACAATTAAAATCTGAAATCCAATGCCTTGCAGAAAAACAAATGAAACCGGGCTTCTATTAATTTGCTACCTACTTTGTCTTTGAACTGGACCTGACAAGCAAAGACACTATTTTATTCTGTAGTGGCTAGTGGCGGCACTATTTTATTCTATAGTGACTCTTTAAATGGTGGTTCTAATGGGTTAACAATTTAAAAGAACCAACTTGATGAAAAATACTTTCCAGAGCTAACTAATTCCTTATGGTAGAGAATGAATATGGCCATACTGATAGTAAAATATCTCAGAATGGAGCCTGGCACTTTGAAAGTACAGAAATTGTGTCACCTTACATGGCACTTGATAATAATTTCTAGCCTATAGGCATAACATATTATACAAGCTAAAGATAAATCTTGTTTTGTGAAATTTTCAGAGGGCTTTGATATTTGTCAGCCAAAAATTATTATTAAAACGAAAAAAAGGATTCTGAATTTATCTAGTGCAATAGGCCTGAGGATTACAAATTAATCACACTTTCTCTCTGTAATCTAATTTGCAATTAGGTTTGCAAAGACTTCAACTTTTATGCTGCAACTACATATAAAATTCTAACTGATTAGGAGAGTGTTAATGCAGTGATTTTTTTTTTTTTTTTGGAGTGGTGCATTTTATTTTTGCCAATTATTTTTTTAGGCTTCAAAGAAAATCTTCCAAGATTTCTACTGGATGATTCTGGAGACAAGGTAGAAGCCTGCAAATTGGAATAGTTCTTTTCATTTCCCATTGATATTTTCATGGATTGTGATGTGATCCTAAAGATGCCCAGGAAGAAACCTGCAGTGCCTGACTGCTGTAGGGCAACAGGTGGTCATTTTTTGGATCCAACTACCATACATCTGTTTTGGTGGCAGAAATGGAGAAAATGGAATCTGTGCAGAGTAGTAACAGCAACTATAATGTATTACTGAAATAGTTTATTCCTTGGTATGGAAATGGCCCATGGGAATGTTAATTAGCACAGCTACTCAGGAGCTTTAAGTGAGATGCTTTATATTAGAGTGTTTTGACCAGCTTAGTAAAGATTTGTAGGCTTTAAAATATTTGTATATTCTAAAAGTTTGCAATATATATTAATATTCAGAAACCCCAACCATCTCAAACCACAGAATTTGCAGAGGATCTCAAGGAGTCAACTCTTTTAATTAATTTATAGAAGCCTGGGAAAACTACGGCAAAATTATGTCATAATTAATACAGATACAGTTAAGTGAATCACGTAATATCTTTTTTTCTATTAGAAAAGCAACACAGAAGACAAATGTTCTCAGCTGAATGCAGTATTTCTGGGTAACAATATTATAGAGTTTTTAATTTACAGATTATATTTTGAGTGATTAATATTGTCAAAAAGATAAATAATCTGCCTCAATATAAATATAGATTTAGAAAATTGTACTTAAGGGTTTTACCCAGCAGTTCTATATCATTGTCAAATATAGCAAAAATTCAGTGACTAATGGCACAAAGTTCTGCTAAGGAGCAGCAGAGTGCTGACTAATGTACAGTTTACTTACAGGCACATTATTATTTTTTATTTGCAAATTAAGCTTCTGCCTCTTATGTGTTGCTGTATTCCATGATCTTAAAGACAGAAATATACTGTCTCTTCTTCCCTCCAGCTACTCTGCTTTCAAATGATTGCAATGAGTATTTTTTCCAGAAGGGAGGAATCTGGGACTGCGCTATGCTGATGTGCATTGGTATTGATTACTTACCCTCTCATTTGAGTCACTTCACCTCGGTATCGTGTCTCATTTTTCTCACAGGTCTGAAGAATTTAATGGAAGTTGCTCCTCCTACTTTGTACCAGAGACTGACTTAGAAAAGCACTTGGACATGTTCTTGAGTATTTTGGTGAGTAGGGCTAAGTTAGGCAGGGGAGGGACTGAGGCCAGGGAAGTTGCCTCTGCCACAGTGGAGCAGCTAACCAGCTCTACACTGTTCAGCCTCACAATGACACACTGGGAAGGGGAGGCTACAGTGAAAACTCAATTCTCTGTTCCATTTCACAAATGAAGATGTGAGGTACAGAGAAACTGAATCACAGAGCCACAAAGCAATGGACAGACAGCTATTCCCACTGAAATCTGGGGGAGTTGGACACCTACAAACACTTTAGAGTATCTAGATTCAGTGACCTGCTGAGATTATTTTGAAAACCTGGGACAGAGCAGGGGTCATAAATTTAGTACTGCTGGGTTGATTTCAATCTTAATTTTTATTATTTTGGGGGGATTTGGGGGTTTGTCTTCTAGCAGCTGGACAACACCACAGCTCCTTAGTGTGGGATACTTTACTCCATTTACCTTGTCTGTGACTGAGAGCAAAAAGCCCTTAGTTTCTCTGCTTACATGATTTTGGAGGATTTTCTTTTTTAAATTTCTTTAATAACATCCCACTAAAAGCTCTGAGACAATGGTAATCCTAATAAGAAAGAAGACTGATTTTAAAACAGCACAAAATGGAACTGCTGACTCATTTATGTTCCTTAAAATTTACCTGACTACCAGCTTCTCTGCTTAGTAACAGGCAGAAAAGTTGAGTAACTTGAATCTGATTAAAGTAGTTTCTTCTCTGACCCTCTCTTCTCAGATGTCAGCATTGCAGGTTGAGTCTGCAAGTAACTTCTGTTTTATCCTGTCATCAGCTTTGAATTATGTGCAGTCTCAACCCTCTCTGACAACATGCTTAAACGCTTTGTTAGCTTCAGGCCTGTAAGACTACATGTGCAGCCAGTGACTAGAAGCACTGGGGACAGAGCAGGCTATTTCAATCCCTAGACAAAAGAAGCAGTAATTCTGTGCTGACTTGCCCTCTGTCTGCTGCCTTCAAGCTTAGTAGTTCTCATCAGTCCCTAGCTATTTCTACTCATGGTCCAGAATATCTGCCGCTCAAATAACTTCCTAGTCAGCCCCTGGAGAAATTGAGCAAAACCCTGACACATGTGACTCATGAGTAAATTGCTTAACTCAAAGTAAGACTTTGAACCAAACAGTATTTTTGTATTTCATGAAAAACAAATGACAAACCTTTCCTTTATTGCTCAATCTAACATATGTAGCATTCTTAAAATACTTAACAATTTAGCTGAGTGACCTTGTAGGAAAGGTGAGTTACGAGCACTGTGATTTAATTTTTTTTTTTTTTTTTTTTTTTAATAGCATGATTGACAGTAGAGTATGTGCAGATTTCCAAGGAGTATCTGCCAGTTTCGGGGACATAATTTCATCATTTCCTGCTGTGTTTCTCTGGTGAGTGGCATTCTGGCAGCTGGGGACTGCAGAAGGAAAGACTTCCTTGCTCATACTGCCACCATGAAACCCTATTCTACCCCTTTTTGTCAACACAGAATCAACTGCTGGGATTATAGCATCAGGCCCTAACTCAGTACACCTCATAATCTAAAACAGATCACAAACATACCAGGGTGTATTCGCGGAGATGCTGTCCAAATTTAAGCATAATTTAATATAGAGAAATATTAAGATCACCCAATTTTGAGCAACTAGACTTGAAATGGGCTTCTCCCAGAGGTGATTCAGTGGAGAAAACAGATTTTGGTACTCTGCTGCTGCTAGGAAGAGTCTTATCTCTCCACTGAGTAACAGAGACATTTTAGGGAGATGACCTGGCTAAGCTCAATGTGTCAACTGAATAGCTTAATTTGTTCAACTTTCCCCTGCAGAATTATAGGCTATGCCTCAAAGCAGTAGGATATTAATTACAACAGACCGATTATTTGTCTTTGCAAACTGCATGACTGATGATTACATAATATTATTTTCTACAGTAAACAATGTTACATATCATTCAGCTTCTCATTTGCTTAGTTAGGCAGCTGAAAAAAATCCCTTTTCTTGATTCACTGTAAATGGGATTAAGCTGATGGAGTTTTATTGCTTGCTTTATGTTATATGCAGGAACAGTGATGTGAGCTGTTGCTCAGTTCTTCCAGAGTGAGCTCAGTTAATGAATGGCAAAATGGGCTCTGTAAAATCCAGCTGGTTTTAAATTTTCCTCATCATAAATCACATCTTTAGGTCAAGAGCTTCTGATCTCTTACAAGGGCAGCTGCAGAGAGTACACAGGTACATTAGTAATATTTGCCTTCACTTGGAGATCATCATCTAAACCATAGATTTTGGCCAGTCGTGAGCTGGGGGAAAAGCACAGGTGAAGGACTGTTTCCTGTCAACCAGATGTTAATTCCTAGTCATGCATTCAAATAAACCCCTACTTTTCAAGGCAATTCCTCACATGACCCAGATATGTGTATGTGTGGCCACATATCTCCCTGTGTCTGCATCGTTCGGTCTTGTCTGTGCAAGGCCGTCAGAGCGCACAAAATTGGTGTCAGACTCCTGATACCCTTGCAGACAGACAGGGACATACCACAGAGACACTGTATTAGCTCCTCTTGTGTTTCAGAGTTATTCTGCTGGATTTCTCCCTGTGCTAACTTGTGATATTGAGGATCCTGGGGTTATGTGCTGCCAGCTTGGCTCTCACAGGCCCACTGCTGCTAAGTTTAAAGTGGCTGTTAGTTTCAGGCTCGGTAGTACTTTTAGGGAAAGCAGTATTGATGGATTTTCTTCCTGACATATTCTCTTATAATGTCTTAACATTTTGGAGACCAGCAGATGAGATGTTAAGCCTACACTTCTTGACAGAATCAATGCAGTGGAAATAATATATCTGTGTAAGCAGCCACATAGCATTATGGGTCTATGGTGCTAATGAGTTAGATTCTCTTCAACAACGTATCTGAGGCCTGCATACTTTGTAAGACATTAAAGTTCACACCCTGTCATACATTATCCCTGCCATATATAAACCAAGCCTGAAATTTCCACGCAAAAAAAACAGCTTTATGAATAAAAAATGATTCTCAGCTCCATTATAGTTTGTGAATTATTGATGAGGTTGGAAAACATGCCTGAGTAATTTTGACCTGTATCAAGTGCAAAAAGGGGAACTATTTGTAAATAGAGTTCTCAGAAAAATTCAAACACCTGATTTAGATACAGTTTGCTACACAAGCATCTGCTATAAAAAAACTCAAACCCAAAACTTTAATTTTTTTCTTTGGAAGGGCTGCATGCTGCATTGTTACAAAACATGTATCACCAAGAGGCACTATTCAGTGTCCAATCTCAGTGTTGTGCAGGATGCTAAAGGGAGGGTCTGATGGACAGATAGTTGAGAAAAAAATCAGACACCTTAACAAAAGCCTTGAGTGTCACTGCCAGTCAGTTCAGTAAAGAGACAAGAAGTCTGATGTGTGGCTGTGGGGGATCTCTGACCACAAAAAAAAGTTATTGTGTCATTCTCCCAACTGAATGGACTTAAAGGCCAGTTAAGAGGGAGTGGGAAAAGAAAAAGCATTAAATGCAGTGCAAAAGGAGGCAGAAAAAGTGGGGTTTGAGACACTGTTGTGGGTACTGTACCTTCAGCAGAGTCCCAGGCAACAGCTCTTTAATGTCTTCAGCTTCTAAATTGTATTTTTGAAAGTTTGATAGACAAATTATGAAGAGTCCAAGAATGTTTATAATACAGTGCAATATAGCCAATTTTTTCCATAGTTCTTGTCATAGAACTTGAACTTTTGTTAAGTTGTTTTTCCACAGTGTGCCATAGTCCCCCTCCTTGCTTATTCCAGGCAATCTCTAAATTGCACTTCAGAGAAAAAAAACCTGGATGATAGCTACTGAATCTTTTGCAAGGGGGGAGATGCCAAAACTCCCTCCCCACTCCCACCTCCCTGAGAACAAAAACCCCAAGGTAAGTCTGAACCATGAGCTATCTTAATGACATAGCTGGGAAAGCACCCCTTTTTTAGCTAATATAGCTAATTTTTTAGAACTAGACTGTACAACTGAAAACATTTTTGCAACCATCTGACTCTTATTTGTAAATTAGAGTGCACACATTTGTAAATTCAAATGGCCTTCAGAATCAGGTACCTGAAAACACCCGATATTTTCATGAACATGAAATACAAATGTATGTATTGCAAATTGTATGAAAGGTCAAAGTTTAATGGTACTCATCCACTTCTGAGACTATGGCTCAGGCTGTTTACTGGTGACAGCTGTGCCCTGTAGTACAGCTCAGGAGCATAACAACCC
The DNA here is from genome assembly GCF_965140245.1 of Athene noctua. NCBI lineage: Eukaryota > Metazoa > Chordata > Aves > Strigiformes > Strigidae > Athene > Athene noctua. Next base: position 76,107,597 of record NC_134038.1, on the reverse strand, counting down.
ACAACAAAGCAGTGAGGTGTAAAAACCGTCTTCCTTCATATAGATGGGAAAAAAACCAAACCATGTTTTCTGGTTTGTATCTGGGGAATTCTGCCTTTCTAGCACTCACATTTCCAGTGAAAACTGAGACTATTTTGATTTATTTTCTACATGTCTTAGGAGACTTCTTCACTCTACAAAGATAGCCAAAGCCAGAAAATTAGTTAGACTTTCTGAGCTGAGATAGGTTAATTTAACCTTTATCCTTCTTCCTAAGTGAGAAGGATAAGCCACTGTCTTAGTCCCTGATTGACATTTTTGAATAACGGGATGGGTAAGTAAATACCTATTTCTAGAATAACAGGATGGGTATTCTTCCATAGTGAAGCTCTAGAGAACAGAGTTGGTTACAAGAAAGCCTCCTGCCCAGGTATCTATCCCAGTAACCGTATCTGCCCATCATCTCCCTGAACAGAGCTTAGTTGCTCCATCCAGTCCCATTGTTAAATTGTCACATTTACTCAGTTTTGTTCTGAAGAAAACACACAAGTCCCTGCCCAGGTAAACTGAAGTTCATCCATCTGATCTTTGGCCTGTTATCTTGCTGCTTTGGTTTAGCGTTCCACTTTTGAATGACAATACTGCCTTTACCAATATCAACTCCTGTGCTGAATTAAGTGCTTTCTAGCTAGCAAACTCATAGTGGATAAAAACATTCATCATATGCCAATTATATGCCTCACCATAGGAACTGGTTGCCATTGTTCCCAAGCAGGCATATGTAGGCATCACAAAACTCAGTGCTAATACTTGGGTCTCAGATTTTCTACTATCTTTGTACTTATTTCTACATACTCTCTCCACTGGGCCTCCATATGCTTTTCCAGATGCCATGGAAGCTAGAGAGCTACTAAGAGCCCGTCTTCTATTATTCTTTTTTCCTACTATCTCATCTAAGCATCTTCTTTCTGTTAGAACATGGACACTTGGCTATTTTTGTTAGATGGCTACACATTCCTTGTTTTATTAGCCCTTAGACCATTCATTATAAGAAAATCCACAGTCATCTTGTATGTGGTATCCTTGTCTCAGTATTCTGATGTCTTGTGTGCCAGTTGCCTACTCCCTAGCATGCAAACACCACATTCATTTACGATACCTCACTTATTTCTTACAAGCCCACTGTCTGGGTACAGCCTCACTGCCTTCTTTCTTTTTTTTTGATTTAAAAAAAAAAAAAAAGAGGGATTGACTGGGTACGTGAGAAGGTCAGATGTTTCTCTCTCATTTCTACTTCTGTTTTCAGTAGTGATTAGAGCAAAAGGTGAATATGACTGGTTAGTTCCTTTAGGCTATACAGTTTTCCCTAAAATGGAATCACTTTCTAGATTTGCTCTTATGTATACACACCCTTGCATTACACAATCTTGGTTCAGATGGAGTTCTTCCTCTGTGATGTACAAATTCAAATTACCTGAGTGGTTTAAATTTTTAAAAAGTCTTTAGCTGTGAGAAACGACTGTCGTCTCCTAAGTATTTTAAGTGTTCTAATAAATTAAAATCATCCTACTTTACGCAGTCCCGCTGTGGATGCCTTCCTGCATCAAGGGAAGATGTACAGTTTTAAACACTTTCAGTAGTTTCATAGACCTCAGAGTAGGCTGCAAAATATCAAGCCGCTGTTGACAACTTGCCAAAAAGTGTTTCTGGTTCCTTTCCCCTTTTTTCATTTTAGGGACCGGAGACGTTATTTACTTTTTGAGAGGTCCCTTGCCAACTTTCTTAAAGAGCTTGGACTGAAACTATAAGCCATGAAATGCCTGGCTAGGAAGAAATATATTTATCAAGTTCTAACAGCTGGCTGTCTTGCAAGATGCTATGATCTGTTCCCAATTAATCGTTTGTGCTTAAGCATGACTTAAAACTTTTAATTGTTTTTTGATCAGACGCTATTCATTGCAACATAGGGGTGTTCAGGATCTCCAGTCCTGGAACTTTATCCTGCTGTGCAAGAAGCCACACACAAACCAGAAAAGAGTCTTTGCGATTGAAATTATCTATCACAGCATGACTTATTTTATAAGAGTTATCTGAAAATCTTCGCTATTATTTCCAAAGTCCTATGCAGAGTAATTTCAAGTTAAAATATATATCTAGTGGGAACTAAAAGCAACCCTGCCAACGGTCTAAAAGGAACAAACAAAATATTTTTATCTGCATGACTACCTACACATACATGCTATGTAATTATATGTCATTCCAGGATCCACCTCACTACGTTTGCAACAATGGAGAGGTATTTACTTGCAAAATGTATGGATATCTGCTGATTGAAGTGCTCTGCAGGAGCTTGAGAAAGTTGTTATTTTATTGTCTGTGCTTTAGGTTACAAAGAAAGGGAACTGAAACACAACAAGGTAAGGGAAAAAAGGATCCCTGTCCACTAAGATCCTTGTGCCACTGCCTGAACTACAGGATCTTCCAGGTGACTACATCCAGGTGGTTAATAGATGGCAGGTCCTAATATGCAGGGCTCCTTAATTGAATTAACAGAGTCATGATCCTCATATTGTGCATCGATATTGTATTATGATAGTACCCATATTCTACAAAGAATAAACACTACACTGTGGTGTTTTCTTTGGCTGTATATACTACAGACATACAATTAGATTCAGAAATTCTGGATAAGATTTATCAGCAGAAGTTGCTGTTCTTGTTTACATGGGTAATTTCCTTACTTTGCTTAGCAGATTTGAAAACCTTTTGTTTAGAGCCCAAAATGCCCTGTAATATCATTTCAGATCTGTCCAGGGAAACCTTTAATGAACTTGAAGTGTCAAATATCACCCTCTTTCATATAACAGTTTAATATTCAGAATGAATATTACAGGCAAATGGATTAGCTTTCCTTGATGTTTATGAAGTTGCTGTAAAAGCAGATGGATAATCACTATAGCAACTTAGCACATCAGGAGAGCCATTGAAAAGCATTCCATAATCAGGACCATGACCTTGACAGCCCTCACTTTCAATTGCCTAAGCAATATTTTTCATCTGTTGTAATCAGGCAAATTTGTTGCATGCCAGTAAACCTAGTTGGACTATCCCAAAACACCGTCTGTGTTGGAGTGAGCAAATCTAAGAAAGGTCATGCATCTCAATTTAAGATATTTTATTATATTTTCCCCTATGGCATCTCATATATTCTTGTATTTCAAACCGAGTACATTGAAATAAAAAAAGTAGCAAGTGGATGTTATGTATCTCGAATTTAGTAAGATACTGTCTCTCAAAACTTCTTCACAGACAAACTGAGACAAACAGGCTAGATAAGTGGACCACAAGGTGGACTGAGAACTATCTGACCTGCCAGGCTCAGAGGACTGTCATCAGTGGCATGACCTCCAGTGGGAGTTTTGTCTCCAATGGGGACAGCCCCAGGGGCTGATGCCTGGGCCAGTACTGCGTAACAGCATCACTGACTACCTGAACAATGGGACAGAGTGCACGTGTGGCAGGTTTGTAGATGATACGAAACTGGGAGCAGTGGCTGATACACCGCACAGTTGTGTTGTCATTCAGAGGCACACTGACAGCCTGCAGAAGTGGACTGACAGAAGCCTCATGAATTCAACAAAAGAAAACACGAAATCCTGTAACTCAGGAGGTACAGCCTCATGCAACATTACAGGCTTGGGCTGAGTGACTGAAAAGCAGCTTGGCAGAAGAGGACCCGGGTGTCCTGACGGACACAAAGTTGAACAAGAGCTAGCAATTCACCTTTGTGGTAAAGAAGCTCAATGGTGTCCTGGCCTGTAATAGGAAAAGTGTTGCCAGTAGGTCAAAGAAGGTGATTCTACCCTTCTACTCAGCACTAGTAAGACACATCTGGAGTCAAGGTCTAGTGCAAGGAAGATATGGCAAATGATGATTAAGGCATTGAACATGTGTCATATGAGGAGAGGCTGAGAGAGCTGGGACCTGGTGGGAAGAGTGCTAAAAGAAGATGCATCCAGACTCTTCTCAGTGGTGCCTAGTGACAGGACAAGAGGCACAATAAACACAAAATCAATTAAGAAAATTCCACTTAGACATAAGAAAAAAACCTAAACACTGTACTGTGTGGGTGGTCGAACACTCAAACAACCTGTTCTCCACCCTTCAAGTCATTCAAATCCCAACTGCACATGGCCCTGAGCAACCTGCTATAGGTGACCCTACTCTGAGCAGAGGGGTTGAACTAGACCATCTCCAGAGGTGCCATCCAATCTCAGTAACTGATTCTGTGTTAAGGCATCATGATAGGACTCTAACAGAAGGAGCTGATGTCTGATTTTCTCCAATTAATTTTCCCATCTGCAGTTGTACAGAGACCTTCACCTTTCACGTTGTAGGCTAGCCTAATGTCAATATTGTATCCTGTTCTGCTGCTCCTCTCAAGATAGGGATCATTATATAACTTTGTAATCTGAACAGAAATGAAAAAATCCATATCACAACATTATCAGTAAGAACTGTTGAAAGAAAAAAGGAAAAATAAGGAATGAGGTCCAGACAACCTTCCAACAGCTGATATGTGTATCCCTCCTCTCTGGAAAGTGCTGTTTCCAGCTCCAAAGGGAGCAGGCAAGTATGTTTTTCTTTGAACCTACAGGTTGAGGGCATGAACTGTTCTACCTTTACCATAATAGGATTACCAGTGAGAAACCTGAGATGTCTCAGTGGCTTAGCTGAACTGCTCTACAGGTCGTTTGAGCATGTGATGGCTAGTTTCCATGGAAATCTCAAAGGATTATATTTTCTCAGAATTTCTGGTATTTATTAATATTCAGCTGAGGTGAAAATATCACATGAACAGGCCTTAGGATATTTCACAGATTAACCGGTGAGTCTTGAGTATTTATTTAGTGCTCAGAGAGATTTACGTGCAAAGTGATGCAGATTTGTCTCTGTCTTACAGACAAACACAGGTACTGAAGATTCAAGTGACTCATTCAAGGTAAGAAAAGTGGCTGACAGCAGAGAAAGGCAGTCCAGTAAGATAACCAGCAAACAGAAGTCATCTCTTTCCCTTCTTTTTGTGCTTGTGGTCCAAGCTGAAAACAAAAAGCTCCAGTGTACATTCAAACAACATTAAAAATGAATCACCTTGTTCTAATTTAAAAATCTCCATATTCATGAGATCTTGGATAAAGTTTTTGTTTCACACTACGGCCACCAGCAATAGCCAACAAAAGCCGTTACTGAAACCAACAACAATTCTTTCACACCCCAGTTGCTCTTTGAATAAAAATAAAATTTCTAACTAGTGCTATTGAGTTGACTAATGCAGACTTTCCTGGCTGAAAGTAAAGATGCACTGCTATCACTTGTTTGTATATAGGTGATGAATTACCCTTCTTCCACAGTAGGAAGAGGAGGCATGGCTTTTTTTTTTTTCTTAAAATAAACCCTTATTTTTTTAATTTCCCATAGATAGGAGGTGAGAAAAAGTCAGTTATGGCAAAATCTGTCATACTGAGAGATGGAGCATAACTCATCCTGGAACAGTGGCAGTGCTTGATCCTACACTATGAACGTCCCTGGGATTCCCTGGGGTTAATTTTGATCTGAAAAAGCCAAGAGGCTCCAAGATGCTCTTATCACAGACAGAAACCTCTGTGTATTCCTTTTAATTATGGCCAAAAAACCAACCAACCAACCTACGAAAAAAAAAAAACCAACCCAGGTGGGAGAAATACAACCATTTAAATAGAATTTTGTATCCGAGAAAATAAAGTAATTAAAGCAGCAACAGAGGAACAGGCATTGTCTTTTGACACAAAGACTGGAAATAAGAGACTCAGCTCCCTGAAGTAGCTGCACATTGTACATTGCAAGTGGGGAGTTTCTCCCCAGTGTGCTTTCTTAAATGCTATCAAGTTTACATCACATTGTCCAATATTGTTCATTTGCCTAACAAAAACCACACACACATAAGCAGACACAGAATGCTTTGTATCTGCAGCTTGTTTTATATAAGCAGACATGCATCTGAGCATCTTCTAATGGTGCTGACCTTAGAAATAATGATTAAAAATGTGTGGACAAACGTATTGCTTTCAGGTCCTTTTGTACAGACAAAACTACACTTCATGTTTATTCCAGTCTTTTCAAGATCAAAAGAATGTTTGCTTTGTAGTAAGTGTGCACACCTTTCAGAAGCATAACTAAAAAAACCCCTGAGTTTTCAAGCTGGGTGTCAGGCTCCAGGCCATCCTCAAGACTGAGACCTGCAGGATTTTGCTGCTGCCCCTGAGAGAGCTGCCAGCTTGGGAACCAGCTCACTTTATCTTCACCCAGGGCCATCAAATTCCCCCTCACAGAGAAACTGCTCTGAAGCCCAGAAAAATCACCTGCTGGCAGTTTCACTTCTGTGGTTTACCCTTCCAGGCTTGGCAGTGAGATCAGGACAGTCTGCATTACAGTGCCACCAACATGAAAGGATTTCCTTCAACGATATATGATACCTACAGGTAGCAAAAATACTCAGAACTCAGCTATATGGCTAGTATATATTACACTCATCATACTGCTTCTAGTAGACTATAAGATTTCACAAATTGCCTTTGGCACCTATTAGTAGATATGGAACATGTTAACTTAAGCTCTGACTTTGATTTGAAATTCAAGGATTACTGACATTTTAAGAAGGCAGATCTCCAGAAGCACCCTGTAATTTTTTTGATGACCTCATAGACAACTGCATAGAGCCATATATAATGCATGGATATAGACTGTTACAAAAACATTGTATTACTCTAACCTCCTCTGTTGCTCTTTTCACCCATATGTATGATTGGAGCAGACTTACTGCCTTACAGTTGAATATTAATGCTTACTTAACGTTAATACAAAGCTCAAATATTTTATTACAATGAGAGCTTTATTAAAATAGTCTTCTAAAAGAACTAAGATGTAAAGATAACAATAAAAAAAATCACACTCCTAAACAGCCATATCAATATACAGCACCTTTATAAACTTGTGAAAAACACTTAAAGTTTTATTTCCCTTTTACTGCTTGGAAAATAGCATTTAAAAGCTTAATTTGCCTTCTCAAGGTCACACATTTAAAGTCATTGAGGAGAAAAAAGAAGAGCCAAGGTACTGAATGCTAGCAACCGGCACTAGTGCCCTAGGTCTAAGCAGTGCCTGCCTACTCTTGGGATAAATATAGCACGTTGTTTCTTCCCTTTTCCCCTAAAGAACGAAATGATTTGCAACTTCTGCTGGCTGCTGTGAATTTGGTTTGCTGGAACTTCGGTGGCTGAAAAGGAACCAACAGCAGGTGGCAGCAGTTTGTCACTCTTCCAACCTCTTCTGGGTTCACAAGCTAGAATCTCTGGCCACATAAATGGCTTTTTGCCTCCTGGATTTGTTCTGTATTTCTGCAGAAGAGAGTTTTGACTCTTCCGGAAAGGTTTTTTACTAGACTTCTGGTGATGCCAGGTATGCCCAGAGCCCGGCACTGAATACATACTGCTGGCCTCACTGAAACACCGCCTGCGCGGATGCAGAGAACAGTGATGTGCTAGGGAGGCTAGGGTACAATGAAGAAAAAGGGGCGAAGTATTTTCTGTCAGTCTCTTGATTACTACAGGGGTACCCTGCATTACGTGTGATGATCAGAATGACTTATGCAGACTTCTAAAGCAAGACTATAAAGCACTTAAATATCCTCTATGAAATGAACCTATTAATTGCAGTGTTTAAGTACTGCATTTTGCTACAACAGAATACATGCCAGTAATGTATTTTTTGTTTCTTTCCAATAAACATGCATGGTTTCTTCCTTCTTAACTTGCATTTTATAACACAAGCGATGTCTCAAGGATATGTAAGCTAATTGTTTTGCACTGAAATGGCTGTGTTTTTCAGCTGTTAGCTATAGCTATTGTTGTGTGCAGGAATGCTGTTAAAACCTTAGTAAACATTATTAAGCACAAAAAGAATGGTGATAGTTCAATGAGCAGTAAACTGTGGACTAATGGAATGATGCATGGTACAATGCAAGAACAAGGGGAAACGACAAAAGGAATTCCACATTTGCAACCAAGCTGAGTGTTGTGAAATCTCTAAAGATAAATTCAGCAGGGTAAAGAGCGATTATGCACTTGCTGCAAGTTCTGCTTCTCAGTAGAACAAGCTGGTTCTAAGAACCCTAGTAAAAGCTCCTATTTTAATGCCCTTACTAGGGGGAAAAAGCAACAATACTCTTCTATACAGACAGATTATGTTATTATGTAGAAAAGCAGCATAGGTAAAATGATGATTTTCTATTTTCTATTAATTTATAATTTTGATAATATAATCCACAGAATGCTTACAGCTCCACTCAGGAAAATGGATTCTACGAGTGCAGATGTCAAATCAGTTTCATGGACAACATTTTATGAGCTAGGTGCGTCATTTAAACGTAGCACCTTCCCACAGTCACCTCGAAGAACTGAATTGAGATGTACTTCCTAAAAGTATTTTTAATGAAAGGCAAGATGCCTCGCTAAATAGGGAGTCCCTCTTCTAGTAAACCAATATCCTGTTCCTGTTTATTCCACTGAATTCCAGCATAACTTTGCCCAGTTTGGTTCACATCTCTCGATTTATCTTTCCTCTGCCCATGGATGATGACAGGGATCTGCACCTCCTGTTGAAAGTACCAAACTGACAGAGAGCAAATGCTCTCTGATATGCATGTAAAAATGAACTTGTGGTGGTACAAAACAGGAATAGCTCACTGAAGAGTTATAGTTTACTTTTTTCCAAGAACATCAGGGGTCCAAGGATGCAAACATTTGTATACTGTTATTTTGATATTTTCTAATGCTAACAAGCATTAGAAAGCTATGCTTTCAAAAAACTGCCTCATCAAGCTGTTGTGCCAAGCTGTATTTTCAGTGTAGTCTATGACAGTTGAATTAGACATGTTCGAGCTACTTTCCAAATTCCAAACGTCTGCACTGAATGAGATTCTGCAGCTTTCCAGCAGCTCACATCCAGTGAGACAGTGACGCACTGCTTTCCATTTTTTCTGATTTCTCTTGTGTCTCATGCATTTTAGGTGCTAGACGTACAGGCTGGCTCACTGCACAGTATAAGCAAAGGTGATACCATGAAGTTACTGGTCCCTAATTTTATTTTGTTATTTAGGAGAAAAGATCGAAAGGACTAGTCCAATTAATTTGGTTGGACCTGAATTTGCATGCTGTATTTAGCAGTGTTTTTCCCAGACATTTTCTTTAGCAGTTTGAACCCTAGTTTTTACATACTTGCATCTCTAGAATATTTACTGAATGATCCTCCCACTCCAAACCTACTAGTCATCAAAACGTTAAAATTATTATATACAGGTGTATAAAATAACTGCCTTATTTCAGTCATCCACATGATATTCCTGACATGGGACTCTAATAGCAGCTCTTTGAAGAGTATGAGCAGGCAGTTGTAATTCACTGCACATGGACTAGATCACAGTGTTATTAATGCATCCATTAGCGTATCTATTAATGTCCATTGGCCATCTAGTTGCAAGATCTGACTTGTGTATCCCCCTCATTTTACATCATTATGCTGACCAAATCAGATCGGCAGCTCAGACTAATTAAAACCAGAATGAAGAACTAGAGAACACCAACTTTCTTCTAGCATTAAAAATAAATAGAAATAAAATAGAAACAATGACTGAAAGGTCCTTATTAAAAAAAGCATTACATGATACTACAAAATAAGCCCAGTTAATATTAGAGTATCATACCTAGTAGCACAGAGTATAAATAATTTGTCTAGATGACCACTGTTTCAGTCCTTATTTCCTTTACTAAATTTTATGCATGGCAAGAGTTGCTTTATTTCAGGTTTCTGGGCATTTTTGAAGGGCCAATACTATTACACACACACACTAATGACTATAGTATGCAGAATCTTAGCAGGAGATGGGAATGGGTAGATCCTGGGAAACACTCTTTCTGCTGGCCAGGACAGTCTTGATGGTTTGACTTCAATCTCAGGGCAGGGAATTGTCTGAAGACTATCTTAGAACTTCCCGGTATTACCAGCTCTTGTGTCATATGCATTTGTGTTTTCCTAAGAGATTGTGCTTTTTCTTCAGGTCAGTGTAGGACTGGGAGAACAGCTGTATTTCTTATTAAAACTCTGTCCCTCAGGGCTGTGAAGAGTGACATCTAAGCCTCTGTATGTGACCCTTCAGTTCCCTGAATTACTGGCAGAGACTACTTGGCATTTTTTCAGAAAACAGTAGTCTTTTTGGTAACTAGTGGAGAACTCCAATACATGCGCTTGCGCTCCTCCCCACTTTCTATGTTAACTATTTATTTGGTATTAGTGAGGTTCAACCACTTTATCTGTACTTCCATTGTTAGGCAGACTTGCATTTGACAAGAAGAAAGTAGCCCTGAATCAATGGGAGCAAAAGCAAGTTCACAAGTGTTAAAGCTATTCTTTTTACAGCCTGGCTTTGAGTGAGAGATGCAGAGATCAGAAGCAAACTCCAGGGTAACATGTATCTTCCTAAGTCTGGAAGAATTACATTTTGCAGAAAGGAGGATTTAGGGTTGCTTTGGGACACTTGTCTTGAACATAATGTGTCCAGCTTAATTCGAATTGTCGTAAGTACTATTCTCCTAGCTATTATTGAAACTTAAATTTGCTTTAATTAGCCTTTATTAAAAAAACAGTGCAAACATTGATGTTCTTGTGTTTTAGTGCCAGTCTCTCTTTAATTACATTATGCAATATTTTGCTGAATTTGAGAAGAGGAAGTCTGTTTTATTAAAGCTGGACTTTAATATCAAGCCTGTAAGAATTTAAGTCTGTTCTTCCACACCCATACGGTTACTAAAACTAGATCCTGAACGGGTTACTGAGCTGCAAGGGCTATTGCTTGAAGTAGATTATAAAAACACTGCAAACTGAATAATTGAAATAGTAATAAACCCAATAAACTTGCTCGTGTTTACTGGCAACTGAGGGAGATGCACTGTTTTCGGCAGAAGCTGCACTGGTAGGATGGGGGAAAAAAAAAAAAAAGAAGCCATTGCCAAAAGCAGACCTGTCACTTGGAGCCAAGTGATGAAATGCCTCTAAAGTACTGCCATTTAAACTAACCATATTCTCAGCTGAGAATTAGTTTATTCTGTACTCCTCTGACTTCCTTAGCCTTACTACTCTATAACCCAGCTGTCACGCAGCTGACAACGGGCCCATTAACTCTGCCAAATGATGGCTTTCCTATTTTCAAACACAGTAGGCTCCTAAGTATTCAGCCTCTGCTATCAACAGCTGAGTGTCAACTTTCAGCAGCAGCTTTAAGCCTCTCAGCTTAGTACCCAGTAATTTACTGGGTTAAATACATCACTATTTTTCACTGCACTCCTTTCTCGCAAACCCAGCCAAGAGTTCTGCATTGATCTTTTATGTGTGTGTTGGTAAAACATACCCTAGTTCAGGGAAGTATTTATATACACATGTATGTTTAAGCCATATGAGAACTCCTCAAACCAACTTAGTACAAGTAACTGCCAGAATCTGGACCAATCTGTGGGAAGTGCTGTACTTCAGAGTCTTCAGCCTCATACTTGGTTTAAGTTCTCTCATTTTCAAATGTATTTCAAAGCATTTGAGCTGTGCTACTTTCCAGTGCATAGTGATATGCTTAACAGATTCCTACCTCTCTGGTTTGAAGGTGCATACACATTAATGCTCTGAAGATGGAGCTAAAGATTTTTGCAAAGTTAGAAGGAACTAAACACAAATAAAAAGAACAGATAAAAAGTTTTTAGGGTTTTTTTCCCCTTGTAAAGGACTGATAAATAAGCCATGTTCTCCTAACTGCAGCTTATAGAATTGGACATCTGTAGCTCATTAGTCGCCTACAACTGTCATTCAAATCAATTAATTGAAAGAGTTAGGTGCTTTCTAAAAGAGGGACAGAACAAAAATAAATTCACTTTTTTAACATTTCTTTTAAAAGTCTTTCTGACATTATTATCTGCTAAGCACAGGCTAGCATACTGTTCCAAATATTTTATCTTTCCTTTTTCGCTCTTCTTTCTCCTTTGTATCATCTAGAGCTTGGTTGGTACATCAGAAATATCCAATAGATTTATTCCTACCCAAAGCTTTAATTTTTGGACAGAGACGTTTTATACTCCAGACTTAGGAAGAGGCCCCTTGGATATGTTTATCACAGTACAGTAGCCTAGTATTTGGGTATTACATCTTCTACACAGCAGTTCTAGCTCTGATTAAAATTATTTCAGATATTCTTTCCATGCTTAATACTATGACTTTCAAGAATATTTTCTCATAGTTTAGGTCTCCTAACAGTTTGCCTTTTGAAAGATTATTGCCAAGTCTCTTGCTTTTATTTGATCAGAGAAATTCTCCCCAGATTTAATCACTTTACAGACTGCTGGGACTCTGTGTTATTATCTCTTTGCTGGGTATCAGGAGAGGAAAACCTGAACAGTCTTCTGTAATAACAGTGGAAGATGATGAGATGATGATCGATTTGAGTTTACATGATGGGGCCAGAAACTCCATAGCCTGCTGGCACTACTGTCATGTCAAGGAGGACTGGACAAAACGAGTAGGAAAGAATTCAGTTTGCACAACTGACTATAAACTGAGCATTATCCTCTGATTGCCTAGCTCTGAAGTAGTACCTGATGTGCTTTTGTATAGGTGTCTGTAGGTAAGCACTAGTGCATTGAAAAACAGCTGCTATCCTGCTGCTACCACGCTGTGTAGAGTCCCATTCTATGATAAGGAATTAATTCCAGACATTATCTCTTTTGAAAACTACAAATCAGTCTACTTCTGCCAAAATCATGCAGTTCTTTTAATGGTTCCCATTAGCTATAGACTCCTGTTCTGGCCTAGGTCATTATAAAACCGTTGTCAAATCCTCTTACTCGCAAAGTTCCTAGGCATCAGAACCAGAATAAAATGAAACAAAACTATTTGATCACCTGACATGGGACCACTCAGTTCAAAAGTCCTTCCTCCATTTTGTCCATTAGGTTCTGTGAAGACTGGGTTAAGCTCATAGCAAGGTTTTGCTATTAGGTTCTAAATAACCTTGTAAACAAATATACTAAAATGAAGTAGCACTAAGAATTATAAACTCCGTGAAGAAAAACGGTGTTGTAGCTTTGTAATATTTTTCACGCAGAACACTGGAGGCTCCATTACTCAGCACATGCTGCTGGACACCACACTCAAACCAGCTAAAACCAATGTCACATACAAATTAATGTACAAACTCACAAAGTAACACAAGAAGTAAGAAGTTAAAAACAACCCAAGAAAAATAAATATTTCTGTGATGCACATTTGTGTGTGTGTTTAACATGCAAATACATGAAATTCAAAACCAAAAAGTACAGTTGACACTCACTGCCCCTCCATAAATCTTACTCACCCCCAGTAGTAACCACTCTCCTGCTGCATCTTTCTGGCTTATTGACAAACTTCAGTGATTTGATGGTTCTAGCTGTGTGGAAATCCACTATACAAACCTTTTTTCATTTCACTCATTGTTAGATTTCCACTGAGATTTAGTTTCTTAATTACATAATGCTTTTTGCCTGTGTAAGGTTTTATTTCTTAACTCCTGCATGCGATATAATGAAAAAAAAGTAGAGAAAAAGAGACGATTTTTGAGCACAAGGGGTGAGTACATAGAAGTCTTGCCTTTTATCTCAAGTTCCTGGCTTTTGTATTTACCTCCCATAGGCTATCTCAGAACAAGAAGTTAGGCTACAACTCACATAGGCTGAAGATGAGACCTTCTAATAACAAAGAGGAGGAAAAAAAATTGAGAAAATGAAAAATAGCTTTAGAGAATGATTGAATTTGAACGACAAAAAGTAGCCTACCCTCTTACTGTATATAACCTGAAAGCTCTTGTGTGAAAGTGCAGCTCGTCATACAGACTGCTACCAATAATGACATCGATTAGCCTTAGTCACTTTGCATTAGAATTCTTATGAGCCCAGGAATTTGTGGTCTCCATGCTGGAAACCTCCCTGTTAGAAGACAGGCCTTGAATCAAGGATTCTTTGTTGTTTGCAGGTTACGTGGGACAAAGGTCAGTTTTAACTATTTCTATACATCCCAGCATAACTCTGCAGACTGGTGTCTCTAGGTGCTACTGTAACACAGAACATTAAATGGTAATGAAAGTTATTTTCCATCATCTTTCTCACTTAAATATTTTGACAGGATGCAGTACAGCTGGAGCAGTCCTGCATAAAGTCAATGTAGATAAGATCTAATTGAAAATAAAAACCTATTTTATTTGACTGGGAAGTTCAAATTTTCAATATGTTTGTCTTTCAGTCTCAGGGCAAAGTTTAATATTCATTAGAAAAAGGTGGTCAAACAGCAACATAGTTAAGAAATAAACACACAGTTGTGGAATGAAAAGTTCCTTCCTAGGTGGGACAGGGTGGCAAGGAACCATAGATCATACAGGAAAATGGGAACATGAAATGTTGCCTATTAAGCATTGCCAAAATTCAAGTGGAATAAATGCATTTGATTTGATTAGGTCCTACAAGCGAACTCTTTCCATTCAGAACCACCTAAAATCAAGATCTTTTTCCAGATTTTCTTTGAGAAAAAACTAACAATTTTTGCAAATTTTCCCTGAAAAAACAGGGTTATTTTTTCAGAAATGATATTTTATCTAAAACATATCTCATAGACAAAATTGTAGCGTAAAAAATAAAAGTAATTTCACAAAGACCCAGAAACCATAGAAAACCAGGGAAAGGTGGCTTCCAATCCAGTTATAGATCCTTAATTTTTGCCTCACTATCTGCAGTTAAATGAAAATTAATAGCAACCCTGGCTGAAACCATTTACAGGCAATGTTTGTGCAACAGTCTGGAAAATTTTTACATACTTCCACTTTATTACCTAATGCAGACATTTAATTTTAAAGGTCTGCTTACTTTTTCTGAGAGATACTCTGAGATCTTCAATAGAAATGTGTATTTCAGAATCAAAGGACTTTCATTATGAATGAATACTGTTGCGTATGCTTGATGGGATAATAGGAGAGACAACTATTAGGGGCTTTCAGACAATGACTATTAGTTCTTCCAAATAACAAGACCTTAGCTAGCTTGGCAAACCTTGCCCCATCTTAATTATTAGTACTTTTTTCTTTAAAGCAAAACAGCATTTCTCAAACAATTTTGCCTAATGCATCCGTGCAAAGAGGACTAAGCCATAATTAATACAATCAGAAATAACACGCAAACTTCTCTGCCTGTTCTCCCTAAAAGCATATCCTCCAGTTTAGGTGAGCAGTTACTAGGCACTGCTCTGTGTGTCACACAAGCTACAAGCTGAAGTGCTTTTCCAGATTAAGGTCAAAGCTTTCAGCATCCTGCAGATTTGACTCTGCTACTGCCACTTGTAGTTTGCAATAGGTGAAAAGTGTTTTAAGTGTTTTTGTTTAACATTTGGTACCCAAAACAGTGACCACTTTTGGCCATTTGGCCCTGCATGACTTGATTAAACTGCAATGGAAATATGTGGCTGCACCACATCTATCTCCTTTTAAAGTCAGGTGGAGAACTTGACAGGATCTTTAGCTGAATGAAGAAACCATCCCTACTAAACATACACTGAAGGTGCTGCCTAGGACTTTATGTCCCCAAGATCCTAACTTTTGGCAGCTAGCAGGTGTTCAGAATAACTTTGATAATTAGGTCAAATCCATGCTTATCCTTGAGTGTTCAGGAATGCTTTACATTTTCAAGCCTATCATTGCAATGAAAGGGACTCAAAATGTAAAAATGCAAACTCAGACAAATCTTATATGCTCAGCCCCAAAAACCACACTTGGTGCTGGCTTTGGACCACCCAGAAAGAGATACATGAGCTCCTCAGACTGATGGTCTTTATATAGTGTCTCTTTCCCTCTCACTGTTGTTTCTGTGATGGCTTCTGGGAGTTTAGTAGTATCTTCTGCTTATTAAATCTTTTTCTGTTCGTTCTGAGGAATTATACTTGATCTGCTTAGTGGTTATAGATCTCAGAGAATGAAATAATTCCTGAAGAGGTTCAGCTTGCTTACTGAAAAATCATTTCTCAGCACATTTTTGATCAGTGGCAGATGGGAAGGCCACCATATCATGCTTGCCCAAATCAGTCTGCTCTCCAACAGACACTGTTGCATAAAGGTCCATCATTTTCTTTACAGAATATAGAGCTAAAGTCTTGCTTTACGCTGTGTTTGCTAAAAAAAAAAAGAAGACACAAGAGTTCTCAGGATTATGTTTTTAAAACAACTCAGATTTTTACTAAGAAGGCCGAGCTCATCAATCAAAAAGATTTTTTTAACAGCTTCACATAATAAAAGATACATTATGAAAGGTGTTTCCCCACTTCCTGGGGCCAGTGAGAGGAAGCAGGGCCAGCAATATCAGGATAAAGAGGCCTCATGACAATATTAATTCGCAATCCAGTTTAAGATGGCTGCAGGTAAATACCACCTTTCTGGACTCCAGGTGACCCAAATGGCTGCACTGTGACACCTTCAGCTCCATGAGGAAATTGTGAAAAGCAGAGATTTTCTACCAATTCTGAAGGTCTGTGACTGCTTGGGGTAACCAAATGTGAACACTAAGATGCAGTTGAAACATCTTTGGCAATACAAAGGATGTTCTCATATGCTTAAGATGTCAAACATAAATACCACAAGGCTACCTGAGGATAAAGATATTCCTAGACAATACTACCAGGACTATCTGGGTCTGAAAGAAGTCCAGTCTTGTTCATAGCCTCCCAGAGATTAAACATTTATGTCCTGTAAACATATTGGAAGCTAGTTGCCCTCATTATCTGTTAAAAATGAAATATAAACCCTTACTACTTCTTGACTTTAACTCCAAGTTGTTGCTGTGATTTTGCCTGTTAGATGAAAGAATACTTCAATGTGAGACTTATGTGAGACTTCAATGTGAGACTTATGGAGCCATAAGGTGAAAATTCAGGTCACTCTGTTCTCTCTGCTGTTGGAACACCTTCCAGCTCACTCGAGTGCAGCAGCAGCACCAGCAGCATCCAGCATAGAATCACAGAATCATTTAGGTTGGAAAAGACCCTTAAGATCATCGAGTCCCATTGTAAACCTCACACTGTCAAGTTCACCAATAAACCATGTCCCTAAGTGCCACGTCTACATGTCTTTTAAATACCTCCAGGGATGTTGACTCAACCACTTCCCTGGGCAGCCTGTTCCAGTGATAATAACCCTTTCAGTGTAAAAATTTTTCCTAATATTAAATTTAAACCTCCCCAGGGACAACTTTAGGCCATTTCCTCTTATCCTATCACTTGTTACTTGGGAAAAGACACCAATACCTTTTCTTCCAGCTCACAGCCCTTGAAAGGATTGATCTTGCTACTGTCTAATCACACTTTGCTCCAGTGCAAAAGTGTCAAGGGTGGCTCACACAAATTTTGAAGAAATCCTGGTTCTTGACAGAAGTTCTCCCTTGAGACTGATTGTAATTCTTATTACCATTTTGAAGCTATGTTTGTCAGATATGCTCATCTTAACATTTGCAAGCAGGAAAAACTAATGTACAGAACTACCTCAACCTTGCAAAAATCACTGCACTAGAGTGCAAAAGAATTTTATAGTACAATGCAGCCATCATCCCTTTGTATCTTTTTTAGCTTTGAGACTGAATGGCATTTTTATTAAATGTGGATCATACAATGGTCAAAGGCTAATATTTTATAAATCACTCTTTTTTCACTGAACATTTCAGATTATTTTTGTAGGCTCAACTCACTCATATTTCTGCCTCTCACCATAACTGCTCTATTTCCCATCTGAAAGGGGGTCCTGACACATAATTTGCAAGGTGCTCCTCAGCTTTCAATAGGGATGTGCTGCCGCTGTTGCCTCTATGCTTGCCTGTTCATAGTGTGACTGTATAGTATTTCTTTGGGAAGAACTACTTAACTTGTCCCACCCTAAGGTGAGTTGATAATTTTAGAAAATTCCAGTGCTGAAAATTTTAGACCACTTTGATTAGTATGGTTTCGATATTCATCCTTGAGTAGAGAGATGATAGCAAATACAGATAAAAGCAGCAGTTAACTATTATTGTGCTATTAGCAATCCTGAGAAACTTTCCTGAAATTTTATCAGCTCTTCATCATTTGTGAAATATTTTCTCTGGTAACCATGAGGTTCCTCCATATGCCTTCTCTTGTCCATTTTCTCGCACTTAATTTTCCATGTTTTTCTATTCTGCTCCAGGAGGAGACACTGTTCAGCAAGAAGCTGTGGTTAGTAAGGAAGTTGTGCATGTCTTACAACTTACATGTTTTCAGCAGCCTCCTCCCTAGACTTAGCAGCTGTCAATGATACAGAGATTTGAAAGTTGTATGCACATATGGGTATGATACAAAAGATTTCCTGTAAAGGGAACAAAACAAGAAAGCAAGCTGAATTTCCAGATGCTACTTTTAGATGAGATTCTGGTTGCAAGCGCATATGCAGTCCATATAGTAATTAACTGTTCCAACACAGGAACCAGAAAAATAGTGCAAAGGATGCTTCTGTAAAAATCATCTAAAGGTTCAGAAGTCAATGATTAAGCACTGAGAATCAGAAATACACTGCAGATAGGCTATATTCAAGATAGAATCATTTTTAGTTTCTTTAAAAGAATAGAAGCAGAGAGAAGCAAATCAGAACTGCTGAGAATTACTTTGGCTTTGCTTTTCGAAAAATCAAAAGTAAATGAATGAAATTATAATAGCACATTATACTATTTAAAACAAATACATTGATTTTTGCTCATCATTTGCTGAAGCACTGGTGAAAATGTCGGCAGAGAAGTCTCAAAGTCTGGGAGATGCAATTGAAAATGAGTGCATCAGTGATCTTCACGCGTGGGAGACACCAGTAACATTTGACACAGAGAAAGAATTTATAGTGCTCCCTATTGGAAATGTTTCTCCTTTAGTGACAGAGCTGACATTCTACAAAGAAAAACTAAAAATTCCATTTATGAAGGAGAAAAAATAGGCCCCATATTGGAATTTTTTTTTTTTTTTTTTTTAGCTTAGCTATCATTTGTGGAAGTACTGACTTTTATGAGTTATATTTTTACTTCATAGCTGGGTTTGTTATCTCAGATTAAATGTCTCCATTCCCTACAGGACAGAAAGGAAAACATTGAGGGTCAATTTCTGTAATTCTACTTGCTTTAACAGCACCATTTGAGTGAGCAAGAGCAGGATGAACAAGAACAGAATTCCATGCTGGAGGTATTTTTGCTTAGGGAAATTAAAACTCATTCAAATTTAGATTTTAGTTAAAATGAAAAGTATTTTATCTTCTCCACCCTACAGTATGTCACAGGCGCAAGGGAGAGCTCTGTATCACTACCAGTCACAGTCTGGTGGAAGCTGCCAGAGGCATTCTGAATTCACCTTACTTAGGTTGTGTACACAAATCCAATTTTGGACTTTTACCTAAGTAAGCATTCAGAGCCTGAGGAAGAGAGAGCATGTTTTAAAAATTTAAAAGATTTTAATTTCTCCTGGTTATTATGTATTGTCATTCTCTTTTGCTTATTGTTTTGACACTCTGTAATAATGGAAAGAGCTGTCATAGAAGAACTGTTGGAAACTAATTGGGAATCACTCAGAGTTTGATTAATTAAGTGTAATTTACTTTTTGATATTTTTGAAAGGAACAAATGCTTTGCTACAAAAATAAGGTTGTTGAATTTCATTTTATCAGTTGAGTTGTTTTCTTCTGAACATAAATGCTTTAGTTCCCTTATTTTTATCTAGCATAAAGTCACAATAAACTCTGTATGATCTCTGAGTCACATCCACTGTTACATTATATCGATGTAATGCTGGTATAACTCAGTAAAATAAAGAGAAAAAAATCTACTGACTTAACCATACAGAACTGGTTATATACTGGTAAATTAATCCTATAATATAACCCACATATATTTTGATTCTGATGATTGAAAAAGATGTTGTGTAAAGTGAATAAAGAAATTAATATAATTTGGCATTATTTTATAGCTTTAAAAAAATGCTAAATTTTGCGCTTATTTTTAATAGGTCACATACTTGAAAAACTTATATCTAAGAGACAAACTTTTGTTTATTAGATATAATTTGTGTTATTATTTTATTGTGGTTAATTTAGAGCCTGGTTCAAACTCTTTTTAGGGAGAGCTGATTCTATTTGCTTGAACTAGTTTTCAATTAAGTACAAAGCGTTTAAACTGCTGGAGTCAATGAAAGGATAGAATGACATATCTTTGTTCCAGTAAAGTTCTTTTTCAGTGTGAGAAATGAATTCTTCCTGCCATTCTACATTATGGTCCCATAACAACTACAGTAATGTTAATAAATTCATATTTTTCTCCAGCTAGCTTAGTACTGTTTACTTTATTCTTGATCTATTTTTATTGAAGTCAGGATGTAAATATCTGTGAATTGTGTGGTTTTGTACATTCATCATTTCTTGCTTTACCAGTCAACAACACATTCCTTTTTTGGGTGTCCAAGGACGTCAAGACTGTAATTAACACTAGACTTGTCAAATTCTCAAACAGTATAAAACATCAGCCTTTAACCAGATTTTGTCTTAGAGATGTGTGCACTGGTGGTGAATGTTAAAAATGTGTATGAGGAAATGTTTGTGAACTGATGTGTTTCAATTTCTTAAGGGAAGTGGAAATTGGTATTACTGGGATTTTTCAAACTCATTCAGCACAGGGCTCTGTTGCCTTATAGTAAAGTCAATGCACTTAAAAGAAAAGCATGTATCAGACATTTGCAAATGTGACTGATACTTTAAGAATGAATTTCTTTGATTTGTAACAAATGCATAAGGAGAAAATCCATATGAACAAATTTGGATCTGGCTTAAAAGGAGAATTTCATTATGGTTAGTATCTTCATTGTTAAAAACTGTAAATGTAGAAGGTAAAGACCAAGGAATAGCAGATACAGTAAATATATAAAATCAGGCAGAAGACTTACAGATGAAACAGCTGACTAAGAAACTGGCCAGCCCACCTAGTGTTGCATATGCCTCACTTTTCAGGTGCTGCAATTAAACTGTTCACAGAAGTCTGCTTCTCAAATGGCAAATTGTTCCTAAGAAAGGAAAAAAAAACCAAACAAAAGAAATATTTAAAATCATGTCTTTGTTACAAAAACGTCTGTGCCTCTGTCATCAATTTACCACCACAAGGCAGACATTCAAAATTGGAAACCTTGAAAAACAGCAGCCTCTGTTGCCTGCTGCTACAAGTTACCAGGGGAATAAGCAGGGGTGAAAGCCTACATCACATCAGCTGCTCTACAGTACCATCTTGTATGCATTCTCTTGTAACACACAACAAGCACAGTAACACTCAAGGGGAAACAACAAATGAGAGATCAGTGGACCTACTCATGATGTTTGGTGCTATTCAGTATCAGTAAGGGTAGGAAAACCTATTTCTACCTTGAAAATAAAACCCTACAGCTTAAACATCGCAAGTTCCTTGCTTTGAAGCAGTTTTACACTTGACATATCAGTCTAATGAACAGGGTTGTTTGGTTGTTTTGGTTTTTTTTTTGCATTGAAATACAGTGGCACAGTCTGGGTTTAGGAAGGTAGCTTTGATATTTTAATATTTGATACATCATAAGCATCTTCTCTTCATGTAACACATTTTTCAGAATATTACTGCATTTAGTCTACTTTCCTATGGGTAGAACTCAGGAAGATAGTAATTCTGAAACAAAACAAATACAAGAATATCAGAAAGTGAAAGCTCTGATGTTTACTGTTGTCTTTCCTGAACTAAACTATGTATCCAAATATGGGTACAGCATACTTGTGACAAAGTCTGTAATGTGAAAATGAAATTATACAAGAACAACTCATCCTTATTATAATCACAGAACACCATACATCAGAGGCATTTAATTTATATTGCTATAGCTTGACAGGGATAAAAACGGTTCTGAGAACTCTCTTAAGAACTTATGATAAAAAATAAATAAATGTCATGATCACTGAGTTATAAAACAAGCCTATTTCTTCATAATTATACAACAAAAGCCAAACAGATTATTACTTTCTTTGGAAAACAGAGATGGGGAATATAATATATAACCCTTCATCCTTGTTAAACCTGACAATTACTGTCACTGGCTCATATATGGATCTTCTTCTGTCAGCCTTACATTTTGCAGCTTTTTGACATGCTGCTCAGACAGAAACATTTTAATAAAGCTTTGGTATATGTGTTTTGAATTTTAAGCAAAATTACTGTTTGTGAGAAATGGATAGGGAGGGGAATCTTCCCTGACAGAGGACTGCCAGAGAAGATCAAATCTCCAATATTTTATCTTCATCAGTGGCTTGTGCTCAAGGTTGTGATGATAAGGATTGTGCTTTAAAAAAGCAATTACTAAACATGTAGGTGTTCATTTACAAGAGGAAAAGAGGAGTACTGCCCTCTCACAGTACTTCTTGGTGGTGTAACTTTGCTACTTAAATTATTCTCTCAGTCTGCAGCGAACAGTTTCTGGATGGCCTCTCCCCGCCATCTTTTTATGCCAGTTGTTACTAGTCGGCCAACTAGTGACATTAGGTGGGTAGTGGCTCTGTCATTTAGAGCTTCCATGACACTCCTTCAATTATTCTTTCATTTCCCTGCACAAACTTCCCTCTCTCGAAAGGCAGTAAGAGTACATGCTAAAAAGTCTTGTGTGCAAGAATAAAGTCAGTGCTCCCTCAGTAACATCAGCCAAGTGCTCTACAAAGCTATGGTGTTTAGCCATGACGCCATCATACCTTCTATAAGATCTATGAGGGATCCTGCTCTTTTGCTGCTATCACCTCCTACTAATGTTGTCATGCCACAGATTGTGTCTTGTTCTGCAATCACTGCTGAAGCAGCACAGTGATCAGCAATAGCTGTTGCTTCTGCTCTTTAGCTGTTACTTAGAACCATAGAAACACAGAATACCAGGTTGGAAGGGACCTCAAGGATCATCTGGTCCAACCTTTCTGGGCAAAATCACAGTCTAGACAAGATGGCCCAGCACCCTGTCCAGCCGAATCTTGAAAGGGTCCAATGTTGGGGAATCCACCACTTCCCTGGAGAGATTATTCCAATGGCTGATTGTTCTCATTGTGAAAATTTTTCCTCTTACATCCAGTCAGAATCTCCCCAGGAATAATGTGTGCCCATTACCCCTCTCCTTTTCCATGTCACTCCTTGTAAAAAGGGAGTCTCCATCTTCTTTGTAGCCACCCTTTAAGTACTGGAACATGGAGATAAGGTCTCCCCTCAGCCTTCTTTTCTCAAGGCTGAGCAAACCCAGTGCCTTGATCATCTTTGTGGCCCTTCTCTGAATGCTCTCCAGCCTGTCCAGATCTTCTTTGCATAGCAGGGACCAAAACCGAACACAGTATTCCAGGTGGGGCCTGACAAGTGCTGGGTGGGATAATGACTTCTTTATCTCTGCTGGTGATGCCCTTGTTGATGCATACTTGTTCCTCTAGTGGCTAGAATATCTCCTGAATGCTCCAAGCTATGAGTTTCACAGCAAGAGGAAAGCTGTCCTATTTTGCATAACAGGTAGAAAATGGGATATTCTCACCCTGTTCTTGTAATCCTCCTTTTTAGTCCTTCTTCGAGTTATGACCTGGTAGCACTCTACGGGTTCCTCATTGATGATAAATCCTGTCAGGGCATTTCTCAGTCCAGCAGCTACCATCCCTTTTCCAAGAGACATCATCCTCTCTTCTCAGCTGTTGGCCATCTGTCAGCTAGCTGCAAGCGGTAACACTGCTGCTCAAAGCTTAATGTCTGTTGTGGGGTGACACATATGTTGTCAATGTGAGGCTGTTCATGGTTTTGTCCAAAGATATTTTTCCTATTTAACAATGGGAGACATGCCCTTTCAGAAAGGTGCAAGCACTGCTTGCTTTTGTGGCTGCAGATTTTGAATGTACTAGTGACCGCACGGAGCTACAGACCACAAAAAAAGAAATAATGCTACCAGTTTCTAGAGGTACTGGATAGGCTGACTTTGAAACAATTCATTGCAGTATTTTACTGAAAATACTGCCTAGCTGGTAGAATGTAACCTTCCCTTAAAGACAAAATGAATACTTCAAGAAATCCATCATCTTTGCTTTAGTTTCCTGAATTCGCAGCTTTTGACTGTGCTCTGTAACATTAATTTAAAATAGTCTGTGAGGGGCTGCTTCACTTAGGAAGCACTGGATTGCTCTCATCCTCCAAACAACTTCTGAGTTTTAATCTGCAGCTAAGCTCTCAGGCCACTCTCCTCTTAACTTTAGAGACGTCTTAATCCATTTGGAATTCTGAATTTCTATTGCCTATGGTCTTGCTTCTCCTCCTGGAGAAATTCACCGATTTTCCTTGTGATTTCAGAGTCTGGCCTGAATATTAATAGCAGGTTTTACTGGGTTTGGATCTACATGCTGTCATAATTTTATTAGCAATAGCAGTCAAGTTTTCATGTGCTCTATCATCTTCACTGATGAAAGAATAGGTTTCATACTCTGGCAAATTAATATCACCTCTTTCTGTACCCCAACAATGTTATATTTTTCAAGCACCTTGTTTGTCTTCCTTTCCTAAAACAGCTTCTGAATGTGGTCATTAGCATGGGGAAATTTGACAGTTTCCATATTCTCCTTAGGGACAGCAGAACTGCAAATGCTGATGTGTTCTGAGTTTTTCCAATGTTTGTTTTTGTTTGTGTTTTTTTTTTTTTTTGTTTGTTGTTTTTTTTTTTCTCTCCTTGATCTTCAGCAATCTGCAGCAATTCCATTAGAGTAAGGAGATATGCAATCAGAAGAGCCTGCCTTGCTAGGAATCCAAGAGACTGCATTAACAGCCAGCTCTCAATCTCCTTCATTTTTTTTCTCATGTTCAGCAGTACTTCGTACAAGCCCTGTTAATGATCCTGGAAAAATTGCCAGATTTTGCTGCCCATTCAAAGATGAGGCTTTGCTCCACTGAAACCCTTTTATTAAATCAAGTTTTTATCTGCTACAGAAGCTAAATCAGCCTGAATGTTGTGCTTTGTAACTGCTTCTTATGTACACAGTTTGCTCTGAAGAAGCTCAACTGACTCTTAGAGGAAAAGCTCTAATTACTGTGCTTGCATAATAAATATGTCTTATTAATAATAATGTAAACATACATTCAAAGTGACTACTAAACCCATCATTTGACAGTGTAAAGTGTATCAGTAGTGGTGTCTTTGCAGAAGGGTGGTTAAATTCCTGTGCTCACTCCTTTCCTACCCATCCTTAAGACTGCTGAGTTGGTGTTTAATTTGACGTGAGTTTTATGATGTCAATTTAGGAACTGAGCTGAGCTTCTGAATTGATTTTAGGAGGTTAAAAACTATATAGACATTAGCAGGCACCACTATTTTGTTCTATCACCCTGTGGTCAACAGGTCAATTTAATATCTGCTAGTTTTAGGATATCCAGATGATACAGTGCCAGGCACGCAACATTGTTACATCAAACAAGTATTTGTCTAAATTCAGCTAAACTGATGCCTGACTTTCAGTTTTCCCTCACAAGGAAGAAATCAGTACAAACAAGTAGGATACTTTCCACCAGTCATCCCTCTCAGGGATGAACTGACAGCGTTCTCTGCCCTTTCTGTAAGATCCCAAATTGAATTTGATCATGAAAGATACTAAAATCTTCATGATTAAACTTGATTCAGAGAAGCAGGAAACCTTATCTTTCTAAATTCAGCCACATGAAAATTATACCATGTGTCCTGTTGCGGTTGTCTCTTTCTAAGTCTCATGCTGGATTCTGGTTCTTACTTTCCCTGTAGCAGACTATCTGGATGGCTGAAAAGTATTTTAGCCAGACCAGACCCTTTTTCAAAGCAATAGTTATATCTATGTGTGGCTGCTTGTATTTGTCAGTCTTTCGACATGACTCCTGGTTGGGCAGAAATGTGAGGGTCCCATGGGTCACACTGTGAAATCAGAGAGATAAATTTTAACTGTGCCTACATTGTGAGAAGCAAACAGGCTAGCAAGTGGCTAGCTATGGAAAGTTAAAAAGATATGATTTCATAGTAAATATTAACTAAGTTCAATTAATGTTTCTACAAAAAAGCTCTGGAGACAACGTGCTCTCTCTAAAGTGGTCAGACAATTAGGTTCAACACTAAGTCTTTTTTTTAAAAAAACACCCAACTTTTTTTCCATTAGAGGTACGTTCAAGGAAGCACAGTATGTAATTTGCTGGCTGCATTTATGGAGTGCAAATACCTACCCCCTAACACTGGTAAAAGTTTTCTTAAAATGCTTGTTACCATTCTCTTTTTATCTCACTTGGATGGCAACTTTATCAAACAATGATTTCATCCTCACTTTCAAAATCCTCACCTACCAAAGGAAGATGGTGTTTTTAAACTAAATTGAATGTCTTCAGGAGACAGGATAAAAAAAGTTTGGGGGTGGGGGGATACATAGCTGCTGGGTAGTTCTCCCTACCTGCTATCCGCAGCTGACATTTATCAGAGCCTTCAAGCCACTTGTGCAAAAAATCTGCAGTTGTTCCTCTGTGCTTGTGGCTGACTTTCAATCAGTCCTATAGGCTTTTATTCCCAAAGTGAATCAATACAAAGAGAGTTATTCTCAAAAGGCCTAAGTCATCTGTACTCTATTTGCGTTTAGAACATTATTTCAGGTGCTTTCCCACAGAGCAAATATCACCAGCAGCAAGACCACATCTTTTCATATCTCTACAAGGAAAAGGACAGTTTAGCACTTTTGGCAAAGATATAAAGATATCATTGGCCTAGCTATTTGAAGATTATTTTTTTTTTTAATCTGCCTGAAAAAAAAATATAATAGAAAGAAGATGGGACTCATGCTCTTTGAATTTATGTAATGTTAGCCATTTCAGAACAGACTGCATGGCAACCCTTCATAAGGATGGATTCTGTGAAAAAACATAAGAAATACCTTGGCTTTCAAAAATGAACAAAACTCCCTTACTATAAACTCAAATTAGCTCAGTAGAGAAGCAGATAATATAGCACAATGCTTAACATCTAGTGTTTCTACCACTTCAGGATGTGGACAGCTAGAGATTAGGGAATGGCAGGAAATACTTTTATTAAAACATTTGTCCAAATTTCAGAAATAATTTTAATGTGACTGCCCTTTTTTAATGACTGCTTATACACTTATGCGTTATTAGCATGGACATGTATCTAAGGTGGATTTTGAAACTGATGATAATGAGAAGATCACTTATGAACATTTTTTTTTATTACATTGTTGAGAACTTGACCCCACATAGAAAAACCTGTAAGCAAATTTTACTGCTTTTTATTGATAATGTAATCTGTGTGGAATATTTATTGCATCAGGCATAATTCATATAGTAATGTATATGTAACATGTAAATAGGTGGCAAAGCATAGATTTCATATAAACAAATAAAAATCTTCAGATCATACTGGTTTTGTTATTAAATTGCATGATTCTTCTAAGCTGTCATCACACCATTTACTCCAGTTACCACATTTTCAGTGGTATAAATGTGAACTGAATTGGTACAGCATTTTCTCTTATTTTGTGAGGATAGCTCTTAATGTGCTTTCTCAGTACAAATAACATTGATTTGGATTAGTGGAGACTGAAGATGAATGAAAATGAGGTAGAAGTAGGAAAAGAATTGTAGGATTCAGCACTTTATATTAATACATAAAGTTCACTTGAAAATTCCATTACATGCAGTTTAATAATAGTTTTAAATGAGGTGTTTTGAATTGAGGATGGAAACTACAGAGGTGTTTTGAACTGAGGATGGAAACTACAGAGGCTTTTCATAGCTACTATCATCTGACTTTTCAGATTGCCACATATATACCACAAAATACCTTCTTTTAGATAAAAAATCTAAATCTGTGGTGCTGGAGTACTAGAGCAGAGGTATAGCGATCAATGTGCAGAAGTCACAGAAATATGGGAATTAAGAAGTCTTTGTCTGTGGGAGATCCATCCAGCAGCTAAATCACACAGCAAGTGACAGTGACATTCTGGGAAGCACTGGAATGGCACATAATCATTTTATATTCAGTCTGAGCAACATATATGTTTTATTTCTTTCAAGTCTGGTAAAAAAGTGCTGCAAGATTTAAGACCAATAGAACTTCCTGACAAGCCAGCACGTATTTTGAATTGTCCAGTCCTGCATTTTAATCTGGTGACAGTCCATTTTATACTATTATTTAATTCTACACTATTTTTTTAATATAGAAGTAATTCTCTTAGATTTAGCTGCTGACATTAGAATGCCAGAGATTTCCTGTGTTGAGTTCAAATTCTACAATACATCTTAAAGACAGAAAATAAGTGAAAGGGTGGTAAAACTGCACATGTATTCTGGCTGCGGCACTCAAAAGTGTTTAATACTTCTATTGTAGACATAGAAATAGGAAGATCTTCTACAGAGGGATATCTGCTAATCCTTGTTTATGCATCCTTAGATTGCAAGGGCAAATGAGTATCTCGCTTTTATAGTAAAAGTACTAAGAAACTAAAGGAATAATTTTATCATTGTTACTGGGTTAAGAATACAAAATATAACACACTTCAGAACTCAGACTAGCTGCAAGCTAATTCTTCCAACATTTATTTTATTTGTGTACACTGCAAACAAAGCCTAGATAACTGTTAGGAAAAATTAAATCTCCTGTTAAAATTGTTGTGGTCTACTGGCTTTTCAGAATCATAAGACTCACAATGGTAAATTAACCCTCTGAATTGCTTCATTTTGAGAGTATAATTAATTTTCTTTCATGTGTGGAATGTATGACTTGCTTGAGCTTGTAGTGAACATATATTTTTTAATTTGTTTAGCACTGCCAGAACTTGAGAAAATATACAGCAGCCTGAGGAGTCATGCAACAGAAATCTTCCTGCTCCATTTGCTTTATCAGACATGTATCAATTATTTACCAGGCAGAAGATGCAATAACACTTAGGGTCGTTGAATCTACAGAAAATTGCAGCTGACATTTCTGGAACAGAATGGTATTGCAGAGCTTCCTGGTATTCATTTATCAAAGATGAGTCACTGAGTAACCTCCAAGTTAGCACAAAGAAGGCCACTTTGGACAAATGAGGTACCGCATTTCTGCCTGCCCACAGAAAATGTGCCCTGAGATGTGAATACTGGGGTAACATTCAGAAATCCATATAAAGTATCAGATTAATTCTAAATAATAAAAGAATGCCATTGATCTAGTTATGGTTCTATGACATTTTCCGGTTTCTTAATGATAAAGCCTTTCACCTCCAAAATTTTAGCTTGTATCAACTGGGAGGCTAAAATGACTTCTATTAATGAGAAGTGGCATAGTCTGCCCTCTCATTTCAATATGCACTTTTTATTTCACAGGGCAAAAGCCTGTTCTGGTGTCCGCTGTGGTCTGAGAAAATTCTTTCACTTTCATGGACATGCACAGAACTCAAGACAGGTCCAAACTTGGTTCACTGGGCTTAGCTGGCCTGAGGTTGTGAAAGCTAGTCCAAAAAACCTCAGGTTTTAGCTTGAGGAAGCCAACAGCACCCTCCCCTCCCACACTCTGCAACCACTAAGCGGAGCATAGGATGGAGGTATCAGCAGTACAGGTTAAATGGGCACATCCTGTTCTCACCTCATCTGGTGCCCATGGGAACTGCTTGCGCTGGAGATGGTAGAGGTTTTCTCAGATTCAACACCTGAGAGCAGAATTTATGCAGATACTTTATATACTTGCAGTTACAGGGAGTGTTTAATAATAAGCAGAAAGAAATGTTTCAGACTGAAAATCCAAGATTAACAATTCTGTTTGCCTGAGAATCCACCTGAGCACAGGGAGATGGCCAGAAATCACGGTCTGTGCCAAGTTTCCATCAACTTCACCAACTAGCAGAAGCAAAAGACAAGCACAGTCCAGCTAAAATACTCCTTTGTGACTGAATGAGCCTCTAACAGCATTAAGACAAAGTATCCAAGGTGACTGAGTTTGGTGCTGCAGGACTGAAGATGAAGGCTAAAACAGAGTTTTGACCCACCTTGTCTTAAGTAAGCTAAGTAGGGCCCTGATTCTTCATCTCTATTTGTTCAAGGAAGCTTACTTTGCCCCTGAAGAGCCCTGCTGAGCATGACAGCTATGTTGTCCACTCACCTGGGCAAATAAATGGGGGTGTGGGAGGATTCCTGAAGTTTGGTGCAGAGAAGTGAAGAACATTTTGGGTTTAACCAGCTCCCCCTCCAGCTGGTATTGCATGCCATGCCAAAGCAGTAACAGACACAAAAGAAATAGCAATGGGCCTCACATGCTGGTCATTACGCTGGAGTCTATCAAATGTATGAGGTTTAAATGTGAGAGATATTATGTCATGTTAGGCTCCATCTGGTCTAGAAGAAATGCTAACAACTTGCCTTGAAGATTTAATAAAATAGCACAGGACTAACTTCTGCAGATATTGAAGCTAGCCCAAGCAGATGTTGTAGAGCTATGCAGAGGCTGTGCAGAAAAGCTCTGGTTGGCAGTCTCAGGGCAAGATTTGGACAAACCAGTAAGGGCTGGCTGCCCAGCATAATATGAGAAATCTGTTGCCATATGTTATAAACAACTGAAGGCTACATACACATGTAAGTTGAAACTTTTGTTCAACTGTTGATGCAGCAGAGTGTATATTAAAATCATGGAATTAATGTGTGCTCATATTACATATAACTGTATGATTATAGTTTATCTTTCTTGGCAGCCAAGTAGTTTGGACACAAAAGTATTTTCTTTCCAGGGCAGATTCAGCATCCTGCTATGCACTTTTAACTCCCTTTTTAAAAATCAAGATGTGTTAGAAGAAGGAACCACTGTTATTAAGACTCTGAGGTACTGAGCATACTGCATTACTGCTGTGGCATATGTTTATACAATCAAGGTCTATAGGGTATCTTCCGGGAATTGTCATGATACCGGTTCAGTATTTTTCCCGTTTGAGGTGTAATACCTAGTTTGTTTTTTTTTTTTTTTTCTTTTCCAGGCATTCTAGACCCAGCTAGCCAAAAACACTGAGGCAGTCTGAACTATCCCTATAGTGACTGTTCCCTACACACTTATTGTTCCTTGATATACAAAATTTGATTTTATACAACTATTAATGCACTTCTATTTAGCTCAGTGGAGCAGTATAAATGCATGAGCTGATCTCAACCATTAGAATTTGAAATTTTTAATAAGGTCATAGAAATTGTGGGGGTTTTAAAATGTATATATATATATAAGCACACATTCACTAAAATTTGTCTTACTACAGTGTGTTGCATAAAGAATGGAGGAGGGGAATAAATATATAGTCCTGCCTTCAAGCTTCCCCCAGTGAAGCAGTAACAAAATCACCTTCCTGTTAAAATAGCACAGCTGGCTCTCAGCTAAGCTCCAGTAATGTATGAAATAACTCTGTTGTGCCACACCTGCAAGCAATATGCTGCAATAGCAGGCATGAAGTTTGTACAGCAGATTACTACCAGAAAGCAGTGAGAGCACAGCTGCCTCTAAGGGAAGGCAAGTCAGGAGCTAAGGGGCACCTCAGAACCTGTAGTATATAGGCATCACCGGGGTAGGTTTATCCCACTACTCCCAGCAAGGTAAGCAAGACAGACCTGGAAACAATAACCAGATTGAACTACAAATCTAGATTATAAGAAAATACTACAGCGATGAAGCTAGGGTGAGAATCAAACCACAGGTCAAGGTCAGATTCAGCAGGGCAGAGCTGTAAGGCAGGAAGGTAGGGCAGGACCGAGGTGCTCCATGGCCAGGCAGGGGCTACAACTGAGACAGAACTCAGCAGTCCTCTGATGCAGCTCAGGCAAGAAGCAAGGCTTCCTTGTGGAGGTTAAACAGAGCTCCTGGGCCCGTGGGTGTAGGGGAGGCTCCAGGTGAGGCTGCTTGGGGTTATCTGGGCTTATTAGTGCCCCATGGCCCTGACAGGTTATCAGCTGGTTGTGTGCAATACAAGAGAAAATACCCTAAGCTATAGTCCTGTGCTGGCTGGAGATTTTTCTAGCCTCTTTGTTTTTGCTTACTAGCTGTATGGCTCTAGGTAGCCATCCAGTAGGTTTTAACTAGAAGCTGTAAACAACGTGGCAGCACGTGTTGAGCCTGCAGATCTGAGATGCTGCGGAGGGATGGCTGCAAGGTAATTACAGATATGCCTCTTCCTACATCTTCAGAATGGTGGAAGCTTAGCAAGTGTATGGTTACCTTTCTGCTGTTATTAGTGTATATACCTACCCAACTCGTGATACTTCTCTCAATTATTTTGTAACAAAAGAATTTCCAAGGGTAAAGGAGGATAATGATTACATCGTCATCCTAACTTATAAAACTAGAAATCTGGGGCAATGCTTATTTTTTTTTTTGCTCTTGCCTTCCAGAGTGAAAAACAAAACAACAGCATGAGGAGAAGCGATGCCTAGCAGGCAGGGCTCAGGCCCTCAAAGCCCTGCGGGTGCTGCCAGA
This sequence comes from Athene noctua, assembly GCF_965140245.1. NCBI lineage: Eukaryota > Metazoa > Chordata > Aves > Strigiformes > Strigidae > Athene > Athene noctua. Next base: position 76,074,939 of record NC_134038.1, on the reverse strand, counting down.
TTCTCCTTCCCCCCTTCCCTCGCCTCACCTGGGCTGCACCGCGCTGTCCCTGGGGCCTGTTACTGGGAAGGGGAGCGGGGGGGACGACAGAGGGCACTGTCCACCCTTAAGGGCCCCAACCCGGCACTACTCCGGCTCCGTCCGGGGCCGAGAGGCCGACCCGTGGCCAGGGCGATGCCCGGGGCGGCGGCTGCCCCGCTCCCGCATGGGGTAGCGGGAGGGGCCGGGCTGCCCGCCACGGGGCAGCGCCGTGGCCTGGCGGGGGGTTTCCAGCCTCACGCTCCAGGTGTGACTTAAAAATAATGCTCTGCCTTTTAGTGGTTTTTGCAGGGAAATCCTTACAGTTTTTCATAGAAAACAATTTTACCTCAGAGCTGCTTATTTTGAACATTGTATTGCTGTCATAGTACATAGCTGAAGAGTTCTGCTTACTTGGTAGCAGCAAAGATTTAAGTAGTTCTATTTAATTTAAAAGTACTTTTTTTTTATTAACAAACCAAACCAGTTTTCAGTAGAAAAGCCGAAGCTGTTGCTCCAGACAGTGGGGTGCAGGAGTTTTGCTTGAACATGAGCCTGCCCAACACAGTTTTCATAGAGGACATACTCCTCTATGGAGTTGCTGATGAGTGTTTAGTAAATGAGGTCTAGAAGGAAAAATGTTAGATTTAGAGTTTCTCAACTTGTTAATGAAAAACTGATTTTTTTTCCTAATATATCCATGCTTTTGTTGCAAAAAACCTGAAGCTGTCCCCACATGATATAACGGCTTTAATTCAGTGTTAACATCATTGCTTTATCTTTAAAGGGAAAAAAAAAGCTCTAAAATTTAGATTCCTCCAAAACAATTGACCCCATTTCCTCCTTTTCAATGCTTGCCTATACCATATAATTAACAGTTAATACTTACTTGTTTCTGTCCCACTAACCCTTTTGCAGGAGCAGATTTTCATAGAGCAGGGGGGTAGGATGGAAATGCTGTTGCTTTTCTTCTGGATGCCAGCTGAACGGTTGTTGTGTTGGTCTGCTGCCTTTAGCTACCACTTCCTAAGGGCTGCTGTTCATAGACACACCCTCACCAACCATTGACTGACAGGCTTGCCTCCAGCTAATGGCCTCTGTGCACGCTAGTGTCAAGAAGGTTTTAAACTAAAAACCTGCACCTGGTGAATTCCAGAAGCAATTTTCATAGCCAGCTGATATCTTGCTGATTTGCAAGGCAAAAAAAAGGGGGAAAAACCCAAACCCTTCCACAAAACCACCCAGCTGCAATGCAAACGAACTGTAGTTTAGGCAATCTCTAATCAGAGATGTACAAAATGTGTGTTTCTCCATGGTACTGGTAAAAAGGTAGCCAGAATACTCTGAGAAGCAGATGTGAAGGATGCAATGAATGCTGTATTGCTGCTACTGTCTTTTGTTCAATCAAATGCTTGACCCTCCTCTCCTCCCCACCAACCATGGAATTACCAAGCAGATTTCTCATTAAACTGAATGAGTCTTGTTAAATTTACTTCTCTGTCAGCTTCAACTATGCTGAAATATAACCTGAGGAATGATAGGTGTTTGACAATCCAAAAATGGTAATGGTTTTCTCATATGTAATAGTAAACAACAACAGAAATACAGAAACTAAGAAATGCCAGTGCAATTTTAATTTCCTGTTAACTCATAGGCTGGCAGGTGTTACTTTAAGTATCAGATCATACACTGCATCATGTGTTACAACACCTACTCTGTGTCATTTTCAATGGAGAGGAACTCAGGGCCGTCAGGCTAGAGATCCTCATCTGTGGTTGAAAGTCTTTTGTTAAACTTTATTGCTATGCAAGAATGGAGGTAACATTCAGAGCATGCAAGAGGGGATATGTATGAATGAATATCCCAATGCAGAGGATGCCAAATTGAGAGGTTTCTAGTGCACTGCCACCTGCCTCCAACAGTGTGTTTTCTAACAACTCTCTCACTCAAAGTGCACGATTCCATCATGACCTTCTGTGTAGCTAGATGCTTTTGGGACTGTGTGACAGGCTTCCCACATAGCCCAAAGACTGGAGATTAGTCTGCCTTGTCAAAAGCCACAGGGAGGCTTTCAGTGTCTAAAGCTAGGTTTTACTTGAATGCAAACTAAGATAAAACTGGAAATGCAGAAACACAGTTCTGCAGGGCAAGACTAAAATAAAAAGGGGGTTTAAATAAGCTGCCTTCATACCTCCACTTCTGTGTCAGGAGATTTGCAGGATGGATCCTTTCTCTCAGGCTTATGATATGTTTGGCAATTTAAAACCCCCCCCCACAATTCGGGTCTCCAGGAAAATCTCTTCTTCATCACCTCTAAGGTATAGCTCTGTTTCTTTGCTGCTCAGAAGCTACTTGGACTCCACTTATGCTGCAGGTGCCTGACCTGTTTGTCAAATTTGGGTTTTCAGCCCCATCTTCTCACAAAGGCTTCTTGAGCTGTATATGATCAGCTAAACTTGGAGGTGCAATCTCCTATATTCCTTTTGACTTGAAACACAGCAGTGTGTGCAAAGCAGTTATATAATCTTCCTTGCTGCCTGGGCACCCTATTTTAACAAGGCATAACTTGTGATTTTTTAATTTTTTTTTTTTAATGATACATGAAGAAAACCTGTCTGATTTGAAACTGATTTAAATGATTCTGGGCAGATAAAAGAAGAAAAAATTTGAAAGGTCTGTTGGAAACTGGCCTTTTCAGGTTTTGTCTGAGCAGGAGTATACAATTTTTTAACAAAATATATTTGTTTAGTTTTGTTGTCTAACAGACTGAATAAAACTGACATTTATCTTTAATGAATAGGAGATATACTTCAGTATTTGTAGTAATGAAGAAAAATTCTTCATTTAGAGTTGGTTTTCTCTGGTGTCCTGCTTTTTTTGTAACTTGTTTAGGGCAAACCCTTCTCATTTGTTATGTAAATCCATGCTAATGTCATAACTAGCTAGTTGGATAAAACATACACAAATGCAGCAGTATGCCTGGTTGCAAAGGGATGGTGACGTTCTGCATTCTCTGTTAAATATGGAGTAAAACCAAAACAAAGCTCTTGCCAGTCCTGTCTGTTACTTATGTACCATACAGAGTCTCCAGCAGCAGACAAAGCTTGACCCGTACATACGAGAGTCATCTTGTAAGACAAGATGGCAAGCATGTCATTTTTTCATAGTCATATTTTAGAATCAAACCTAATTTGCGACCAGTTTTGACATAGAAGCACAGCTGTGATCATGGGTTGAGATTTCAGATATTCTCAGTGTATTCTCTGGAGGGAACTGCTTTGGGTTATTATTAAATTTCAGGAGTTATTTCTTCCTGCTCCAAATTGTTGTCATTCATGTCTGTCACTGTCCCCTCACCCTCGCAAAGATGATGCATACCTTTCAGCCTATTAAAGATAAAATGTAAAACAAAAGAAAGAATTACAGAAGAAGGATCTTTGATAATACCTTTGATGTAAATAATAAAATAATCGATGCCTTTGACATCGATTTTGTGAGTCATCATTTCAGACAATATCCTGGCTCATCTTTCATGAGTAAATCCTCTACTATTATTAATAGTCGTTTCCTTTCTTGCTGAAAAGTATTTTGGCAGCAAAATATTCTGAATTACAATGGTAAAACATTTACAAAAGCAGTATATCTGAATATTGTTCTTCTATACCCATCACACATACGAGATAACTAGTGAGTGTATGAGTTAATGGTCCCTGCAGTAGTGTTCTCATGCTCCTTTGTTTCACAAGCAGCAGTGCTAAGCCAGTAACACTCTGAGCAATGCTATTGGCTTTGTTTTCTGCTGTTTAATTTCCTGTAGTTGAGACTATCATCAGAAGATCTTGCAAGCAAAATGGTGCCCTGTAAACCATAAATTGGTAACTGCTGCACTGAGATCTCATGATGTGTTTTGCTGTGTTTTTTTTTTTCCAAAATCAGTCACATGTTGTGGATGGAAACATTGCTAGCAGCTTTATTAGATGGAAGTAGAGGGAAACAAATGTTTGGAATACAGTGGTACAGTCTGCTTAGTGCTGGAGCAAAATACAAATCTACTAGCCTTTTAAGAAGGTGACTCGATAGTAGTTTTTCATTTATGTTGTCATTTTAAGAACTTCTGAAATGTTCTAGCAGCCAAAAACGTGCCTAAATGCCTTTTCATTATTTGCATATGTTTACAACTTCTGTCCTGCACTATACTTTGAATCAAACACTCATTAGACACTTCCAAGAAATAGCCTGCATACATGACTGTAGTCTCTGGGTGACAGTTACAGCCAAAGTAAGGTAAATGTAAGTTGGCTGTCACAAGACAGGTAGCTGCTGTTCAGGAAATCTGTGAAGAGTCTGACCAAACTTCCTAAAGAACACGAAGGTTGATCATTGCTTCACCTTAGTTCAAAAGTATTTATTTTTCTTTGGGCAGTAATCAACATGGAAAATATTCTCCTTCAAATTAAGTATGAAACTTAAGTTCTCCGAGATAACCAAATTTCAATTATACTTCAGAATTATTGCAATACACCCAGTGGATTTTGAATTGAAGGCTGGTCTTAATTTGACTGTAAAAACCTTTGTCCAAAAATGTGTGGGGTTTTTTGGGGTTTTTTTGGGTTTTTTTTTGGTAACAAAGTGTGAAAAATACATTTTTTTGAAGCATGAATGCTCAAAGCTGGAAGCAAATTTTTAATTACATGCATGCTATTAAAGTTTTCAAGGAGGGCTCTTGTGGCTAGTTTTGCAAATCACCTTATTCTTAAATTGGTCAGAAGCATGAAACTTACAGCTCCGTCTAAAAATGCTAGACAAAAGTCAGGTGCGTGTACTTTGATCTGTGTTGGACTATTTAATATGCAAGTCAGATGGTAGTTTCATTACTCCCGTATGAATAAGCTGGGTGACTGAGTAATGCAGCATGAATTTCAAACCGTTATTACAAATGCATTTGAATAATTTGAAAATGATTGTGTGCTAGTCAATTTAAGTAATTTTTTTGAAAAGTTGATAGGACTTTATTATATCCTTTAGAACCTCCCATAAAGAAGAGCAAGCTAAGACTGGAAAATGCAGTATCAGAAAAGTTACCATGCTGTGAGACTCAACTCTTGTGCCCCTAATGAATTTGTGTTACTAACATTAGAAGTCAGGAATGATAGCAAGCTGAGAGACTATGTTATGAGAAATTACTTATATGAGGTTAATCATCTGACTTGCTATAGGAGATGTATCAAATAAGAGCGTGATGGTAAATTGCAGAGTTGAGTTGGAATTCACCCCACAGGTAAGACAAGTTTGGATATATGAGGTTTTAATTTGAGACATTTTTTTTCCCACTTCAGCTCATAGTGCTTTCGGGATCTAAACAGGAGGAGACCTTTTGAGAGTCATGAAGTATCAATGCACAATGCACTCGGACACCTGATGTATTAGAGCCTTTATGACTCATGGGGAAAGAATGAGGAACCTGCACAGTCCCATCCTTAAGATTATTTTATATAATAGGAAAATATGCATATTTCTTCAAACAGAGGTTCCCCTTCCTTTGCTCTTGGTAGTCTGGTGTTCGGAAGGGATGGGATGTAGCATGCTCCAAGGGACCCAAGTGTTGCCTCCTCCCAACTTCCTGCTATTCTGCAAACATACTACCTGTCTGCTGGCCCTCACCCAAGTCCTGGGTCTGCTAGCATGACTTTGTGTTTCCTGTGACTAAAAGAAGGATGCAGCAGAGGTAAAGCAGGGACAGAAGAGCAGCTAAATTGGTTAAGAGTTTGGGAGAGATACATTATGAGGAAAGGACAAGAGCCCTCAGTTCAGAGCAGAGATGCCTGAGGAGGGGCCATGTAGCTGAGGCTTAAAGACCATGGGGGCAATGAAGAATGCTGAACTGGTGTTGACCAAATCCCACAGTACTACAACCAGGGGCCACCTGAGGAAACTAGCAGATCAGTTCAGGATGAATAAGAGGAAGTACTGTCTTCATCCAGCAGTGAGCTTTGGGAACTTCATGTGACAGTATGATAAGGAGGCAGGTTGTATTGTCAGGATGGAAAAAATATTCACATGCAGTAGGTTCCTAAACTGATGAGAGGAAGCAGGGAGGCTATGCTTTAACAAGCCTCTCTTAAAAACGAAACAAAACCCAAACCCACCCTGTGGGTGCTAGGAAAGTGTAGGGGGATAAGACAACAGAGAGTGGGCAGGCATGCATACTCTTGCCACTACTGGAGACCAAATACTGGGGAGGATGGGCCACTGGTCTGATCCAGTAGGGCATTTCTAATGTTCTCTATCTTAAAGTCTCCAGATTATTTCAATAAACAGGTATATGTTAATGAATGCTTGTCCTTTACATAAAGCTTAATTTTTCCACTCTGTCCAAAGTGTTTTTTTTTTTTTGTGTGTTTTTTTTTAATGCACACAAGAGACTGATTGGTGTAAGATGAATCCTGCCATAACTTTCTTAAAGAGGGTTACATTGTCTGGAAAAGACTTCATGTTTGAAATATTTCACAGCAGAGCCATAGAAAGAAAGTGTACTTTCTTGTCTCTGGATCTGTTCAGACCCTTTGATTTTTTTAAATTCTTTTTTTTTCTTTACTTGTCTCTTCTAGGGTACATATCTCATGTTAGAGCTTTGTACTTTCCCCAATATTTGTAGTCATCCAAGTAACTTATATTGTTTAAACACTGGCACATCTGAATCATCATCTTCTGTACTATTTGGGACTTACTCTTCTGGAATGAAAATTATGGGTTTGACAGATATGTCAAACAGGGAAAGACTAGGTATTCTTTTTACTGTGGATTCAAGTAGAGCAATTGCTACACATGTATGGTTAGATGGCCATAATCACATGGCTACTCAAAAATGATGCCTTCTTCTGCCTCCTGTGTCTAATTTCAGATATCTCAAGAATATTTCTGTGCACAGAATATTAGAAAGTGATTAACAGCTCCATGTGCTTTCATCACAAGGCTATTATTTTCAGTGCTTTTCTTGCACAGAGTACAAGCAGCTGTGTCCTATTCTTCTATGAAGCAGCAATGCAGTGTCTGGTCATTATACCATCCTAATGTGTTAAATTATACCAGTATCATAAAGAAATAGCAATTAAAAAAAAATTAAACAGCTCAATTAAAAAATTAAAACCCTTGACAACTCCCCAAACCTCTCAAAGGAAGCAACAGATGTTGAACTGAAACCAGGAGCCTTTTATGATTTGGTTGAACATTCATTTCCCAAGTCCTATTTAAAATTTCAGCTTTCTGATCAAAAGAAGGAGAGGGAAACGAAGCAGACCACTTCATATCCTAGATCTTACATTTTTTTTTCCTTTTCTAAAGATTTCTAAGGCTGCAGTTGTAGGAGGCTATGCTGCACAGGGATCCAGAGTGACAACTGATTCACACGGACAGTCGTGCTTTCACTGTTTGGTAAGTTCATCCACACTGTCTAATAGAAGAAGGAGATGGTTTCCACTTTGAGATGTGTCAACTGGCTATCCCAGGAGGGAAATTCAAGTTTAAATGGGAGAGGGTGGCTGGCAGTCAAGTCTCAAGTCATCTTTCATGTGCCCAGCAGTCCTGACGCCATCATCCCTCCCTCTGCCAGGCCCCTGAACTTTTATCCTCAACTTCTGTGCCATCCCGCCTAAAGCTCTTCTCCAAAGGGTCTTTAGTCTCATGAGAAATGACCTGGTGAGATAATGTGACTGGAATACCTGACTATCCTCAGAAATTACCTTAAACTTGCACTTTTGTGAGCCAACTGCACGTGCTGTGTGCCTCCGTGATGGAACGACATTACTGCATTTTCCTTTCCGACATGGAACTGGAAGGGGTGGAAGACTGCAGGACAGGCTCATGCTTGTGTCTGTGAAGGTGTTGTATTTTATGGGCATAGTAGTCCTTTACCTCTGAAGAATCAATGCAGTGGGGTTCTTCAGTGCCAAATCCAGCTGAAATGAATGTCCTAGATACTTGGCATTGCACATACATGAAGGGAAATTCAGCTTCTGTCACAAGGAACTATCTGAAGAGTTGGGAAGTTTGCAATCATCTGGTTCTACCTAGTCCTAAGTTCAGCTGGAAACCAACTCTTCACTTTTAATGTAACCAGACAAGAAAGCTAAGCTGTCAGGGAAATAAAAGCTTTGGAATAATAGCCAGCTGCTGTCAGCCTATCAAGTAATAAGGAGAAAAGAAAGTTAGAAGTACAAGCACAGGTGTGTGTGAGAGTTTGTTGTTACTGTTCCTAATGCTGACAAGTAAACAGTGATTTAATTTTTTTTTTTTTTTCTAATGCGTGTGAGTTACTCTTTTAAAATATCTGAATGCTTCTTTTTGACTAAGTTACTAAACTTACAGTGTAAGATTTATACAAATCTTACACTTTTTGTCAGGTGCAAAATGTATTACTAGTCATCTTATCACAGAGGAAAATTGTTCTTTTGAAGCAGATTTAAATTAGGATTTTTAATCATAAAATTTGTCCAAAAGGTTGGCATTTAAAGAGGTACTAGAAATGACAATATGTAATAATTAGGAATGTTGTTATTAGGCAAGGCAACTGAATTGCAGGCTTTATATTTCTAGCAGCTTTGCTATTTCACTTGGATCCAAGGAATTTAGAGTGAAAGAAAAGCCAGTAGCTCACTGGTCCCAGAATTACTGAAGAGCTGTAGTGTAAAACAAGTAGAAAGGTTTCTGGTATCTTCTCTGCAGGTGAGTCAGCTCTGCAAGGTACTGTACAAAAAACCTGCAAGAGAAAAATATTGGTTTGGTATCCACAGGATTAGTGAATACTGACATATAAATGAAGAATATGTGCTGGAAAGTTTACTTTAAATTCATTCTTAAGGCCTTTGACAATAAGGACTAAAATTGTACCGTGAATCTGAAATAGAAATAAATTTGAAGCTCCATGTTTTCATTATTAAGTATTGATAAATGCTAAAAGAGCAAAGAGAAACCAATTTGTGAAAATTAGTTTCCTGAATCAATGTTTTGTATCATATATACTAATTCAGTAGAACGAAATGCCTGCTAATTTTTTTTTTTTTTTTAAGAGGTCACTAAAGGGCTGCTTAGAACATCATGAACATACAATATTTATTCCCTGCTTGCCCTATTAAGGCACAGGATTATTGAAGGAAGTAAAGCAAATAAGATTAGAGTCAGTAAGTAGAAACTAAGTATAACCTAGACCACTTGCAGAGTTCAAGGCGACAAAAGTCGAGGCATTATCTTATCTGTGGTGTGATATCAGTTTACATTGAGTTGAACAACTGTTCTTTTATTCACTGATGTGGTTTCTAATTTCTGAGTTCCTCAGAAGGACCCAAGACACTGACACTGCTTTGGTACTTATTTAAAGCAATTGACTTAACTGTATTAAAATTCAGGCTGCACATTGCTGAAAGAAAAAACTTTTGTTTATTTTCCAGCATTTTATGTAGGCTGTTTACATGGTTTTAATTGCTGTAAGATTATTAGAGCTCTGGTTTATGGCTACTTGAAATGCTGAATTCCCCCTGAATACAAATTACAACAATTATTTACAGGTAGCCTTTAGTACCGACATTTAGTCATATTCCTCTTGTAATATGTTTGCAGGCTTAAGCTTTCTGGATTGATGCACTGTACCAGAGGACTGTTTCAGTGTAGCTCTTTTCCTCTTGGTATGCTTTAAACACTAATATCTGAGATTAGTTGAGGATTATCCCTTTTGAGGATCTACCAAGAAGGAGACTTTTTGCTATTGGAAAGACTTGCTGTTATTTCCCTTCCATCAGGGGATCAACGTTGATTTCCTCCTTGGCCCCCCTGAGGATCTGTCTGAATTATCTTTTTGTCAAAACTGACCTAGTAGCCCAGAAGGATATTTAATTCCTTTTAGTAGCTTTTGCAACTCAGCACCTTACATAGGCAAAGGAACTTTTGTGGCTAGGAGAGCTCTGAATTGTCTTTTTTTTTTTTTTTGTTAGCAAATATTTCTGAAAATAGATGTTTCTGGATCTCTCCATGGATGAAAAACAGTTTCTTGCCTTATAGCAGTGGTGAAATGCATTCCTTGAAATGAAAGTAGCATAGTGCTTGTACTCTTTTATAGACATCAGGTGACCATTCTCTATGAAGTGTCTCCATCACAGTGAGTAAACAAGATGCCAGAACATGAAAATCTGATCCCGCACTGGGCAGGATACTTGTAATATGCAGTGTGTTACAAAAATGTGTATGGTCACTCCGCCATTAGTGCTGGTTTTGTGAGGGAACTCTAAGATTTCTTCACAACACTTAATTGGCTTGATTTGTAAGTGTTTTTCAGCATACCTACCTGCCACCTTGAGTTTGATTTATTAATGATTACTGCTCTTCATGGTGTTATTTTGGTTTGCAGGTTCATAATTTTGTGATTCGTGTAAGAAGGCAGAATTACATTGCAAACTTTAGATGGACAGATGAGCTTTGTTTCACAGAAATACATAATCTAGTAGGTTGGAAAGGACCTTGAAGATCATCCAGTCCAACCATTAACCTAACACTGACAGTTCCCAACTATACCATATCCCTCAGAGCTATGTCCACCCAACTCTTAAACACCTCCAGGGATGGGGACTCCACCTCCTCCCTGGGCAGCCCATTCCAATGCCTAACAACCCATTCTGTAATATGATTCCTAATATCTAGCCTAAACCTTCCCTGGTGCAACTTGAGGCCATTCCCTCTTGTCCTGTCACTTGTTACTTGGTTAAAGAGGCTCATCCCCAGCTCTCTGCACCCTCCTTTCAGGTAGCTGTAGAGGGCGATGAGGTCTCCCCTCAGCCTCCTCTTCTCCAGACTAAACACCCCCAGTTCCCTCAGCTGCTCCTCGTACGACCTGTGCTCCAGACCCTGCACCAGCTTCGTTGCCCTTCTCTGGACACGCTTGAGTCATTCAATGTCCTTTTTGTAGTGAGGGGCCCAAAACTGAACACAGGAATCGAGGGGCGGCCTCACCAGTGCCGAGTACAGGGGTAAGATCCCTTCCCTGTCCCTGCTGGCCATAAATATTATTTTTAAGATATGAAATAAATTTAGTTCATAAACTTACTTTTAAACAGTTTACTAAGGTTATTAAAGGCAGATGAGAAACAGGAATTTGATAGTTTTTCCAGAGAATATATGCTTGGGGGTGGGGTAATATATTCTTTTGCAGTCATCTTGTCAGTCTGGGGTGCCTTTCGAACTATTCAGGAATACTTTGGAAATCATATAGACCTTTGTTCACATCTGTAGATGTGATGGCTTTTACCTGCCTGTGAACAAGTTAATATAGTAGCTTTTCTCATAATGCAAACTTCTCCAGCAGGATTCTGCTTCTGTGCTTAAAAGACAACTGCTGGGTGGTAAGGTGCTTCTGTCTGAGCTTTCCTGGAAGATGATGATTCTCAGCTGGAGCAAGTAGGAAAAAATGTAATCACAATCATCATCTGAATACAGATTGCTAATATGTCTTTGTGTTTGCAGAAAATTTTCACTAGTTCTTAGGGAAGGGCTAGTTAATCTTTGATCCATTTACCTGCATACTGAAGATCTGTACATACTTGCGGAGGTGTTGTCACACCTTATGTCTCCTGGTAATTCACAGCTATTCATAAGTGTGATCAAGAAATTCTGGTTTAGCCCAGGAAACCTGGAGAGAAACCCACAGAGCAGTATCTTCTAAAACAGAAGGTTTCTTTCCAAATAAGCCCAGCTGTAACGGCTTGTGTCAGCATCTTGCTGACATAGTTTGAGAGTGGCATGTGGAGTGTTGTGACTGTGCCTAATGTAGCAGTGTTCACCAGATAACTACTAGTATTTCATTGTTCCTAGTCAGGAGTGTAAATGTCAGTAATGTAGTTTGGAAAGCCAGACTCAGAGAACAAATATCAGCACCTGAAACTTTATTAGAGGGGTCTGGCAACCAGAGTGGTTCTTCAAATTTCAAACCAGATTCAGATCACATTTTGAGCTGCTGCAGCTGTCAGGCTGCCTGTTCCTGTTTGTTATACTACATTGGTACCTAACTTAGGGCAGGTGGAGTCTGGAGCACACAGCCCAGGCTGACACAAGATAACATCAGGATGAACATGTGTTTTCTTTCATCGAACTATTAATCTCTTATTTCCTACTTGCCACAGTCACATTGTACACAGTTAAAAGTGTTGCGTGATGCTCAGACCCTTTGCCATGTGGGATGGGAAATGTGCTTTCCTCTTCTGGTAGTGATCAGAGGAGAAAGTGTGAAATGGATGGAGATTTTTAGAGGATTATAAGTAAAATGGGAAAGTTAAAATGGTTGGCTTGCCTGGAATAGAAAAAAGTGAGAAGGCTGAAAAGAACTGCCGGTCCTGACAGTCCCAAAGAAAGAGAGATCTGGCTGTAGATAGCCTCACTGGCAAGGGTGTTGCTGAGCCTCAGCACTGTGAAATGTGTAAAGGTGCTTGTGAGCCCTCCCCAGCAGGGTCATAAAATCAGCGAGGACAACAGAAGCATGGCTTCATGCAGTGCCCTCTGAGGCAAAAATAAAGAAAGGTGCCACATACAGGCTTTATTGGCTTCTCCTTGGGATATGTGAGTGTCTCTTTTCAGGATGTGCCAGCACAAAGCATTCAGAAAGGAAGCAGACTCACGGGCAGCTCTTAAACTCATCTCTGCTGTCCAGTGTGCAGCTGCATTACCCAGATGTATAAAACTCGGGCTGGCAGCTGATGGAGATGAGTCATAGTGATGCCCAGCAAATGGCACAGTTTGAATACCGGTATATGAACAGCATTTCAGTATTTGTCCTTTGTATCTTCAGTGCCCAGGAAAGTGGGGCAGGAACTAGACAGCACTAAAAAAACCTCATGCAGATGAATTGGGGTACCTGCCAGATGCATGTAGAGAGGTCATTTAGTGGCCATGAGTAGATACAAAAGCTTGGTTGCCTGAAGCAACTCAGTGGATATGGAAGAGGCCAGAACTCTCTGGTTACTTATCAGGGTGGCTTCTGCCTCGATGTCTTGAAGTACAGAGTGGTTCTGCAGGCCAGATAACCATGGCTAGTGAGGGACTGTGTCCACTTCTTACTTCTGTGAGGAAGTAAAGACATCAAAGGTGAGAACTGTGTGCGTAACAGTTTTTTCTTTTCTATCATTTTTCTCCAGAGAAAAGGGGAAAAAAGAGCAGCTTTTAGGTTCTTTGGAACCATGGAGTTGTATAGCAGTATAATCTTCCATTTCCTTCTTTGTCAGGATCATTTTATTTAATATTCAGGGCACAAAACTTTTTCATCAAGTATATTGGCATATTGATCAATATCTGAAGTCAGGGGGCCCACTTTTACCTGTAAAATGAATAAAGTCAGAGGATGGTTCAGCAAAACAGATTTGTACCAGAATCTGGATGGGGCTTTTGTTTGAATATGAACACACCAAGTCTTTAAAGTTACATTTGCATTTTTTGTATTCCCCTGCAGTGTGTATTACCCTTGACTCTGAATTCATGGCATACCTGGGTATACTGGTACAACTGTATATAGGGACTGTTACTTTACATAACAATAAGGGCTTTTACCAATGACAAGTACAGTTTGGTAAAAAAAAAAAAAAAAATAAAAATCGCTCAAGCATGATCCTAGCCACCAAACTGTTTTAAAGTCCAAGTCACTTCAGAAAATACTTCCCTAAGCCTGTAACAAAAGGTACAGATTGGATTGTTTTGCTAGTTTAGGTGTACATACACATTTACTCTGCAGGTAGCATACTGAAAAGTAGCAAAATCCCTTTGTGTCAGTCTGTAATTTTGTTGACTTTATGATATTAATAATTTCTCAGAATTATCCATCCATCTTGTATTTCATGTGTCTTGTCTTTAAATGCTAGCTGAATTTATGATGAATGAAGACTGTTTCACTGTCTTGCTGTAGCACTTATCCATACCCTCCTTCTCCTAATCACAGTGTGATTCAGGAGCTCACTGAAAGTTTTTAGCCTGAAAAGGTATCCTAGCATAACATACATACATACCTGCCAGCAAAACAAGCCTCTATTCAAAGTCTGTTCTAATCTCTAGCTAGATAAAAAAAAAATATGCTAAAACACAGCATTATGTTTTCAACTGAAGTTTCTAAAAGAAATTTATAATCTCAAACTTTGTCTTGAATTTAAGTGATTTATTCTGCTGAGTTAAATAATTTGAATTGGAGTCCATGGCTTTCACCATTAGAAAAAAACCCACAAAAAATCCCACAACAATGAAATATCAGGTGCATAGCAAATGAGATTAGTTTATCAGCCAACACTGTGTTACTACTCTGTTAATGTAGATCATGTGCATCTCCCAGGTACTGCTTCAAAGAGTTATCATATCTGGGAGTAAAAGTAATTGTTACAACACAATAGAAGGTTCTGCTCAACAAACAAATGACTTAGCTCACAGGGGCCTGGTAATGGGAAAGCTTTACTTCTCTTCCATTCACTTATCAATGAGATATGGTTCAACACAGTGTTCAAATTCTTTTTTGGGAGAATGGAAATGGACCTGTGTTATTCCAATATAAATGCTAAATTTGCCTTTTCAATTACAGGTTCATTCTTTCCAGGTGGGAGCAACAGAGCAAAAAGGATGATTAATAGGCTCACAACAATGCTGTACATAAAATATTCAGTCAGAACCCAAGAGGTGTATGTCTTAAAATGGTTCTGAGAAGCATGTCAATTATGAAAAAAATATGTATATCTAGCTTAAGCTTGTGTTCAATTTCCTAAGGTATTTGAGTCAATTAGAAGTCCATGTCCTGTTTCCAAAAGTGGTAAAGTGTTTAAGAGTTTAAAGATCTTTAAAAATTAATGGCACTTTCTAGCAGTGACATTGCTAGAAACTAAGATAATTTTTTTTTAGAAACTACAGGTTCCTTTTTGATTGTCTTCCTGTAAATATCATAATTTCACCTCAATCATGATAGAATGAATGTCCCACCTAATCTAGGATAATTCACTGAATAGAAGAGCACTGAATACTACAGCTGCGACTGCCAGATGAAATGGTATAAAACCAAATAAATAAAATGAGAGAACTCTACTATTATTTCCCTGGAAAATGTTGAAATAACTGTTACATTTCCTATATTCTGAGATAGTCTGGAATTTCATGTTTGAAGAACTAGAGAAAGCATTTCTAGTCTTTGGCTGCAAATTTGGGTTGAAGTTACAGACATGCATTAGAGATTGGGAAGTTACTTGGCCTTCTCTATAAAACCAGAGCCTCTGTAAAGCTGCATCATATTTACAAAGACTACTTTGTGCTTTCTCAGCTAAAACCCCTTTCTCCTTGTTTCCCACCTGCAATCTTTCTCCCCTGGAAATAACTGAAACTATGAAAGCCAAGTGTAACAAAACGCACAGCTGCTGTTTCAGCCAGGAGCTGCTTGCACTTCTACACAGGGAGGGTTAAATATGAGTCTTCCTGGCAGGGCACTATGCAGGGTTGATTTGACAAGGGATCTTGGGTGAACACTCTGGACATGTAATTAGAGGAATCCTGCTCTTGTTCTGCCAAGTCCTAAGGACAGTTGTTGAAGGGGCTCTTTCTGTCTTGTTCTCTCAGTGCTTTGCAAGTGCACCCAAACTAGATCTGTTGAGATCTTGCTGCTTTTTGGATTTGGCTCGTGTATTCTCAACAGTGCAGGAAAAACTGAATGATGCTGTCTCAAAGATGAAGGGCTACAGGCGTATGACTCCTGTCTTGTGAAGGGAAATTATTGGGAAAAGGGATGGATTAGAAACGGAGAAGTAGGGGAAAACTCTAATTCTGGGGTTTGCTGCCATCAAAGAAGTGGGAGAGCGGGTGGTCAAAACTGTTGCTTTTGGAAGGGACAGTATCCTTTATCCAACCTAACTTTTCAAATTGTTATAGTCAAGGCAGGATATTTTGCCCCATTCCTCAGTGTGCAGTCCTACACAGCTGCTATAGATATAGGAAAATTTTCAGTGTACACAAATGCAGTTGATCTCTTTATTTCAGTCAATACAGATATTTCTACTACACATGCACTCAATACAGATAAAGCGAGTCCTTACTAACCATGCCATTTTGAAAATGAAGAGGCTGAGACAGACCTGCTTTCTAAGACAACAGCCAGTATCAGATGTAGCCTTCCAAGCAATACTATGCTCCCTTTTCATTCAAGTGTCATAATAATGTACAAAGATCAGTTTTGTACCCATGTAAGACACAATGGTAAATTGTCTAAGCTTGTTGGCCCAAATGCTGTTTAGGGTGATACCGCAAGAAATAACAATATTTCATCTACTGTCTTAAGAATCTCCTTCTGTCAGCGTTAAGAAAACTTTTTTCAGTTATTAATTTGGACATTGAATATGGCTCAGCAACAGACATAGAGAGCAGGTGAAAGAAGCAATACCAACCAGGAATCCTATTCACGTCCTGTGACTACAACTGGTGGTCATCCTTTCTCTGAAAAACAAAAAGGTTCAGCTGAATGTGCTTCTTTCACTCTCCTTTTTCACATTTATTTAAAGCATGAATTATTTAAAAAACTTAGCCAAATACATAGCTTTTTCCCCACTGGTAGATACTGCTTCATGCAATTCTAAGCTACTAATTCTAAGATACTGCATTTCTTATTGCTGTCCATGTTCTTTCGGGAAACAATTTGCTGTTGCAGTAAAACTTTTAAACGGAGTCTTGAATTTTAGAATTAATAAGCTCACTTAGCACTTATTTCCTTTGTCTTTGTAGCACAGATTTAACTGAAGTAAGGTCCCGTGCATCCCTTCTTGGAAAATGTTGCAAGTGTTGAATATTTGAACACAGTAAGTGTTTCTGCTTTTCTCCAGGAAAAAAGTTTGACTTCTTTAAATTCTGAAGCAAGCTAAAGTAGACAAGAGGACTTTCCACAATAAATTGATCTATGTGTAATTTCTAGAGGCCTTCACCCTATGGAAAAAACGGAACTTACAGATTTTAATCTTTTTGGCATTTTGCTTGATATTCTTCCAATGGCATTAATTTTTAATCTTAGGTCTCACATACTGGTTCAAGTTATTACTGTGGATATTTTATATATGTTTCAGAAGATTTTGGAAGAAATGCACAGCAACAAAATATTTTGAGTGGAAAGGGTTGTAAAGAACACAGGTTTCACAGCAAAAGTTATTTCTTCTTTTCAGAAGATGTGGAATGTATTTTGTAAAGGAATATGCCTCTCTACTTGAGTGTGGTGTTTGAAGAAAAAGACTTACACAAAACCAGATGTAAAATATTTTCCCACCTCTGTAACAGGTTAAATGCTTCATTGTCAGGTTTGACTGAAGCGATGACTGTAATAAGAATAATTTGTTGCGTTGGGTCGTTATCTGAATCCATGATTCATTCATGTTTAAGTGAAAGATCTTCGTATTTTATTCAGCATGTGTGTGTATGTTTATATCAGTGTGGTGGCTGAAAGGGATGGCAGTTTTGGTAACGCAGTTTCCAACCATTGGATTTGGTACAAAATGTGGGGACAGCTGCTGAGATCACCATGAAGTTGTTGGTTGCCATTTATTAATATATAAATTAATAAATTAAGCTTAATTTCTGAAAGATTGAATTAATCAGTTATGTGATTTAGTTCCTTATGCAGCAGTTTGTGAGGATATACTTGGACTCGTGAACAAGTTTGTTTAGTAACATATATATGAGTATGTACGTTCATAACAATAATTGGCTAAACCTGACAGATCTTTTCCTGACAACATTATACATTAGAGAAGGAATATCTTTCCACGTGTCTCTGAAGGCTTCTTGTAAGATTCAGAACAAGGAATATAATTCTTTATAAATTCTCATGGGTTGTCAACTCCCCTTCCCACACACATGCTACATAAGAGATATTCTTTAATGAAACCCAGGACTTTGATTTTATTTGAAAGTTATTTTACAGTCTCATTGGTTTCATCTTGTTATCAGTTGAGAGTGAGTATGAAAGAATTCTATTACCCTAAAGTTTAGAGTATCTTCTATATTGTTGGTTGTGATATAGAACACAGAGGGCTGAGGCTGTGCTGTGGGTTAGGAGACTTAACAGTAAATATAGAATTGCTTTTATGTAATGTCAAAAATAGTGTAAAAAAACCCCAAACAAATCCCTTTCTAATGGGGAAATGAAACTTTTTTCATTAGTGGAATAGTCATTTAAAAAAAAAAAGGTATGTGCCCTGCATTACTGAAAGGATTATTATAAATAATTATTCTACTGGAGGATTTCTGCTTTGTATTTGACCATTTCAGAACTCTTTCTGTGCTATCACCGTAGCTCAAAACCAGGTATGATGAAGTAGAAACTTTAGATGAAGTCTTGTCCTTATAAAGAAGAAATTAATGACATTATACACTAGTGTCCCACTTTAAAAATTAGTGTCTGCAGTATTACACAAGCGCATTTTAGAAAAACAAACATTTGACGGGTGTCTGCTTCCTTGAGGGAGTCATCACAGTGATATGAAAATAATGAACTAAACACTAATGATTAAAGTAATTTTGATAAGACTCTAATAATTTCAGAGAAATAATGTCATGTAAAGAAAAATCAGTTTTATGAAACTGAATATAAGAAAGATGATATTAACATAACACTGAGGTACACCAGTTAAAAATACAATCTTTATGTAAGAATGTAAGAACAATAAAACTGAATATTCTGAACAGACAGAGTTTAATAAAAATACTCTGAGCTTCTGTTTAAGATGAAAACTGTCACTTTCACAACAGTGGTGTTAGATTTCCCTGTGATATCCTTTTCTGTCCTTACTTTTAGAAATACTTTGGGACAAGTATTAAAAACCAATGCATTAAAAACATTTTGTATTTTTGTAGCAGATCTCCAGCTGTTCCTGCCATAAGGCACAATCATAATCACATATATTTAAATTACAATTGGCAAAATACTGTGATGAAGCATGGCAGATACAACAATTTGCTGTCCTTACTCAACTGTGTCTAGTTATTTCTTCACTGTTTTTCAAATTTTACCTATTTGTGATGTGTTTTCCAACCAATTATTGTGATTGAATGAAAATGTGTGTGATAAATTTCCCTCAATAAGTCAACCCCCCCAGTCTCAATGAAATGTACAAATGGCCTTTGGGCATATAATAGATAAGAAAAATATATGCCAAATAACTGTAAGAATGTTTTGTAAAATTATGAGCTCATGCTAACAAAATTCTTTTGCAGCCTTCTAACACTGTGATGTCTATCTCTTACACTTTTTATCCTAGGTGCTATACTAAAAGATCTTATGAATTGTTACATTCATTAATATTGTCAGAAAAAGATCTGTCAGTTTTAGCTAGTTATTGGTATACACAACAAGTGTGAGTGTATACTTTTCTATAGCTGCTATACTAACTATAGTACAATATAGTTAATATACTTGTTGCTGTAGTTATTGTATAACTACTAAATTATTCCTCTTTTTTAAAAAACTAAGAGGAGCTTTTACTTTCATGTAACACTGCCAAGCATAATAGCAGCACAAAGTTTCTTCTGTCCTGAAAATAAGGGCAAAATATAATAATTTTGTAATTTTTCACTCATATTCTGATGTCCTGCAATGATGATGTCTCTTACTTTATGATTTTTAATGGATTGATATTGCCCTACTAACGCTCAGCATATTTCCATGAGAATCTGTATGAGGTTCATATTCCTTATAAAATAGATTTCTAGGGTGCTTGCAAAAAGTATCTAAGATAATAAATGTCTCTGCTCCAAGTCATTTTTTCAGTCATCTTAAAGTTCTCAGGAAAATCTGGCAGAACAGATAAGGCTTGAGTTTCCCAGGTATGCAAGTTGGACTCTGTCGCATTAGAAGTGAGAAGTGTTCTTCTGCAAAGACTCCCTTGGCAGCCATCCTTCCTTCAACTCAGACAACTGTTCTGGGGGCATCAGTGAAAGACTAGTGCTAAATGTAGACCTCAAAATATTAGCGAGATCTCTTGTCTCTTATGGTTATCAGTTTAATACATGATTTGTTCCACTGCCTTAGTTTTTCAGAAGACTAACTTCAGTCTTCTCTTTGTTTGAGATTGTGGGGAGAGCTCTTAGCCAAACTTCTTTGAACTCAAAGCCTGAATAAATTATTTTCCTGCAGAGTCTGGCATGGTCAGTTACAGAAATGGGAGAGCTCATCTGCCCTAGACACCAAAAGGCATCAGATTTTTTAGAGATGTTACTGGAGCTCTCGCCGGGGGAGGAGGGGAACATGACAACTTGTGTCCTTTTCTGTGCAATCGCAGGCCTGACATGAACATCATCAGTGAACTTGTACTTTACAGATTCTCCTGCTTGCTTGAGATGTGACCATTACCACAGTAGTGTTGCATCAGGACAGATCCATTTGTGTCCTTAGCACTTACGAGCCTGGTTTTCCTCTCATTTTGACCTGTACAATTCCACATGCCAAGGGTGTGTGTGCGTGTGTTACAGATCACTTTCACTATGTAAGGGAGAGGAGAATTAGATCTAATTGGAAGCTTTGGTGAAATGGATGTTCCATAGCTCATAGTACACCTTCAAAGGCATGCTGCCTGAGAAATGTATTGAAATCAGTTTTGTCCTTGTGCATACTCTATCAAATCCTAGCTATTAAATCTATCATCAAGCAGTTGCTCAGTTGCCAAAGGACATCTTGAACTGAAGTCCAGAGAATGGAACATATAATTGAATCACTGCTGACCAGCTGTCACAACAGCCCCCTCCTCCTCCAAATGGTAATGAAAGGAAGCAAATGAGACAGCATGATTCAAACTTTTATTTTGACGACATCCCATTGTTGTGCTCTAGCACTGAGCCAAACAGAACTGAAGAGAAATCATCCTCCTCATTACATTTTCCAAAAGCTTATTAAAAGCACTTGTGTGCTGCTGATATCACCACAGGAGCCGACTGAAACTTCAGAGATGAAGCCAATATGCTGTTTGAGATAACGGTAATGTATGCAAAAGCAAAGCAAAGATACTGTCCTAGAAGCCTGAAAAACTTGAGTTTTAGCACACCTGAAGAGTCAGGCAGTAAAGATATTTGTGATCACCTATATATTGGTCATTATATATGATACAGTATGTGACACTGGTATTATGGTCTGTCTGTTGAACCTAACTGATTAATAAAATCACTACATAGTCTTATTCTTTAGCTGGACACCCATAAGAAATTAAATACCAGCCACAGCTTAGACCTGCTAGAGAATAGTGATAGAATCCAGACCTACCATCAGATCTCCCCAGTTACAATCCCTTTCATGTGTGAGGGAAGAAGCATCTTTCCTGAAACACCTTGTCACATCTATGTTGTTACCACATAATCCCATAGTCTTTGTAATGTAATGGGGTTAGCTGTTGTCATCCTTACAGAAACCCCAATAGGTACACAGAAATGCTTTGATTTTTTTTTTTTTTTTTTCCAATGCAATAATACAATAAGTAGAAAATAGGACAGCATCATTTTAACATGAGGTGCAGGCATGCCTTCAGAAAGGGCAGGCTTTCTTTTCTAGCTCTGTGAAAGTCTTGCCCTGCTGGGAGAGGCTGCATGGCCTTGGAGTAGCCTAAACCTTTGCAAGCCATACCTCTGAAACAGGTTCGTATGAGTAAATAGTGGCTGATGGGGGAGGACTTTCATTCATTTCAGACTTCAAGACATTTAAAACAAAAGTGGGAGAAGGGAAAGGAATGGAGAATAAAAAAAGAAGGATTTTTGTCAATTCGTATGGTACCTCCATCAACTGCTGCCTTATTTTTAAAAGGATTGATTGAAAATGGTAACTTCAACACTACTAATGCTGAATAAACAAGAAGGAAAAAAACCCCCAATCTGTGTGGCCATTGTTTCTGTTTTGCAGATATGAAGTTATATCAAACTTTGATCTTAACGAAACAAAGAACTCTTTCATAATATTCAAGAAAAATGGTTTGAAAAATATATATAAGTGCAGAAACACACATCCTTTCTACTTACATTTTTCTGAGACAGCATATTCTGAAGCAGATCCGTTATTGAGTCTTCAGACAATGAAGGTAGATTGTTTTTAATGATTTATGTCAGTTGAATTAGAGATGATTTATCACTGTTTTCTCTAAAACAACTGACAATAGAATAAGAAAAGAATTCTCTTGCTGTGTTCCTTGTCAGAGAAAATTGTCATGGTGTTGGATTCATGGTGCTCAGACCACCATACTGCTTGTTTAATTCCAGTCACTTCGATTTTTTTGTGTGGAGTTTTGGAGTGGAATCAAAATCGACTGTGCACGTGATGTATAGCTAAACGCATCTGAAACACTTATGACATGCAAATGCAGACCAGAGCTATAAATTAACCTGTTTTATTTTGCTTTGAATTTTGGCAGACCCAAGAACCTTATACAAAATTTGCTAGTAAATAATATTCAGATAATGGGAAAATCCTTTCCCTCCCTCAAACCAAACAAAAACAACCAAAAAGAAAACAATACCTGACTTCTTCTGTAGTATAAAATACAGACACAAATGTCTTGGTTCCCCCAGTGTGCAGATTATGCTGTTCCACTAAACCCCTGCTGCTTTTTTTTTTTTTTTTTTTTTTTTTAAAACTGGAACAGTGCTTACTGTTTGAGAAAATAATTGCAACAATCTTTATTTGTGAAGGTGAGAATTCAATTTCTGCAGAGGAATTTAAATAGGAAGTAAGGATAGTTATCTTTCTGATATTTGATAAATGGAAAAAAGATTTAGTTATCTTGAGGTGAGATTGCTTTTCAGAGAGGATGACATTTATTACCTCAAGGACGTATTTCAGAAAATCCCTATCCTTTATCCAGAGGTGATAGCTCTGTTCATCAGAGAAGGCAGCAATTGGGAGAAGAAAAGATTCATTATATTTTTGTGTGCCTGAGCAGGGGCTGCAATTGGTTTGTTTCTGCAGAGGACATTGGTGGAATAGAGAGTGCATTCTGCAGAGAAGGAAGAGTTTATCCAGCGAGACCTTTCCTTGCTTCTTTGGTAAACTTCCTGTGCTCTTAATCCTCATCTGTTAATTCTTTAATAGACAAACGTCCTGTCTGTTGAGTAGTCAGCCTGAGAGTGAAATCACTTCCCCTCTGCAGCTTCAATCGTTCCAAGAGCAGCAGAATCAATTACTTTCTTTGGCAGTGTCTTGTCCACTGCCTCCCTGCCCAATAATCCCAGCTGCCTGTTGTGTCCTCCTTTAAACCCCTCTTGGCATACCTACACCTTCCCTTGTCATACCTCCTGCTATTTCTGTTATTTGTCCTCCTTCCCACCAAGATGACTTCTCTGTCCAGCCAAACCATCAGCCACAGGTCCTGTGCTTAAGTTTGCACTACAGGGAGTCTGGCTGGATGGTGCTCACTGCCCACCCTGCCTGCACCAAGAGGGAGAATCACAGAGCTCACACCCTCCATTTCCTTCCGCTTCCCCTCCCTGTAGGGCATTAATTCAGTCTTCTGCCTTCTCTCATTCATCTCTTTCTCATCCCTGAGACCTCTGACTCAGTCACATTTATTGCAATTGGCCAAGGGAGTGAAAAATATTAGGAGAAATCTGACAGATGTATAAATAGTGTCATTATATAACCCTCCCCCTTCATTAGAGGATCAGCCTAAAAATACAGAAAAAAACAACCCTTTCTTAGTGGAAGGAATTTCTCCATTTTTATGTAGCATGAAATCAAATGGATATGTTTTCAAGATGTGAGTCAATATAGCAGAGTAGACTATCATACTGTTTTTTTTAAGGGATGCTACCTGCATACATGGTCTTCTGCAGGTTTTCTGCAGGTTAATAATAAGCCCTTTGAATTTAGACCTATTAACTTCATTATACCATGGGAGACAAGCCACAGGGCTTTCTAGGAGGCAGCTTTGTGTTTCCCATGGTACTTAGAAAAGCTGAAAAAGAAATATACTAACTCAGCACATATGTGATCCTGTTTTATCCTAATTCCAGAGCCAGTGTGGCTTAGTTTTTGGGGTTGGCTATCCTCTGCCTGACCTTAGAGTCTGAGGAGAGGTTGCTGTCCTTTTCTGATTAATATCTTTTCTGCAGTCAAATTTCCTGCCTTCAGCATGTTTGATCTGTTAGCAGGCATAAGTTTAGATTGCACAACCTATGTGCCTGCCCTGGTGTTCCTGAAGCTTGCTGCTCTTCGGCATGTGACAGTGGCTTCTTGCCATGCTGAATGAATGTGGCCCAGAACCAGCAAGAACCATCTTCTGCCTTGAGTTTGTGCTGGGGATGAAGAGTGGTGAAGCTACCACAGCAACCTTGCCACAGGCTGAGAAAGTTAAACAAGTCAGATGCCTAGTAATAAGGAAGATCAGTTGTGGGAAGGGTAGCTAATTGAAGACACCTTCGTAAACAATCAGCAATTCTAAGAGAGATGAGGCAAACTGGATAACGTCAGATGGACTGTTTCTGGACAAGCTGCTTGTCAGTTCTCTGTGACAAATGTTCATAGGCTAGATGTGCAAGGAAGTACCTTTTTCTTCCTCATTAAGATATAAACCTGTGTGGCTTGATAGGATCAAAGAAAGAAAGAACATGTTTTTTGAGTCTTCTGTCTTAGAAATGAAGGACTCAAGCCTGTTTCAAAACTAGTAGTGAAGTTAACCACTTCTCCAGATGTACTTTAAAATGACAAAAAAAAAAAAAAATTATTCTGGAGTTCCAGATTACTATATTTATCTTTTTCTTTGCAAATATTTTGTCAGTAAATATTTAGTCAGGTTAATAGTCACTAATTTTTTATTCTAATTCTTTTGCTTGTGTTTTAATATTGTGAAGGTTAATTTTATGCTGCAAAGATCTGCCTTTGCAATATTATATGCTTATCTAAAACTTACTCTTTGTAGTATGTATAGTACATAATTTAATGAGATACCACAAAAACTGACTTCAAGATTTCAATAAGCTATTTCCTGTTTGAGAAAAAAAGTGTGACTTTATATTTATTTGGCACCTCTGAAAGTATTGAGAGTCACTCACACTGCTCTGTTATAATTTATTTAAAGGCCAGACATTGAATTCTGGCCTACAATTTCACACACAGAAGCTATTAAATATTCTCCCACTAACAAAATTCTCAATTCAGGTTCTTCACTGCTGAAAATTATTTCTTCTTGACAAAACGGAAAGAAATTAGATAAGCTTTTGCACAACAAAGAGAATTAATGGAAGACATTTACCATATAGGAGGGGATTCTAATCATAGAGCAAATGAAAGGATTGTATAATGTCATCTGCTTCTTCAGGTATAAATTGTCATTCCTCTGCTGTATGTCGATAAAATTTCTTTAGCAGCTTCATTCTCTTTTCTTTAAAGTATGTATTTTGTAATCTTCTTTTCTTACTCTGAACCGATTATTTAACAGGCAGTATTTATTATTTTATAGGGCATTCAGAATATTGGGTGATTGGTTTATAAATAAAGTATGAAACTTTTGCTTGAAGAGATAAAAAGAATTCCCATGCAAACCTCATGAAGTTCAGCAAGGCCAAGTGCAAGGTCGTGCACATGGATTGAGGCAATCCCAAGCACAAATACGGGGCAATGAGTGGATTGAGAGCAGCCTTTAGGAGAAGGACTTGGGGGTATTAGTGGGTGAAAAAAATGACTATGAGCCAGCAATGTGTGCTAACAGCCCAAAATGCCAGCTGTATCTTGAGCCACACCAAGAGAAGCGTGGCCAGTAGGGAGAGGGAGAGGATTCTTCCCCTCTACTCCGCTCTCATGAGACCCCACCTGCAGTGCTGTGTCCAGCTCCGGGGCCCCCAACATAAGAAGGACATGGACCTGCTCTAGTGGGTCCAGAGGAGGCCATGAAGTTGATCAGATGGCTGGAGCACCTCCCTTATGAGGACAGGCTGAGAGAGTTGGGGTTGTTCAGCCTGGAGAAGAGAAGGCTCCAGTGAGACCTTATAGCGGCCTTCCAGTACTTAAAGGGGGCTACAGGAAAGATGGGGAGGGACTCTTTATCTGGGAGTATAGAGATAAGATGAGGGGTAACAGTTTTAAACTGAAAGAGGGTAGATTTAGATTAGATATGATTAAGAAATTCTTTCCTGTGAGGGTGGTGAGACACTGGAACAGGTTGCCCAGAGAGGCTGTGGCTGCCCCCTCCCTGGCAGTGTTCAAGGCCAGGTTGGACGGGGCTTTGAGCAACCTGATCCAGTGGAAGGTGTCCCTGCCCATGGCAGGGGGGTTGGAACTAGATGATCTTTAAAGTCCTTTCCAATCCAAACCAATCTATGATTCTATGATTCGTTGAATGAGTCCTTTCTTACACTGTCATATATCTATTCTGTCAGTGAAGGTAATAGTAATATCACTACTATCCATCAAATCATCATTCTTCCTTTCCCTGTCTATAGTTTCATACTGTTTCCCATACCATACTGTCAGAACAAGTTCTGTGTAGAAACATCTAGTAAAAGTGGAATACCTTGCATATCTTCGATTGCAAGAAAGGGGTTAGAGTATGATTGTGGGAGAGATTCATTGGGCCTTCTTTTGATAAGCGGAGGAACCTCATTGCCCTCTGTGAAGGTGGAAATGATGGATGCAGGCCACATTTGACATTTCTCCACCACCTATGCAGCCTCCTCAGGAGTCCTGGGTCAGTGTTTACAGAGATTTACAGGTATCACAGACCCAACTACCTTAAAAGTCCTCTAGATAGTGGGAGTGTGGTATAACTCTCCTCTGTGTTGGAAGCCTGGTCTACCAGTTCAGGAGCACAACTGCAAGTTCAGTGGAGGCTGGGGAAGAATGAAGAGTCTGAGTGAGGATGGACAGATTCAGGGGATGATCATCAGCTTGAGCTGTCTAAGATGAGATGCTGAAAGCTGAGCTGGTTATTCCAGGCTCCCTTTCCAGACCAGCTGCAGGTGCTTCCAGATGATGTCCTTGCTCCTCTGAAGACAGATATCTTTAAAGGTCTTTCCACTGACTCTCAAGAGAGTCTGAAGTGACCAGCTCAGACTTCGTGTGCATGTTGAGAGATTGAAATGAAGACAACTGAATCTCCTCCCCTGGCACTGCATGCTCTTCACATTCATTTGGGAGTTGTCTTCTTGCAAGTTTTTGGAAGGCCATTTCAGCATGCTCTTCAGTAAGTATAGCCTTTGGTCATTGTAGTAGCCTACATTCTGCTACAGGAATGTGTGGATAATGCCATTAATGGGGCGGGGGGAAAAGACAGAGCCATGCTTCCTTTTTTAGGAAGGTGATACCACAAAAACATTAAGTTGTGCTACTGCGCACAGTTTCATGTGATATATATTTTTAATATTCCTTCTTATTAGAAGAACTTATGAATACTATAGTAAGTTAGAAATCTGGAATTTATGCAGGGTAAGGAGGCAAGGGAAGATGGCAGGACGTCTTTTTTTTTTTTTCCTCTTTTTTCTCTAAGAACAAAGAATAATTTAGGACAAATGTAGACTGCCTCATCACAGGTAGAGTTTTGCCCTTGAATTTATGGAGTTAACACTCCAGAAGTGGTGAAGACTGCCGGTAGCTCAAATCTGCTAGCTGCTCTAGTCATGGAAATGTAGCATCTGATTTTGAATTTACCAACCATTTTAAACAGACCTTTTTCACTTTAAATTAAAAGGAAAAAAAAAAAAAAAAGATAGGGGAGGAAAGAAAGGAAAAATGCCTTACTACTGCCTTCTATGCACAATGTACTATTTCAGATGGCTAGCCCTGATATATCTGTGTAAAATGCATTTTTTTGCTCCCTTGCAGCAGGTCTCCAAAGCCTTGGTACAATCCTTTTGGTTATATAATCACCTAGATAACTTTAGATATGTTAACAGCAAAAGCAAGTTTGAAGGGAAAGCAACAGTGTGTGTATCAGTGACAACTTCAAACTCCTCTTCAAAAAAACGCCCAAATTTTTTTGAAATGGCTATACTTAAATGGATAGGAAAAGACAGCTTTGACTTGCTTCAGGTCTTTAGTGCCTAGTGCTTCTGAGAAAGAACTTTCTGGAAGAGTCAAGAATGACTTCAAGTCCTCACAAAAATCAAGGCTAGAATTATACCTGGTGTGAGAGTTTTTGTGCAGCTTTACTAACCCACTGGATTTATGCAAACATGTCACACTCAAGTGGCAAGGACAGTATGGAAGTTTTTTTATGCTTTTTGATCTTCAGCAGTAGTTCTGAACTGTTAAAATCAAAGTTTGCAGTGCCTTGCAGTAGAAGCCTATATAAGGCTTTGGACCTCTGTATGGCCTTTAATGCATCTATATCTATAACAAGTCCCTTGAAAATTCTTTCTTCACTTCATGTGAAGGAAGGACTGTGGAGTGAAGTGTGGATACACTGTTATGTATGAGATCCAGATAGATTATTTCAGAAGACTTGATGGGGTTGAGCACTCAAACTGCAGATACATCTGGTGAGAGACCAAACATTGCTTATAACCTTAAAGAGGATACATACAACTGTTTATTTTGCATCTGCTATTTGCAGATATTACAATTATTTTATCCATGTTTTCTAAATTCTGGGATGTAAGAACACAAGAATTGTGGAGCTTTTGGCCAGATAGTTCCAGTTAAGAAATATGCATCAAATATCTCCCACAGTTAGCTTATATTTCTCATCACCTTCAATCATTTAATTATTTAACACTTTTTGTTATCATCTTCCTTTCTGCAGCATTCAGTGAAGTCTAATCTAAGACTGAAAGTCAGGAATAGATAAGCTTGGATATTAAATATGCCAGTTGCCTTTCATCTTTAAAAAATATCCTCCTTTCATAAAGGATTTTTTTTTTTTTAAAGAGAAGGAAGATATTACTAGTGTGTTTACTTCAGCTCACATCAGCTGTAGCAGGACATACTAGTTACTAAGGCTTTATCCGGGAATATCACTCTGGATTCCTATTTTTTAACATCTTGGTATTTGTTGCTATGAAGACTGTGAAGTGTCCTATTGATCTCCTTTAAGGCAAAAGTTGGTAAGATCAAAGATACAAGTTGTGGATACACCTCAGCACAGCTCTTTCTCTCATGTATGCCCCACAGGGCCCCATCACCAACTTCATATTTGCTGCTGTCAGAGAAGGAAAAGCACTACTGTCAAGGGGAAAAAAGGTGCAGAAAAAAGGAGTACAAAAATTTACTCCTTGCTCCTGGAGCAGTAGCATCCCTCCAGTTTCCAGAAAGGAACTGGGGAGGAAAGGAGAAGCCAGTTGGCACACAGCAAATGGAAAATGTCTAGGCAAAAACATCAGCACAGTGATATACACAGCAGTAGCACCACAGATGCTCTGGTATTATTGTATAACCTGCACTTGGTAATTTTAATTGTTGTTCATTAGTCTGTAACCCATGCTCTTTGTCTACCACAAGTAATAGAAATGACTTGTGCAGCTTTTTCCCCTGGTCAGGGTTACATTAATTTTGGAGGTGTCATATATTTAAACTAAAACAATAAAATTATAATTTAAAGGAAATTTGAGATTTATTGAGTGCCAGAAACACATGCACAACAATTTGCTGATGAAAAATCATGCCAGGTAGTTGAAGGCTGCTTTAAGGCTTAGTTGAATTTGACTTCGCATAGCATTGCTAGACAGGAAGATCATTTATTTCTATGTTATGGTAGCTGGTGAGACACTATATGTTACAAATGCATAGTACTGTGCAGGAAGACACTGTGAGAGCAGAGATACGGTATGTACATTTAAGAAAATGAGGCATTAATTTTGTATTAACAACAGATGATTATGAACAAATTTATTCCCTGAGGCCATGAAGAAAGTCAAGAATGAAAATTAACAATAAATCTCTAGTTTGTCATGGCTGCTTAAAAAGGGATCCCAAGAGGGATCTCTCACTATTTCTTCAGCAAGGACTAAAGATACGGTTTTGTCATGAAGGGACTTTTTTGTAAGAGCCAGAGATTTGACGTAAAGTAATGAGCTAATGTGATATAAATAAAAATTTGTTTTCACATAAACCGAAGTGATAATAGCATTGTCAGAAACAAATATTCTCCTACAGCAACTGGTGGATGATACCTTCAAATATATTTTCTGGGAGTTTCAATTTACATGATGTTCTGGGCTTGGCCTGTCAAAGATTGTAACAGTGCTGCAAAATTGGCTAAAGGAGACTGAGCACTTAACAACTGTAGGTATCTTAGAAAATCCTATTCAGAAAAAAATTATGTCAAGACTACTGAAACACTTGAGAAGTGAAGAATTAATGTAAGAAGTAGAGAGTTTGAAAATAAGAGGGAAAATTACTTTTCCAAAGATCAATATAATCATCAGTATTTAAATGAGGTAATGAGTTATTAATTAAAGTAATATGAAATTCATCATTAGGCTAACTGCTTATCAGTAAAGATGTCATGCAGTATTACTAAACCAGACTGTGTTGGGTTTTTTTGTGTGGCAGGGTTTTGGTAGCTATGGAATTTGCCCCTTTGAGAAGCTTCGTGAAGTTCCCCCAGCTTAAGTGGTGGCGGTGATGTTTAAATTAAATTGATGTTCTTTTTCCTCCCCTAACAAGTCTGTCTTTTGCCCGTGACCATAATGGACTTGTCATCCCTCTCTGTCCTTGATCCTGGAGCCTGTTATTTTATTTTCTCCTCCCCACCCCTGAGGGGGAAGGAGTGAGTGAGAGGCCACATGGTGCTCAGCTGCCCTCTGGGCTTAACCCAGGACGCTGAACATGGTACATACTGTGATTGAACTGGGACAGTGTGTACAGGTGACCTGAATTCCACTTAAGACCCTTGGCTTAGAGAGCTATGTGTTTCTGAGAATCCCTGTGGCGGGAGTCACAAAGCCTAAATGAGATGAAGATAGTCACCTCCTAACAGCAGCATACAGGTGAAACGGCATTTTTTTTTGTATAGGGCTTGGTTATCCTCTCCCATTTTTAAAGTATAGCATTAAATACAGCAACAACCCTTACATTAAATTACGTTGCAATTAATATCCCAGACGCTGTTTTCCTAAATGAAATGTGTTGAATGTGTAATTTAATACTAGTTATTGTGGTCTTTATCATAACATGTAAAATTGTATATGGTAAGTATCAGTGATAAAATAGAAGTAAGTAGTACTTCTACTACTTACTAGCAGTAGTAAGGCAGAAATCTTACCCTACTTACATTCTTACATTATAGACAATTTCTCTATTACAATTTCTCCAAAATAATAATTACCTCTGATTTTAGGTATCTACTCTTCCTCGTTTACATTTGTTTTTATTTTTCTTCTGTATCCACACAAAGATAATTGAAACAGATTATATGGCTTTGCTATGGTACATGAATTTGCTATAACGTATCTATATTGTTTTGCATGATTAAGTTGTTAAGTGACCAGAAAAGGTAGTTTTTTCAGTGGAGGCTCCTTAAACTCTTACAATCTCCCTATTTATGGCAAAAAAGCAAGAAACTCCTTCAGTTCTCTGATATATGATGACAAGGAAACATCACTCTGCACCCCTGTTTTTTAGCAAGTTGGTGTTTGTTGCTGTGATGACTGGGAAGTGTTCTGTTGATCTTCTTTAAGGTAAAAGTTGATTGGATAACAGAAAGACACAGGCCATGTGTTGTTACTTGTCTGTGAGAAGAGTGACCACATGAAAATAATTTCTTCTGAGTGGTCAATTTTCTGGAAGAAGCACGTAGTTTGTGGTTAAGAAGGTAGAAGTGTAGGCCATGGCAAAAGAAGTCTGCGTCTTGGGCAAGCAGAGAATTTGTATGTTTGACTTTGTAATTTACAATTCTTCCCCAAAATGCAGTGGAGAGCTGTTTTTAGCAAATGCATTACTGATGGTTCTCAAAGAGCCTTAACCTTACGGTTATGGGACAGAAAGACTGTTGGAAGCTGGTGGGAATGGTACCCAATCCATACGACAAAATATGTGAGACAAGCCCTGGCTTCCCTGTCAGATTTCAGCAGCTGTTCTCAACGAGAAGTGTGATTTAACACATGTGTCGGAAGGATTCAGGCATAATGGTCCCTCTGCCTAAAGGATCCTAGAGAAGATTTCCCTTGTCTAAAGGGCTCAGTCATATTTTTTGATACTGCATGTTGGCTGAAATGACAATTGCACATTATCTGCTTATTCCTCCTCTTGACGGTTTCACTGATATGGAACTATGGAAAGTCTGGAATAAAATGATAATAATTTAATCCTTTCTTACAGAAAGTCATGGCTTTTTCTTCCATAGTATTTAGTAGGCTTCTCTGATAATTTTTTCTCTCTTACTTTTTTTAAAAAATTTTTTTACAAAGTGTGTTTACCAGTCTCTGGAACATTTCTATGTGATGTCATTCCATTTTGGTGTTATAAGACCAAAGAAAGTCATCTCGTCTATCTTGTAATTTTCAAAGTTGATGACATCAAGTTGTAATTTCTAAAGCTGTTAAAATATACTCCCAGACAATATTTGGCAGAAAATGTCTCCCAAATACAGAATTTAAAAACAAAACAAAAGAAAAGGTACTGGTGTGTATTTTATAAATAATGTGTTAATTTATTTGATATTATATACATAAATAAATATGATAGAGATGACAAGGAGAACTTGAATGAAAACTTGATGACAACCTCAAGTGTAACCCATAGCAAATAAGGATTAAGCTTCCCAAAATGAGAGCCTAGGTGTGATACAAGCAAAACTCTTGTTGTTCCATGTAGTCACTTGAATTGAATTCAATATTCTGTATGTAGATTGTCCATTTTCTTTAAAAAAAGTCTGTAGGGAGAGGTGCTCGGAAGATCTTGTGACGTATAGGAAAAATAGAGGCACATGAAAAGATCTCGCGGTGCATGGAAAGAACAGGGAACTAAAGATCTCGCAATGTACAGAAAGGTGTATATAAAGCAATTGCGCAGTTAATAAACCGAACAAATAGCATCCACCATATTGGCGTTTGTGCTTTTGTTCCCGCAAAGGTTAACCTCCTGCAGGGGTTAGCTGTGATCTAAACGCCGCATTTCCGTGGCTTAGCAGATGGAAAAAGACAGCTAATGCCTTACCACAACAAAAGTCATTATAATAAGGGATTCCCTGCAATCGTGAACTTTTCATAATGCGTACAGAATTCTCGATTATTTCCATGTAGCTCTGAGAATAATTATTAGCTTTTCTGTGGCCAATCTGTGCCAGTTTTTTCTTACTATAGTTGCCAGCCTAATCTTGGTTATAGTACCTTATGTTTCACAGCACAATCTATCCAGAGTAAAGTGAGATACTTAATGACATCCTAGACTTCTTCAGTCTGACTTTCTTTATGTGCCCCTCTATGTAATTGTGTGCGAAGATATTTTTCTACTGAGCAGGCAGTATCCTCATAATATTTTCAGTAAAAAAAGACTTAGATTATTGTTTTTATTTTGGACAGTGAAATGAGTCAAAACTTACAGTATGACAAGCTGAATCTGAAAACATGCCAGTAATTACAGCTGCTTCTATTTGCTTTTTCTCATACATACCTTTGGTAAAGCAGTGTGACCCCTTTCCTCAGATTCAAGATGCTCCGTGTACCCAGGGCAATGTGTGGGGCAACTTAGGAAGTTACTTTTCTCTTTCTGAGATACTTTGTTCATCTGAGAAGCAAAGGTAATGGTGCCAACTTCCTTTGCATAGTGCTTTGTGACCTGCTGGCTGAAAGGACTATGCAAGAGCTAGGTATTATAAGTACCACTATTCCTCAAAGACTGTATTTGCTTAGTTTAACCAGAGAAGTGTCAGTAGCTTTTAGTTTTACATGTTATTGCTTTTATTTAGTAAATTAAATATTCTGACATTATCTTCTAATGTAGAATTCTGGCAAATATATTTACTGTTGTAATAGAAAAACTAAATAGAAGATTAAAATGCAGATGAAGTGAACCGCCTGAAGAGGACATACTCACTTAATGAACTAGTTTATTACTGTAATACTGTAGTCTGGAAACAATTTTTGAAAGTCTATTAGCATACATAAAAAATTGTTATCTCTGTGTTTAAATAATTCCCAAACCTGTTTGGCAGAACAGTTGATGTTTGAAAGTTTAGGTGACCTGGGTGAAAACTGTTGGGTTTTATGATTGTCTATTTATCGCCACTTTTTTGTTTGTTTTATTACACCTCTGGATGTACTCATTATTGATATATGTGACTAATACTTGCAGAATCATCCTAAGGTCTTGGAATCAATTCATATGTTGCAGTAGTTAGTTTCAAAAGCCTATAAGTAAAACGTAAAAAATATTTCCTCTGTGCATGTAATTTTTGAGTCTATTGATCATTTGCTTGTTATTTTTTGAAGGGAGAGAATATAAATACAGCTCCCAATTTACGCTTTCTCTCTCACAACTACTTTAATGTAAAGCAAAATGCATACTTCCCTGATGATGGTTCTCACATGGCTCTAAACTAAAAGTGATACTCTTCCCTGAAGTTTTATAGTACTGTTCTCTAGAGAACTCTATGTATCAGTGAGGATATGTGGTTATTAAAGAATACATGTTATATATGTATGTTTTTATGTATGTAATTCATAAGCAGTATTTTTACTGCAGAGGAATGAAAGGCAGGCACCATCTGAAAGCAGAGCATGTAATTATAGTGTAAGTACCATACCAGAGAGGCAACAGGACTGTGAGTGGGTTCAACAGGAATAAAACACAAAGGCGTATAGATACAAAGTCCTCTATATGTTACCTTCAGTCAGCAACCTACTGTGTCACCTTTTTGCTGATTTCTCATCTCCTCTTATGCAGAGATTTCCAATTCCAGATTTTGTAAACAAAACTCATAGTAAACCCTTGTGAATTCAGTTTAATTGTGTTAGGAGGACAAAATAGTTGTGAGTCATATAATAAATAATTTCTGCTAGCCATGAATTTCTCTATTCTTCTTATTACAAGGAGAATACATTTTACAGAAGTTTTCTGCCAGGCCCTGGTCCCTGGCCAGCCCTGCCGGGGGTGTGTGTGTGTGTGGTGTAACTATGGGTCCTGGGTGTCATGGGTAGAAGAGATCTGAGCGGGAGCAGTCTACAAGGGGGACTCCCTCCTTGCTTAGGGGCTACTACAAGCTCAGCCCTCGGTCCCAGCCTGTGCCGCTTGCCTGGCTGGGTGTCATGGGGCTGTGGTCCAGGGGTGAGTGAGTGCCTGCCTGGTGGCCTTGTGTCCCCCATGGCCCCTGCTCCTCTGCCTGAGGGCCAGCCCTGCTCCTCTGCTTGCTCATGTTTTCTAACCAAATGTTTTCTTGATGACTTCAGATGCAGTTAGCTGGATGGTCTCCCTGGATTCAGGACTTGACTAGATCGCCCAAATCTACAGCATTTGATAAACCTAAGACTTTGAAAAACTGGCTAAAGAGATAGCAGATCATGAGGAAGGCACTATCTGTTGGAAAGCAACTTTGAAAAGAAACACTGGAAATATTTTAAATTTACTGTAAAGAACTTAAAATGTTTAGTTAGCCTGTTTCCCAAATAACTCTCACTGCAAGCTTCTTTGTAAGCTAATATTCTTAAATCTGCACTGAAGAGATCTGTTACTTAATTCAAGAATTATGTGTTTTGGATTCATTTTCTTTGGAGTCACAACAGGAGTGGTCAGTAACATTGGAGTATAATTTAAATTATGAGATCCAGTTCCAGTAGGGAAGTGTAAGTTTATTTTACCAAATACATGAATTAAAGAGTCAATGGACACAAACTGAAACACAGAAGATTCTCTCTGAACACTTTTTCATTGTGAGGATGGCTGAGCACTGTCATAGATTATCCATGGGGATTGTGGGCTCTCCATCCTTTGAGATATTCAGAAACCATCCAGACATGGTGCTGGGCAGTCAGTTCTAGGTGGCGCTGCTTGAGCGCAGAGGTTGGATCAGATAACCTTCAGAAGTCCTTTCCAACCTCAACCCTTCCATGGTTCTGTGATCCTGTGAATACCAGGACAAGTCTTAAAAGCCGAGTAAATCTTTATCACTCAGAGAAGATCAGAAAATAAAGTGAATTAAAATGCTTCCTGTTTTCTGAGGGCTCCATAGCAGCTACAGTAGACAGATTTTTCTCTCACACAGTAATAGAAAATGAAGTGAGTTAACTAGCTTTTAATTATCTGAAGTTGAAGGAAGGGTGCAGTGAATGAAAGAATAACATTCCAAATGGGTAAAGGGTTATCTCATCCATTTTCCTTTATGTCTTTATTCCTTAGGTCTAACCTCATAACTAATGGATGGAAATGTTTAAGAGTGATGAAGATGTATGGTGGACACCAACGTTTTTTAAAGATAATCCAAGTTAGAAGCTACTACAGGAGTTGTTCCGAAGTGAAATGGTTATGAAGTTGCAAACTCTCACAAGATCAAGCAGCACGAGTAACTTGTGTGGATCAATGGATCTACAGTGAGCATTTCTGCCCACTAGCATAAATGATGAATTCGCATACTGGGTTTATGTACTTCTCTGTTAAAGTGGTAATCCTGATTGGAACAGTTGTTGATGTGAGACAAATTAATGTATGTCTTCAGTATTTTAATACATGAGAATATTTTCTAGAAAATGGTGATAAGAGGGAGTATTTGCTTTCAGATTTGTCCACTGGAGGAGTATGCATAGTTTTGCATGCATCCACATTGTACAAGCAGTGTTCTCAGCATATGTATGCATTAGGGCCTCTTGTACAAAAAGCCTTTGGGGTGCATGCATGCAGTATATTCGCACTCATGCACATATCACCAGGATGCTTCTAAAATTCTGAATTTAAGATTTTTGCCCCCAGATTGATGTGAAAAAGATGAGATATAATGACTGTATCTACACCCTGCTATACTATCCAGGTGGTATCCTCACCATAGCTGTGTTGTCAAGTCCTTACAGTGCCTTTGGAGTAGCTTGCAGAATACCTCAGTTCTTTTGTTAGGGAGAAATCTCAGGAGAAACAGAGAGCCTCCAGGCATGCTCTCTTGCAGTGTGAACCACACGTATGTTTGTGTGCCCTAAACTGGTCAGTACTGTATGATCAACATCTCCTCTCCAACTCCAGTGCCCTCTGAATCCCCATGCACACTCCCTATGTAATACCCTCTGTGGCATACACATTTGTGATATATATATTGGTGCTGACATGAGAAGGCAACTGTGCTGGTAGCCCTGAGTGTTATCTGAGGCGCAAACCTTTTCTTTGTTCTTACCGGTCAGCCAGTAGCCTGGCCTGGGACATCCTGTACCTGGCTGTTGGCATGACAACGCCGGCAGGATCTCAGAGGATGTATCCAGCATCTCTGAGCCAGGGCAATCGGCTGGTAGGCCAGTGAGACACAGCTGGTCTTTGGTGTGCTCCTGGCTCCTGGTTTCTGAGGTGTAGCAGCCGGATGATCCCAGAGACCACATCCAGCTACCCATGGCATCTCTGTGTGCCTGGATGCTCCAGATCCTCTCACCCATCTCCAGCTCAGAAGTGCTCAAGAGGACACAGGAGGCTGTGTCAGGATTTGCAGGAGTGAGAAATGGGGTGTGATACAGAGCACTCGAAGAATTCTATCACAGGGTGCTGCAGGGACTGGGGTTTAGGTGGCACAGGTGTGCTCCAGGGGAACAAATTCTGGAAATGGACAGGGTAGGGAGAAGGCAGTTTGGCCAACAACAGTCAGGGGGACTCCATGATTGTTTGTTCTTAACTGTCCTTTTCCTTCCTTCCTTCCTTCCTTCCTTCCTTCCTTCCTTCCTTCCTTCCTTCCTTCCTTCCTTCCTTCCTTCCTTCCTTCCTTCCTTCCTTCCTTCCTTCCTTCCTTCCTTCCTTCCTTCCTTCCTTCCTTCCTTCCTTCCTTCCTTCCTTCCTTCCTTCCTTCCTTCCTTCCTTCCTTCCTTCCTTCCTTCCTTCCTTCCTTCCTTCCTTCCTTCCTTCCTTCCTTCCTTCCTTCCTTTAGGGGAAGGGAGATAGAAGTCCTGAATTTTAGAAAAGAATAACTCATATAGATTTTTTAGCCATTTCCTGGGGAAAGATAGTTAATATTAAGGCACTTTGCCATGTGAAGATAGGAAAAGATAGTTTAACCTGATACTGATGTAGACATTGCTGCCGATTTCTGTTTATAACTGAGACTCATTTAAAGATCTGAGACATAGCTGAGGTACAGCCAATCTGTAATTATATTAATTAGAATAAACCCACTAACTCATTATTTATCATTTGTTTTTTTCTTGCCATTCACATACTTCTAGATCACCTCAGAAATATAGGTAGGAACTGGGCCCAACAAGTACAATTTAATTACTATAATACATCTTTTTTGACACACACAAAAGTAAAATGGTCAGCAGGCCATTACATTTCCTTTATTTAATAAAACTGCATATAAATGACACAATGAAAAATGCTTGCAGGCAAATTCTTTGGGATACTGGCAAAGGATGTCAGATGATGCTCTCAGGTGCACATTTGGATGTCATTAGCTGAAGACACACATATGAAAGGCACTCTATAAAAGTAGGAGTCCCTTCCATTCTGCTTTACTTGCAGTGTATTTCCCCTGCATTCACGGAATGCATGTGGACTCTATAAAGTTGGGTGGGGCTGCCAAGAAGATTTATTTTTATATTAATAAAATATCATTAGGATTCTAATGCCTCTATATTCCAGTCTGCAAGTATATTAAATCTTTCAAAATTTATGATATTTACAATTCTTTACAGAGTAATCATCTGGGCAATCTGTTTTTTGTAACACTTACTAACAGATATGGCTGTACCTCTGCATTTTTCCACATGACAATGATAAGAAAAAAAAGTGCTCGACAAAGTGGCTGAAACTTAGTGTGCTGAAGGTAAAAAGAGCATTTGTGCCTTCTCCATTAGATGTGGTGGGTTTGAAACATGCTCTTGCAAGATGTAATCCAAACATAGCCTTTCAGAGAGACCTAGGCTGTTTATAACAGCAGATGTAACTGGTATCTTTCCATTATAGAAACCAGGCAGAGAACCTATAATGCAGGGAAACAAGCAGTGTATACAAAAGCTTTCATTTCAGATGTCTTAAGCCAAGGAATAAATAATTCTCGGGAACTGATTTTAATCACAGTCGAGGACACCTATCCTGCTGCTCACACATACCCTCCTCTAAGCAACTTTGTCTCTACACAAAGTCTTGCATACAGAGACTCCCTTATGTCAAAGGAATATTTGACTGACTGCTGGAAAATTGAATTCTTTGAATGTCATATGTAGCAGAATGTTCAGCCCATGGAAATCAAATTGTTTGTATGTGTTGAAAAACTAAGGCTATAAGAATTTTTTATGTTTTAAAAATATTTTTAGCTGCCATATGAAATAAAGTAGTAAAAAATGAGGAACGCATCATGTTATATATGCCGAGAAGGGTACCTGCGTTTTACCTTACAGAGGCTGAAATATGTGCCACTACCAAAGCATAACTCCAAGCATAGATCATTAGTGCAGACTGACTTAGTCCAAGTAGCTTAAACCATCTACTTTACCCATAGATTAATGAACATGAACAAGTTTTGATTCACATATCAACTTTTTAATTTTTACTTTTTGCTTCCCTTTCCTCCCCCAGTGAAACATTAGGGTTTATTGCTAAATTGATGAACAGCTGCATATGAAGTTTAAATAAATCTGATGCCTTTTTTTGCCAAATATGTACAGACATACTCTATATACAAGGCTAAAACCAACCTAACATTTATTTTTCCTAGATATTATATTATGAATAAATCCCACTTCTAATTTTCAGAAGTTTTATTTAGTTCTTACTTTCTGTTGAATTACTTCAAGATGAAAACAGAAATAAAACTATAAACATCAGTAAGCTACTATCTGAATGAAAATCAATGAAATATAATGATGAATATGCTACAAAAAAAGGGAATGTTATTAGAAAGTGTTTGACACTAAGAATACAGTGCTTTATTAAACCATAAAGCTGTGTATTTGGTGAAATTCATGATTTTAAAACTAATAGAATTCAGCTTGTCATATCTGCTTCATAACTACCTTTTTAGTGAAGAAAACACGCTCTGTTTTTCAGTTTCCAATTGTTTTTTTAACTTTATTGACTGGAAATAAACTACATAAACTAAAAAAAAAAAAAAAAAAAAAAATTCATTCTGAACCTTGAAAAGTGGCTATAAGTTCCTTTCAATAAATTCTGGTATTTTGTAAAAAATATCTCTCATTTTGGTTAGTGGACAGTGCTTAAATGCCACAGCTTGGTAGCTTATACTTATATAGGGATTGAGATAAATTATTATGATGTCAATTAATAATATAGTTATTATAATAACTATAATAATAAAACAGTGAAAAAAAAAAGACATGTAATTTAAAAATGATAGAGATTTGGTTTTTTTGTGGGGGGAGGATTTCATAAAGATCAGAGATCTGGTGTATGTATCCATTTTATTCTTGTTAGTTTCCATGAGTGTTATCCATTAATGTTATAGAAAAGATTTTACATCAGAACTGTTCTGTTGTAAAAATGGCTAACAATTGCAACCACCAGGCTGTCTTTACATGCCATGGCATGTGGCTGATCTAAACAAAGACATGTCAGCAAACTTCCCCTCACAGGCAATACAAGAGAACAGGGAATATTACTGATGCT
Organism: Athene noctua; assembly: GCF_965140245.1. Taxonomy (NCBI): domain Eukaryota; kingdom Metazoa; phylum Chordata; class Aves; order Strigiformes; family Strigidae; genus Athene; species Athene noctua. The sequence goes on along the minus strand of NC_134038.1, from coordinate 76,034,249 downwards.
GTTTGCATATAGATAGCCTCCACAGTACAGTCAGTTATGCAAAGCCTCTTTGTGGCTAACACATAAAGAACTCAATACTTATTTTTTATTTAAGGATGTATTTTTAACCTGCGAATCTCTTCACTGATCTCTCTGTGGTGATATGTAAGAACTTTCTGAGATATTTATGATTTCGTAGACCCTGAACTTTGACACTTATGTTTTAGCCAGTGTATAATTTGTAAAATGCCCTTAAGCATGACTGTCCTCTCAAAGATAAGAGGTTACATACAAATTTTATACAGACAGTTGTGATCATAACAAAAAATATGGTAAGGGATTTTATTATCGCCAAAACATACAGTCATTTAAGTTTCAACTGGGTGAGCTGAAATATTATGAACTATTTGTGATTCAGTTAAAAAAATACATAAGCTTTGCAATCCTTTACCTCCATTTTCAAGTCATTATCATTGCATATAAAACCCCCTTATTTTTTCAGTGTTTGTTTTATTGGCCTTCCAACCAAATATTTTAAAATCCATCTTTATTCTCATTACAGGTTTTTAAAGGTAGGATTGGTATTTCCTACAAATTGATAGTGACAGCTGTCAGTCAACTGGATGCCATCGAAAAGCAATCATAGAGGCACTGAACACCTTCCTACAGAGAATATGTTCCCTACTGTGTGATTTGTACTAATATAATTCTAAGCCATTTTCACAATTCTTTGACATAGATGTGTGCAAAAGGGCTATGAAATGCTAAAGTGGTCTTTTATTTTGGTAACTGTATCTGTTTATCTAGTATATATTAAACAGGTTGCAGTACATCAGCTCAGGATGATTTCTCCTGAAGTTATAGTCTCCAGTTTGTCATTTGAGCTATGTAATTTGTCAAGCTTTGACTCTGTTCTGTGAAAGCCATTTTTTTCCCCAACCTCAGCAAGAGAACCACTACAATTATGACTTTCATTGGCTTTTTTTTTTTTTTCAGTAGAGACCACTCTTACATCTCATTCCTCTGCAAATGAATAAAATTGCGAGAACATTTGTTATTTCTTCACATGCCTATCTCTTTCTTTGGTGTTTTCTCTCTATTTTACATTTTCTTTTTTTGCCTCCCATTTTTCAGCGACAATATTGTTACCTAGAATAAGAATGGTTTTAAATGACTGGAAAATAACTGCTTTCTTGACTATAGTAGTGTATCAGTGCTCTATGGAGATTATAGAAGAAACCTGGGCCTGAAAACTACTCCATAGGCTTACATTTTATCTGTAGTTTATTCCTATACACAACTGTAACAAGAACCATTGTGTAAATAATGAAAGATGTTGAAATGCCTTTAAAGACTCACCAAGGATTATAAATAGCTATGATGAAAAAAGATTATTTTAGTGGTTAAATGAGCAAGTTGCTTACTAAAGACTATTCCAAAAAACAATTTTTACTGTTATTACCTCTTCTGCCTTAATTTTCTATGCAAGCTTTTGGGTGTTAAACAAGCTATTGGGAGTTCCTTATATCCAGTACAGACAGACAACCACACATCCACTTCTGCTCCTCCTTCTGAGTGCTTAGCAGGCTTTTTTTCTGTATCCCTGCGGAGGTATCCTAGCAATACAGTTCCAATAAGCATGAAGTTCTTGCATAGGTTTTGTACACATAGATGTCTATCACCCTGTTGTGAGTTCAGCAGAGTTGGGTTGGGGAACAGGGTCTTGCAATATGTTCTTTTCTCATTCCTAAATAAATGTAATAAGAGGTAAAAGCAAACTCAGGCTTCAGAAATTTCTGTTAAGAAAGCCAGTACTAGCAGAGATATGACAAACCTAGTCTGATGATCCTTTGGCTGCTGGCAGATTCTACCAACATCTCTGGCTCAGACGGATCCCTGTCAGGTAGGGTATGTACTCCTCCACTGTGGAGTAGCCTTCTCACAATGCTCCCTGGCATGCTTAAGCAAAACCTAAACCAAACAAACGTTTAGCACTATGAAAGGTAAAAACTGCAGCCTTTAGTTGCTAGGTGTCTGAGGTAAATACTAAACCCAAGTTTTCCAGTGCCATGAGGTGCCTAAGGTCCATAAGACAATGCCTGTGAACTTCCTTGGATTAGTTTTGAGGCTTTGAAATCTTAAGACTGCAAGAAATTATATTTTCACAATATTAAGAATTCACAGCCTGTGAACATCTCCATAAATTAAGCAACTATTACTATTATCTTAACAAAAGAATATATCATCTTCTAAAACATGACTAGAGGAGGAAGTGCCTAGAGGCAAGTATCTCTCCTTTCCAGGTGCTCTGGATTAAAAAGTTCGAAGAGATCCAAGATCAATGCCTTTTGCTGCAGAATCTCCTTCCTTATCTGTTCAGAAATATAGACTATTTTGGAAGCAATTTCCATTTAACCTGCTGAAGTTACTGTACTTTGCTTTAGTTTCATTTAATGATAGATTTTAATGTAGATATCTGGAGCTGCAAATTCTCTGTTCTCAAACATAAGGGCTGGCGAATCAGACCTTCTCCCATCTGGGCACTTTTCATCTTCACAGTGGGAATACTAAAAAAGAATAGTGGAAAGTGCCTGCCTATGTCAGGAGAGGGTGCTGCATGCTCGCCAGGGAAGTACAAAGTGTTATTTTGATCCCAATGAGTTGAAGAGAGAACCTATTTTCCCTCACTTCCAGGGTGGGTGTCAAAAGCAGGACATGTGCTGCTGTGTTTTGAGAAACAGCAGCAGGTTCTCCTATGCTGTATTTAGTCTTGAACAGGTATTCTAGTCTTAGTCTAAAAATGCTTACCAGGGCTTCTATGCACAAGTGCAATTTGGTTAAAAACAATACAAAAATCCAACTGTATTATATTTTAGATCTCAGTCAAGCTTGGATGCAAGACTGCACTGTGGGCTAATCAACCCCAAGGTACATAGGAGCAAGAAGAGAAGAGGAATTTTAAGTGGCCAGGAACAATAAGGTTAAAAAGTGAAAATGCTCAGATTCTGCCTAGACTGTCTCAGTATATGTTTTCAATGAAAGGGCCTTATTTTCAGTTTGAAGAAGGAATCCAATATCCATTTTCACTGCAAATTTGTGTATAAAGAAAGTTAGTCTGGCACTTGACTGGCAGCAAAAATGCCCAATTGAAATTTTATGGATCATTGATAAATGCCAGCTTCAGCCTTCCCCAGAAGCTTGGGGAAATTAAAGTGGGCTGCTTGGAGCTCAGTAATTTAGCTACTTTTTTTCCCCTTCCAGACATGAATGAATTGATTTGAAGAAAAGTAATTTATTGAGGGGGAAGGGCGACAGGATAATTTACAGTCCAATGAGATGATTTGCCATCCCAAAAATTACCTTCCTGAAATCTAAAACCATATACAGCGCTCTTCTTGGCAAGGCTCTTAGTGGGGCTTCCTTAGTTTGCTTCCCACTGCTTTGGCCACAGCCTTCTCTCAGTTGATGATTATCAGGTCCCTGTTGCATCTCCTACCCCGCTCACCCCAGGCCAGATCCTGGCAGCAGCTGGCTATGCAGTTCAAGTCCCTTGGCCGTTGCTCCCACAGGCAGATGGACTCTGCTTCTTCCTGTGCTTGGTGTGATTTTGTTGTTCCACCTCACCGTCCCAGCTCTTGGCTGCCCTGGATAAGCTTTGCAGCTGCCTCTTCAGAGAATATTTCTGCTACCTGAGCAAAAACCTATATGTAGTTCCTGCGAACAATGTACTCTTGAAGCGATCTTTCCAGGTGCCTTTTCCTAGGTTCCCATCTTTTGCTTTGAGCAGTTGCCTGAGCCAGACTTAGGAACTTTTGGTCGCCCCAGACTTGTAAAACATCTTCACAATTGTGAAATATCCTCCATTTCATATCATGACTCATTTGTTAACAAAAATGCTTCTGTTGAAACAATATTTTAAGATGCTTTAGGCCTGACCATTTGTGTCTTTTTACAAATCATTCCATACATCAGATGTCAGCTGAATACCATTTATTTTCTCTGGAAGAAACTTGCATTTTTAAAGCTTAAGACATTGAACTTACATCGGTGGAGGAAGTGATGCTATTTTAAATTGTCACTCAATTTTGATGCTTGAGCTCTTCCCTGAAAATAGCTTTTAACTGCCTTCTTTTGTTCAGAAAATGCCCAAGATTTCCAGCTTTTTACAATGGTTAAATTATCTTAACACAGATGTCTTTACAGCTCTATTTCAGTAGGCTTTTTTAATTATATTCATCTTGACTCAATGTACTTGAACCCATTAATTAGATGTATCTGTAAGGGTTTGCTTATTTTGAGCCTAAGAATTAGAGAAGATTGAGGCTATTTCTGAATGAGGTCTCCCATATGTAGTGGAAAAAATACCCCAAACACTAGTACAGAAAACCCTGATATGTTCTCTTAGGCAAACAGTTCAGCTCCTTAAATTGTAACTGATAAGAGAAAATTCAGTACTAAGTTGCCAAGTGCATTTTTAAATTTTACTGTTTTATTGTGTTATGTACAAAAAGTAATATTCCCTTCCCAGCCTAGATGAGAATATAACTGTTTTCAGAGCTTTTCTGTGGACAGAGTTAATTTAGCAAGATTTCTCTCTCATTTCTTCTCTTATTTCTCCACCTATGTTTCTTCTCCCCCTGCCACTACTATCTCAAGAAATGCCTTAAATTATATTCAGCCTGGGTAAGACCAATAAATGGGGAAAACAAAGAGCAGCATAGTTTGCCTTAATGGAGATGAGCTGAGAATTTCCTTGGAAATTGTAGTCTGAGGGTTGAGTAAAGGATAAATTGAAATTGTTACAATTTCAGAGAACAATCAGCATCTTCAATAACTGGGATCAAAACATTTGTACAGCAGTACACATCTTAAACAGGAATGGTCACATTCCTGTTTTTTGTACACTAATTATTTACACTACATTGTGACAAAAAAATTAAAGCTCAATTTCTTTTCTGGTGCTGGAATCTCAGATTGGGTCTTTCCTCTCTAAATATTCACTCACACCCTCAACGACAGGAAGAAGAGATGTAAACAAGTTCACTTTTTTCCTTTGTCTGTATCTCTAATTTTCATACAGAGACCTGTCCATTAGGGCAGTGACATTAACTGCTTAGGTTGGAGTATCTTTTGTCCATGCTGAGTACTTTTTTTGTCTGTGGCAGTCCTGCAATGCCAGATTCTGAAAATCCTGGCTGCTTTGGAGATAAAAAAGTTAACACTTCACCCATGTGTATTTGTAAATCACAAACAAATAGTATTTCCTATTCATTATTTAGAGTGTCAGAATCTAACATGAAAGACCCAGAAGACCTTAGTGAGAGGGAGGCCTCCTTGGAACACTGGTGGGCACATGGAAAGTCTGTTCTCAGAGGAGCTTCCAGAAGGATAAATCAAGATAGCAAACAAAAGAAAAGAGAGATTTGATGTGACTTGCCCTAGTTTGCAGGAAAGGTCACTGAAAGAATTGGGAATAAAATACAACTGTTTTGACTTACAGGTTGCTACTTTTATAACTGGAAGTTAGTTTCTGTAGCTACCTCAAAATGTCATTTTCATTGTCAGTGAAACAGGAGAGACAAAACATTCCTAAGTAAAAAAAGGCAGATTATCATATCAATGAAAAAAAAGTTTCAGCTAGATTTATGAGGGATTTGCCATGCAATATTTTGTTCTTTGAAGTGAACTGTCTGAATTGGAAGAAGGTTTAAATGTGAGGCAGTTGTATAAGTTTGATGTGCTTTGACTTTTACATGAGGATAATTACAGTCTATCAACAGAAACGTATCTTGAAATATCTGGCAAATAAAAGCATCTTTCAGGTTTTAATGGTGTTAATGAGTACCTCTTGTACATTAAGAACATGTCTTCAGGCTACTGAAATTAACATCTGATCTTCTGAAGTGCCTAGAAGTTCTGTTTCAAAAGAAGTTAAAAAATATTTGGTATATTGGATTACTGAGAAAAAAATAATTGGAAAAAACACACTTGTAAGTTGTGGCTTTTTTTGTTTGTTTGTTTGGTTGGTTTTTTTCCCCTTCTGAAGAAGAAAAGTCCATTTTTGCCTTGAGAGTAAGAATCTTTCCTGGCTGGTTGCCACTCAGGGTCTTGTATTCCAAATGACACCTCAAGCTGGAACCTGGGCAGAATCAAGGAAGATTACAAAGCCCTGGGTATGCAAGGAAAAAGTATGGGTGTCCAAGTTATCTTTTCTTCCATTTTACCAGTTAGAGGAGAGGGTGCATCCAGAAATAGATGCATAATGCAAATCAACTTCTGGCTTTGTGGCTGGTGACATTGTGAGGATTTTGGCTTTTATGACAACAGGACATTCTTTAATGACTATAGCCTTCTAGGCAGGGATGGGATCTACCTGTCTAGAAAAGGCAATGGAATCTTTGGCAGCAGGTTGGCCAGCTTGGTAAGGCAGGCTTTAAACTGAAGGACTTGTGGTGCAGGGTGCAAAGTGGCGATGCTCATGCCATTGCAACCAACTGGAGAATAAGCCAAGTCAACCAGAGCAGTGACAGATGTTCCTTAGCTGCCTCCCAAGATATGAATCAGAAGACAACCACCTCAAGTGTATGTATATAAATGCATGTAGCCTGGGAAACAAACAGGAGGATCTGAAACTCCGCGCCGTCAGAAAGTCACAGTATCATAGGAATAACTGAAACATGGTGGGACAAGTTGCATGACTGGAGGATCATGATGGATGGTTATAGGCTGTTTTGTAAAGACAGGCAGGGAAGAAGAAGTGGAGGAGGTTCACTCTATGTTAAGGAGAAGCTTGAATGTATAGAAGTCAACTACAGATATTGTGGAAGCCCTATAGAATGCCTGTGGGTCAAGATCAGAGGGATAGTCTCTGACGTATCTTATAGTAGGCATATGCTACCAACCTCCAAACCAAGATGATAAGGGCAACAAAGCAATAGTTGGTCACTTAAACAAGTTTGGGTCAACAGAACCTGGTTCTTATGGGTGACTTCAACTGCCCAGCCATTTTTTGGAAGAACAATACAGCAGCTCACATGTCCTCTATCAAGTTCCTGGAATTATTAGAAGACTGCTACCTCACAAATGTTAGATGTGCCAACCAGGAATGAAGCACTGCTGGACTTGCTACTCACAAACCAAGAAAACCTGCTTTGTAGTATCTCAGAGATAGCCTTGGCTGCAGTGATCACAGTATTGTGGAATTTGGGATCCTGCTGAACACGCTGAAGTTAGTACGAAGACAAGGGTTTTAAATTTTAGAACTGCAACTCTCAGCTTGCTCAGAGCTCAGCTGAGAGGGATTATGTGGAAAGCTTCTGTAAAGGATAAAGGAGCTCGCAAATGCTGGGAGTTTTTCAAGAATGCCCTCCTGGAAGCACAAAACCACTTCATCCCCTTTAAAGGTAAGGGAAATAGGCAGAGCAAGAGACCCCACTGGCTTAACTGTGAGCTTCTGAGCCTGCTCAAAACCAAAAGAGAAGTGTACCAGAGATGGAAAAGCGGATGAATACCCGTTGAGAACTACAAGGACATTGCCAGGGCCTGCAGAGATGCAGTGAGAAAAGCAAAAGCTCAGCTTGAATTGATATTGGCTAGAGATGTCAAAAACAACAAGAAAGGGTTCTTCAGGTACATAAACAACAAGAAGAAACAGAAGGAAAATACTGGCCCACTGTTAAACAGGAGAGGTGGATTAGTCACCAACAGCGCTGAAAAGGCAGGGGTTTTCAACACTTTCTTCTCCTCTGTCTTTACCAGCAGTGTTGGGCCCCAGGCCTTGGGAACAAAAATCCATGTTGATACAGAGACCCACCATCAGTGAAGGAGGGGGTGGTGTGTGAACTATTACAGGGGCTTGACCCCTACAAATTGATGGGCTCTGATGTTATCCACCCAAGGGTGTTAAGAGGACCGTCTGACGTTGTTGTGAGGCTGCTCTCCATAATCTTTGAGAAGGCGTGGAGAACAGGAGATGTCCCAGAAGACTAGAAGAAGGCTAATTCACCCTATCTGCAAGAAGAACTTAAAGGAGGATCCAGGAAATTATAGACCCATCAGTCTTACTTCAGTCCCTGTGAAAGTTATGGAATGAATCCTCCTGGGGGCTATCACAAGTCAAATGAAGTATGTGATTGGGAAAAGCTGGCATGGATTCACCAAGGGCAAATTGTGCTTGACAAACATGATCACCTTCAATGACAAAGTAACCTGCTCAGTTGATGTGGGATGAGCAGTGGACGTTGTGGACGTGGATTTCTCCAAGGTTTTTGATATGTTTCCCCACATCCTCCTCCTAGAGAAACTAATACATTAGGGTTTAGACAAGTGGTCTGTGCGGTGCGTGGGAATCTGGCTGACAGGCCACACCCAGAGAGTGTTGGGAAATACTCCTTTTCAAACGGAAACCTGTCACAAGTGGGGTCCCCAGGGATTGATATTGGGCCCAATGCTGTTTAGTATCTTCGCAAGTGATCTGGATGGGGGGGATCAAGTGAACCCTGATGGAAGTCTGGTGATGATACCAAACTGAGTGGACACATTGGAAGGGAGAGCCACCCTGCAGGAAGACCTGGATAGGCTGGAAGAGTGGGCTAACAAGAATCTTATGAAATTCAACAAGGACAAGTGTAAGGTTTTTCACCTGGGAAACATAATCAGGCTGGGATCTCCCTGGCTGGGGAGCAGCTCTGTGGAAATGTACCTGAGGGTCCTGTTGGACAGCAAACTCGAGTGAACAGTGTGCTGCAGCGGCAAGAAAGCCAACAGGATGCTGGGCTGCATCAACAAGGGCATCACCAGCAGAGATAAAGAAGTCGTTATCCCGCTCTATTCAGTGCTTGTCAGGCCACACCTGGAATACTGTGTTCAGTTTTGGTCCCTGCTATACAAAAACGATGTGGACAGGCTGGAGAGCATTCAGAGAAGGGCCACAAAGATGATCAAGGCACTGGGAAGCTTGACAGGTGAGGAAAGGCTGAGAGAACTGGGTTTGCTCAGCCTTGAGAAAAGAAGGCTTAGGGGAGACCTTACCACCATGTTCCAGTACTTAAAGGGTGGCTACAAAGAAGATGGAGACTCCCTTTTTACAAGGAGTCACATGGAAAAGGAGAGGAGTAATGGATACAAGTTACTCCTGGGGAGATTCTGACTGGATGTAAGAGGAAAAATTTTCACAATGAGAACAATCAGCCACTGGAGTAATCTCCCCAGGGAAGTGGTGGATTCCCCAACATTGGACCCTTTCAAGATTCAGCTGGACAGGGTGCTGGGCCATCTTGTCTAGACTGTGATTTTGCCCAGAAAGGTTGGACCAGATGATCCTTGAGGTCCCTTCCAACCTGGTATTCTGTCAATCTATGATTCCCTTAATCTTATTAACTTTTAATTATTTATTTTTCTGTTGCAAAAAACATTTAAATCTAAAGAAAGTGTGAGTGAATTATGACCTAATGAACTGAAATCTCCAGGTAACTTCAGTGCTTCTTCTGTTCGTCCTACCTTGCCCCCACATTTCTAGTCATGCTGTCAAGTGAACAGGATTAGTCTTCATGTATTTTTCAGGAAAGAATTCTTTTAGAATTTAATAGACATAAGTGATAAAATATTACTCTAAGTGAAAAAAGCCAGACAATTGTTCAGCTATCTGGGTAATACACATCCTACTATTTAACACAAAAGTTCTCTTAAGTGGTCAGGTTAATTGGTATATTTATAGATATACTTTCATATGTGTTTTACAGAAAATATGATAATATGTGTGTTTTGATACAGTGAAGGTTGGAAAGAGTGCCTCCCTCCACTCCCAATAGGTTTTGGTTAAGTCTAAGACCAGACCTTCAAAAATTACCAATGCCTTAACAGTTTGGTTGTTAAATTGCTGAGTTTTCTGATGTTGATTATGGGATTAGTCCCACAGACAACATACATAAAGAATACTTCTTGAAACTGCTGAGTCATTTCAGACATAATAATAATTTAAGTGAATTGCCTTGATTTATCTGAAACAGATGTGTTACCGGTTTTGGCAAAATGAACCTATAAAAAATTAAAATAAGTTAATTACTAGTCAGCTAACTTGATCTATAAATTCCTCTCTAGAGACATCTCATGAAAGCTCTGGGTGTGGGGTTGGGCTGTATGTTTAGCAGCTAATTTCCATCTTAGCTGGTATTTGCTTTGCTACAGTGGAAGAATAATTGGAAATGTATCCACTGAATTAAATGCATTGACTGAAGCTGTAAATTGGAGGAGACTGTGTTTGGTATATAAATCTGGAGAGCCCTACCAGTTTTGGTCATAAATATGTAACTTTCTGAATTCTATGACAGATAATAAGAAACATGTCAATGAGTGATGAAATGTAGATTTCCTATTATTTTAACAGCAATAAACTGCCTTTTTGGGATGTATTTATTACAAATGTTTCATCATTTCTAGTTGAAAGAATAGGATGAAGGGTGCATAACTGGAGGGGATTCTTGGGTGAATAGCAAACTAATGTTTTCAAAATTCCAGTGGGAAAAGGAAGACGTATGTTTGTCTTTTGCAGTAGGAATTAATTCAGCCTTTTGTTGTTTTGTTTCTACTGCTGTTTTGAAAGGAAGCAAGCTGTTTTCTAATATTCTGATAGAAGGAATTTATGGTCTGTCTGCAACACCACAATAAAACCATTTTTATTTATAATTATCTTTCTGATATATTTTAAAACTATCAAAAGACTGAAAAGAGGTAAGGTTGTGTTTCAGGGAGAATGCAAGGATAGCAGTCTCATTAACAAAGCCAGATACTGACAGCTTTGTCATGAGACTGCCTAGTTTAACTTTCATGGGCTCTCTGGGAAATTATGGAGGTTTGATGTTGCAGAAAACACAACCACCTCTTAGAGGGGAAAGGAGATTTATATTAATGAAGATAGGCTATGTGAACACGCACCTATGTTAGTTGTATTAAAATGTCTCATTAAAAACAGTTTCTGACTTATTACTCAGAATTAAGATTGGTGCAATAGAGGCGTAAGAGCTGCCTGCCGAGACATGCTTCCTGCTTGGGACGCTTTCCTCAGGTTTGGGCATTTCTTTTCATACCATGTCTTTAAAATCCTGGCCTAATTAAGTGTCCCAGTGTCCCAAATAATCATATCTGATTCATAGGTTCAGTGAGGGCTGGGAGCATGTGGTCTTGTGGAGTTTGCTCCTACAAAAAGAAACAGCATGAGGACTCTATGCACTGTTTTCATTCAGGTACTTTCAGAGGGTGGGGATAACTCAGGCTGTCATGGATTGCACAAGGATTATGAAATCTTTCCCAAAGTATTTATTTGGTTTTACAACAAACTGTAGGTAGTGAAAGAAGAGAATGCTTTTCTTTCTCAGGAGACTAGGGGAAGCATTATTACATTACTTATATTGTTACTACAGTAGGAGTAGAGTTGCTGTAGAGGAAGGGAAACCTGACTGGCCTGGGAGAGAATTCATCAACATTTAGAAACCTGATTTGGATTCCTTTTCAAGTCAGAAGCAACAAGAACCAGGCCTGACAAGACTTTGCACTCTCTCTTTTTGCTTATGAAGGTGTTACAGCCACATGTATCCTTACAGAGACTAATTTCATATATGAATGCCTGATTTTATACTCAGGTCTAATAAACATAAAATAACTTTTTTTTTAATATGTACTACACACAAGATCTGTGCCATACTGTTTTGCTTGTAACTATCTCTGTAAGCAAAGCCTTGTGTTGAAGAACATGAACAATTGTGTTTGAACCATTACTTTTTATTGACATTTTGTAGGAGGCCTCTGTAACAAACATACGCATGAGATAAAAAGACAGTTGTTAGGTGAAAACTAATGCATAGCATGAAAATTATGCAGATTGTGTGGAAATGTCCTTACTTTACATATAGCACTGCTTTTTCTAAATGTGATGGCTTGGGTGACGCGAGCTTCTATGCTGTTAACCTTTATTATGTTGGATATTATGGTGACCTACATGCTACTGTGAATAATTTTACCCAAGTGTAAATGTGGCTTGGAGCACAGTCTTAAGCATATGGTATTATTTTTTTCCAGTTAAAATATATGCCAAAATGACTCCGGTTCTGAAAGCTGTATAGAGATTTTTATATCTAATTCCCTACTTTGGCTGTAATAATTCACCTCAAAAGTAAGCAACCGTAAGTATTTTGATCCTAAATGTATTTTATTCCTGTTATATTTTTAAGGTTCCCATTTTGGAGGGCACATCTATTTCAAGTGTCCATTCTTTAAAAATGTAAGATTAATTTGTGCCAAAATGAGATATGCCTACAGTTCATTCAGAGTAGGGATTTATTCTAATGACCAGAGCTGCTTTGTGTAGCATCTGAAATTTATTACACTGTGTCATTACATTATAACTGCTGTGGTGAATTTAATTTTTGTGTTAGTTACTGGGTTTTTCTGGAAAGCAATAAGGTTTCTATCATTCTGTGGATGACAAAGATATAGTATGCTTAGGTACATTTTTTACTTTTAGCAGCAACTCCTTTTTGCCTTTGAATCTAGATAGGAAATTATGAATTAAGGAAAATAATTATGTGAGAAGGAAACCTCAAAGTATGCTTTACAAAAGCTCTCTGGTGAAAAAACTCCACTACTTGATTTATATGCAACTGAAGATCAGTGCCCTGAGAGCAACTAATGGGCATTAATGGCCCTGAACAGCTTCACCTGGGACCCCACTTCAGTGCCTGTCAGGGCACCTGCTCAGGCTTGACCTGTTATAGGTCCTATACCTTCAAACTTGCAGATCTGCAAAAATGAATAGTTTTGTCCCAACTTTATGTATTAATTCACTTAACTGTGAGACAGCACAGTGAAGAGAGATGTAGGTTTTAAAGCAGAGTTGATTCAGGCTGAACGTAGCTATCTGCAGCCTACAGGTTGTGGATAGGTAAAAATTCATGTAAGCTGAAGTGCTTTAATGCTTACCTATATGCTTTGAGGCATTTTGATTAAAGTATCTAGTCAAAATACCAACACCTCAGTATCTACAGACAGACATTACATTCCTAAAGGAAAAGACTTAATTACTCTGAGTAAACAAAGGAAAGAAAGTCTTGTTGAGATCAGAAAAATACTGCAAGTATCTAGCTCCACTGCTGATACTGAGGAGGAAAACATGGACTCCGTCCCCTAAGAGCTGAGCAATTTCTTCCATCTCTAGCTATTTAACTGTGGTTTTATATGAAACACCTGTGGTAGTGAAGGACAGGCTTTCATATTTAAGACATTAAGTGAAGTGGATAAAGCCCTGAACCTCATTGTACAAGAATTTACAGTGAAGGCTGTACTCAAGAGAGCTTTTTTTCTATAGATCACTGTGTATCTCTGTAGGAATAGGATTTGGTCTTAGTCAGTATGTTGAGTTACTTTGGAGTAACTGGGCCAATGACCTTTTCAGGAGAGTGGGAAGCAGTTGTGTCTGCTTGTGAGAGAGCTTGTTGTATGCTGGTAGGGAATGGGTCAGAGATTTCAAAAATCTGGGACCTCAAGGTCTGAGGGGAGAGGGACAGAACTGGCCAGCTCAGGGACTGGGAATAGATGAGGAACCCTCAGGGATGATAAAATCAGAGGAACTTGTGATGTCTTGTAAGTTATTACTAGCAAGGCCTTATGTGTAGTGGATAGAGAGAAGATTTATGTGTAACACCTTAATATGGCTGTCTATTTTAGTTGCTTATATTGTCAAGCTATTTATTCTAGCATAATTAGTGAAATCTGGCCTTTTTTAGATTTTATTTTATTGCCTTTTGATTGTTTCTGGGGACTTACCATAAGAAAAAAAGGTCTAGGCAGATCTAGTTCAAAGCTATTATTGATGAGGTAATGTTGTAGACTAACCAGTGAAAAGCTGGATGCATAAAATGCATGGATGTTGTGTAATATTTGCAAAGCATTGGAAAGTGCATTTCATATTCTATGATCAGCTTTCAGAAAGCTAGTTATGGTTAGAGTGAGAGATTATCACCCTTTAAATCCATGCTGTAACTTGCTGTGCTTTTTGAAACAGTCCTAGTTCTCTCTAGCCCTGACTTAAAGGGTGACTGATGCATGCATATATTACATTTGCTTATTTTGTAGTCTATCTTATAGAATGGATAAACCACCAGCATTAATTCAAGGCTAAAATTTTCATTCATTAGTTTACTTCTCTTAAAGCAAGAAGTAAACTTTTGTTTGTTCTCTGTAAATGTATTCCACTGTAAATCTACTAAATATTGGTGTCCTATCTAAAAAGCAGCTATACATTTGAAAGACAAACTGATGTATTATTTTCTAAGGCCTTAAGTTTTACATGTCTATCTTCTAGATCTAGTAGAAGATATCCTTTAGATTAAGTTCAAATTTGGTAGGTTATTGTTCTTATTAAGAAGAGAAAAGTAATTGCACTTAAATGCTGAGGACCCCTGATGTGGATATCCTCTGTAGACAATAAATATAAAAAGTGAGAAGTGTTTTCAAGTGAAATCAACTTTAAATGTCATCATTAAGTATGTCAATCATTTTGTAGAACCATCTTACTAATGGGACTTATTTGGCGTGAGGGATTTAACTGAAAGGGCATTCTGAAAGAATAATGTTGTGAGTCTTATAGCTAAAAACCAGTAAATGTGTTAACTGTTTAAGGAACCTTGTATCTTTAGTAGAAAGCTTCCTCAGTTAAAAGGGACAGGAAGGGGTAATATAGAAAAATTAAGGGATAACATGGATTGTAACACAGCAATGCAGGAAATTTGACATGAGTTCTGACTTTTGGACAAACAAAGCAGAACTTGTCTTTGGTGTGATCAAGTATTTTTAGTCCCTTTAAAAACATTTGGGAGCTGAGAGATGTTGTTTCTGTTTTTAAGAGCATGATGATAGCTTCCTTTTTATGGATGGTATTGGTGAATCCATGTTACCACACTTTACCTACGTGATACTTCTATGTCAGCTTCGTACCAAAGTTTACCTCCTGTGAAAATACTTTGGCTCTCATTGTGATTGCTTGTGCTTTATAGAAGCGTATATTGATTGCATACTGCATTTTATAATCGTTTTTCTGTGAGATGGTCAAATAATTAAGTTAAAATTGAATGATGCCAGTTTGGCTTCTCTTTATTTTAATGCTATCAAAACAAGTGTTGTAGTTTTACTCTATATTCTATGTTTTGGAATATATATTCTATTCTTTAGAAGCCTCTGCTTGGTTTTATTAGTCTTAACTGTGTGTGAGATGGTTTCTTTCTTAATGTCTACTCAACCCTGCAGGATTTAAGAGACCTTTATATGTAAGTCTACATTCAAACTACCTGACTTTAATTTGTATTTAGGTGTTGGAGATGGCTGACATACTTTCCTCAACTAAACTGTTGAGTATCCAGCAGCTCTTACTGAAGAATCTGTGTAATCAAATATTTGAAAAGATCAATCTACATGTTCTGCAACCTGTGATTATAGGTTTAAGAAGTTGAATTCTGAAAATCTGCAGAGTGTCTGCAAAGGTATATATATGTATGCATGAACATATATTGGAGGTTTTGGTTTTGAATAGAAGGAGCTTTTTTGAAAACTACTGTAATGTGTTGTAGAATAGTTAGTGTTAACCATTTAAAGGACAAAGATGGTCCTTGTCTGGGATGTGTGTAAAGAGGGTCTCTTCTCCCTCCCCTCCCTCTGTTCATTTGTGCTTTTAAGCTTCAGTTACTTCAAATACTGTGTAAAGTTTCTTTGGGAGTGAACATGTTGCTGTGTGTAGAAACAGAAGCGGAAAGAGGCAAATTTACTGGTAAATTTAATAAAACTTGTGGAGTACATTCAGAGAGGAAAAAGTAGACTGCTATTACAAAGATTTGGTCTTTGAGCAGGTCATTGGATCTTTGTAAATTATGGAAGATCAGATGTATTTTAATGACTTTACTGAATCCCAAGCCAGTGCTGCTTCTGCCAGGACATCCATTCTGACTGGAGCGCTTAGTAAGAAATGTAGCAGCTGTACTTATCCCAAGGTCATACTTTCATAAAACAAAATGATTTTTGACAAGATGGAACTTAATTTGGCCAGTTTTTGTATATTAAAATTGTAAATTATGCAAATGTATTTGGTGTATAACAGCTACATTTGAAGACTGCTTTTTTTTACCTCATGAGTTAATTGAGGAAGTCTGGCAGCAAAAGGCTTCTCTTAGTACCATAGTGGATGCTCATACCTGGTGATCTTGTACCTCAGAAGAAAATCACTCATATTCACCAGAAATACTCATTAAACAAACTTAAATTGGTTCCACTGTGAAACTTGACTGTCCCTGCTGGACTGTGATGAATGCTGCTCATTACTTAGATTAAGCTTTCAGCTTTGGGAAGAGTACTATATTGCAAAATGTTATACATTATTAGGTGAAAAGAAGGTAGTCATGTAGACAAATGGTAGAGGTTTAATCAATTACATGGAAAAGTCTAGATGTACTACATACCGTCAGACCTGTAATAGTTTACAATTAGCGCTGGGCATGGAAGTGTTTTCATACCCACTGGAGAGAAAAAATTGTCCCTGGGTGTGTTCCCTGTTAGCTAAAAAGGATCCTGAAATTGCATGATGTACTTCTGTCCTCTTTGGGGGCTGCTTTATTTTCAAAAGCAGACCAGCTGTACATGCCCAAGCAGTTGCTCAGGTGGTATTTCCAGTGCTGAACCCAGTATGAAACAGTCTGCTCTTTATTGTAGATCAGGTAATAGAGCCAGACTGTGAGCTCTTAATTGGGCTATTAATATGAGAAATGGAGGCAATAACTTTAAATTTAATGATATGGAACAATACAGCATGCAAGTTCTCTGCTATGTTGTGTAAATAAAAGAATAAATAACACAAAATCCTGCTTATAATTTCACACACACTACTAATACTGAATAATTACTCTATAACGGCATCTTTCTTTGCAGAGTTTTCATTTGTTATGCTTTAATTGTTAGGAGTGCTTAGTGAGCTGACTTCAGAACTTGTAAGTTTTATGCATAAAGAAAACACTTAGGAATACAGGAAGAGAAGCAGTGCTTTTGCTAAGGGATTTGCACTATACCGTTTAAGTTACAGCTGAAAGGTAAAAGAGAAGAGAGTAGAATAAAGTTGCAGAATTACTATACATAGCAGAAGGAAGAGGAATGTTGGAATAGCTTGTG
The DNA here is from genome assembly GCF_965140245.1 of Athene noctua. Classification (NCBI taxonomy): domain Eukaryota; kingdom Metazoa; phylum Chordata; class Aves; order Strigiformes; family Strigidae; genus Athene; species Athene noctua. Next base: position 76,017,071 of record NC_134038.1, on the reverse strand, counting down.
CAGAGGTATCCTGAGCAGAAAAAAATCATAGGGATCTGAATATTTCATGCTTGGGAAATGTGTTTTGGTCCAACAAGAGTCAGCAGATTAGAGTAAGTGTCAATTACTGTTGATACAGTTGTATGTATCTTTACTTCAAAACTGGAATGAAAACAATTGATTAAAGCAAACACCCCATGGTGGAAGAGGGAATGTTCTTGGTTATCCATATATATTTTTTTTTTTTTCATGTTTTTTTAACACCAACTTCTTTTAATAAAAATCGTGGAAAATTGTGAAGCTAATGCTACTACTGTAAGTGGTAGCCACATGTTCTTATGGAAAGATATTAGTACAGAAAGGCGTTATTTTCTGTGGTTATCTGTATCCTCAATCAGTGGAGTTTTGTGCAAGTGTATTAATTTGTGCTGGTGGTTTCTAGCCTTATTAGTATTCATTCTGAACAGAAGCATTGGCTCTTTTTAACTCCCATTGCCTGATAATTCATCATTATTTGGCTCCAAATCACTTTGGCATAATAGACTAGCGTTATCTTTGTTGTACCTCTGCTGAAATCAGTAGAGTAAGCATAAGGTAAGCTTGGTCAAGAATACTACCATTTATTTAAAAATAAAGTAAGTCTTGCCATATTAAGCAATCAGAAAGCTGGAACAGGTTGTGGTATTCTTCACTGCAGCAAGATAAATGTGGTATTTTTGGAAAATTTCAGGTAAGTACAGAGAATGTATCTGAGCAAATAGCAACCCTTTGAAAGGAATGTAATTGTTTCTGACACAGCAGCTTAATACTAGAGGGGCTGGTTTTTTTGTTATATTTAAAAATTCGGATTAAAAATTCTGAAAGGATCATTTTGCACGGAACAAAGTGTCATGCATCATAGTGTGATGAAGCATGAATTTGTTAAGTATGGATATGTGTAAAAAAGAAAAATAGTAATTTTTTTACAGGTGCCACTATCTTTTAAGAAGTGAATAGTCACCCATGACTTTGAGGTATAGCCAATTATTGTATGATCTCAGCATGTGATGGAGATCCACCACAATCTTACTGAACACTGGATGTGACTCTGGAACCATGTATCAAGTACAGTAAAACTGGATGTAGTTTTTATTTTTATTTGGTCTGTAAATGGGATCCCCAGATTTGAAGACTAAATATATCTTCTGCAGGTTAGGTATAAATCTATTAACCCTAGGTTAGTAGCTTCCTCTAAAAGGGAGGGTTGTCTGTGGTTGAATATTGTATGTGTTTGTTCAGGTTGGTTTGACTTATTCTAGAACAAAATCTGTCTAGTTTGTATATATGAATGTTTTATGATCTATCAAGCACCACTAATGAACTACACAGCTTTGTGAATTATTGTGTCTCATCTGAGACATAGTAACTGTTCATGAATGCATTCTTAACTACACTTACAGCTACAGATATGCTGTGAAGCACATTAGATTAAACATTTCATTAGCATGATTGAGTTGTAATAGCTTAACAAGTTTCCTCCCTTCAGCTAACCTTTGCTATCCATTAGTTGGGTGCATGCTTTGCCTGTCAAATTGAGAGATAATGCAGTTTAATTTCAGATTTGAGCTAAGTTATGTTGCCTTACATTTAGCTCTTAGATTGAAGATTAAGCTAAATTATGTTATCTCATAATCGAAGTGGGCTAAAAGCATGCAGGCAGATGGCTACTTCAACTTGGCAGCATAACCCATTAAGATCATGATAACTTGCTTGTGTCTGAGCCAGGAGTGTGCTCTTTATTAGTTCTACTGCTGTTGCAAGAAAAAAAGATTGGGATGTGGATTTGAAACAGCAGGTAGGACAGTGGTATGGCAGCTGTTTGCAGATGAATAGTATAATGTGGCTTTCCAGAAATGGCTTTTTCCTCTGTACAGAACTCCAAGGCAACCTCTTTCCTTAAAGTTGTTCCCTTTGCACTTCAGATATTTTTTTTTTTTTTTTTTGTTAAAGGGAGAAGGGAGGAGTATATGGGGCAGTTACAATAATAATAATGCTGTCATTCTAGGGTACCTTGTCAAAGGAACATATCAAAATGCTGTGCAGTGAACAGATGGTTTAAAAGGAAGGAATAGAACTGGAGAGTCTAATAATGAAAGAACTGGAGGAGAGTGGTAGTTTTTATTCATCTGGATCTTAGGACTGCCAATTTCTGTAACAGCAGTAAGCTTGAAATATATGCACACACTTGCTTGAGTTTCAGGATACATTTTTATCATTAATAACCTGAGTACCTAGCCAAAAGTATTCTGCCAACATTTTCTAGGTTTAAAAGGCCAACTCAAGGTGTTTCTCCTCCCATAAACGGACAGTAAGAGTATCCTTAACCAGCTGACCTGCCTGAAGAGGTTGTTAGTAAATTTGTCCATTTGTCCTCTTTTCTCTTTTTTTTGACTCCTTACTGCAGAAGAATAAACTAAATAATATCACAAACTCGAACTTTTAATTTCTGAAAAGTATTACTTGTTATCTTGCAGGTGAATTAAGGTGCGTCTTACTCTTTTGGATCCTTGGCCATGCTGCATCTCCCATAAGATGCTGATTTCCTCTTAAATTGGAGTTAGACAAATATTCCAGGTGGGAAGCCTTGCATGTGAATGAAAATAGGATCACAGGTGCCTTTGTTTTTAATGACGTCACATTTTTTTTGTACCCTTGTATTTTTGTTTTTGACAGTCAGCTCTTCTGTGGTTGGAGTTTATAGTGAAAGAAAACTGAAAACAAATGACATCTTTTAGAAGTTTCAGCTCAACTTTATCATCTTGTTACCAGGTGTTAAAGGCATCATCTAATAGCTAGACCAGGGGTTCAATGTGTCTTTAATCTTTGCCTATAATTGGGATTGGTGCTGACTTTGTAATGTTGAGTAAATTGGTCTTTCTGACACTTAGAAAACTGACAAATCAACACCCCATGACACTACTATATATATATATTTTTTTAAATTAATATTAACAGAAGCAATTCAGAGTACTGGGATAAAAAGTGATAGAGTGCTAAGTATTTCCTATAAATTTAATCAATTTTGGAAGATAATGCTTGCTGTGGATGAAATTAAAGAACTTTGAGATTACCTTTTATGTTATAAAATATTCCTGTTTCAAATGACAACAAGTTTCTGCTTTCCATAAAAGCTGCTATGCAGTTATCAAGCATGGAAATTATGTGCCAAGATTGCTTTAAAATGAATGGGATCAAAACATACAATTTAAAAGGGAGACATGAAATAAGGTGCATTAGTAAATTTATAAATTCGAGTCATCTGTATGCTCCTGAGAGATCCAAGGGTGCGATAGAAATCAGTTTGTCTGCACAAAATAGGCTTCCCCACAAATAATAGCATACGAATTATGGTCGTATCAGTGTGTTGTATTCCTTTCTCCACCCCCTTGCCTTTTGTTTCATAACAACCTAGCTTTTGGGGATGGGATAGAACACTTGCAAGTGCTCATAAACCTAAGAGAAGGTCAATGATGTGTACAATGATTTTAATGAACCTTCAAGGAAATTCCATACTGATGTTTCTTTTGGAAGCAATGAATTCCTTCCTATAAAGATAATGTGAAGGATGATTGAAAAGGTGCTGTGTATTGCCACGTACTTGCCACTGTGGCTTATTTTAGTGTTTCAAATCTTCATTGAATAAATGCAAGAGCAGCCCTGAACTCTATTTCTGTTATGTGACTTCCAAAAGCCATTCCGGTGCTGCTGTTGGTAGAACCTTTGTGGATATTTTTGGCATTTTCATGATTTTTGTTGACGCTGCAATGTCCAAAGAAATCAATTTTATACAGAAGAAATATGGTACTTTCAAAGGATTCTGAAGTGATCAATGTCAACAATATGTGTACAATAACTGAGATCAATAATCCATTCAGCAACACTGAGAAACTAGTCAAGTGACTTCTGAAAACACAAAGCAAGTACTATAAGAAATACTAATCACTGTACAGATGCAAGGTCCTTCATTTTTTTTAAAAAAAAGAAGTAACAATTAATAAACTGGTAGTTGTAAATATCTCAAATATCCATCAACTGATTCCATCCTCATGGAAGAGGTAAAGGTGTCTTTAGATGAGTAATTTCCATTTACTCTTACTTGGGCCCTTTCTAGCAAGCATGTATGTATGTATTCTATGACTTCTGCCACTTTACATATCAAAGACATAAAATCTTATTTTGTGTTTCTTTTTCCCAGACAACATATAAAGATTGTTTCCTTCCTATTGAAAATGCTTGAAAACATAGGATGAATTATTGTAATCAAGGTAGAGCAAATGACTCTTATTGGGATTAGAGATGCAGACCTGGTATGGGGTCAACTTTTTCACCATTGTCACATCCTTGTCTTCAATTTTTATGAAATTTAAACTGAAAATTCTCATGGGGTGTTTGACATCATATTTTCTTCATGTGATCTACTAATCACCAGTTGTACCAACAGTTATGATAAATAGCTATTGACTGGAAAACAGTGTCTTTGCTTTTGGCATTTGTATGTGTGTACACACACATTTAAAAGACAGCTATATCCACTATAATGCTGCACTCTCATTTCTTCCAGATCTAAATAAAACATGATCAATATATAACTAACTTATGCTACATGGTCAATATATAGATAACTTCAGTTAAGTACATTTTGTTGAACCATTTTATTAGAGATTATGTAATTGAGAAATAAACGCTCAAATTCAGATGTGATCTTGGTTATCAGTTTTCTGATTAGATTATTTGAAATTAGATTTCTTTAAATGGGAACAGGTATCCAAGGAAGTAGGATAGTTCTGAACAATTTATTAGTGGCTTGAAACCATGAATAATTCAGGACCTACATATCTTTAAATGACATGCCATGAACTAGATTGCTGTAAATTACAAGAGTATGAGAATGATATAATATCACGTAAATTTGATATTCATCTACAAAGGTTGGTTGTTTGTCAAGCTGTTTGTGGGTTTGCAGCTGACCTTTAAAAACTTGAGGATGAATCAAACTAATAGCCTGAACAATGAAAGTCTTTCAACAAGTGAGCATAATAAATCTTCCCATCTTGAGAGGGAGGCAAGTATAATATATAAAACTAGAGACAAGCTTTAATAGACACACAGAACATGGGGAATTAATTCTGAATATAAAAAGATTAATTATAGCTATGGTCATGTTGAGGTTTGAAGATATATGAATGTGTTTGAGGATTCAAGATTCCATACTGTACTTCTAACTGTATCTTTGAAACAAATCATCCTAAAAATTGTCTTTGTGAAGCAGGGAACTTGGAACTTCCTTCACCTTTCAAAACCATGTCTTAGTCATTAAAATTATGCTGCAATGTAGGGAACCTCTAATTTGTGTGGTTCTAGTTGAATCATAAGTGGGGGGAAAAATTAAGGACTGATAAAAAATAGCAATGCCAATTGTGATTTTTTTTTTTTTTTGACAGCTGCTTTTTAGGACATTGTGCATAAGGATGAAATGCAGGTTGTGAGATCTTTAGAACAAGAATGCTCTTTGTTTTGTTCAGTGCAAAGCTTACATAAGGCAAGATTGACTCATGGCTGAGGCTCTTCAATGCAAAGGTTGGGAAACTATTCTTGAAGGTAGTGTCTGGACTGCTCTTGATGTTGAGGCATTTCTGTGCTTATAATATCAGCTTAAGGTGGTAGGATGCTTACTAGTTAACCTCAGTGAACACACAACTCTTAGCATTTCCATTTGGCAGGGTGGAATGGTATATTTTTGAGTATCTATTCCTATGGAAAAATAATGTTACTCCTCTAAGGAGTAATTAGCATTTTTTGAAACACCCACCTCCCCACCCAAAAAAACCCAAACAACCACCCAACAGCCAAACATTAAGTAGGATTATTGAAAAATGAAAGACAACTGCCAATTTTAGTTTCCACTTTTAATGCAAATCATAGAATTTAATTCTTTCTAGCTGCCATTACATTGACCTCATCACTCTCTACAACTACCTGAAAGGACATTGTAGTGAGGTTGGTGCTGGTTTCCTCTCACAGGTAATTAGCAATAGAACAAGAGGGAATGACTTTAAACTGCAACAAGGGAGGTTCAGACTGGACATCAGGAAAAAAACTTTTCCCAGAAAGAGTGGTCAGACAGTGGAATAGGCTGCCCAGGGAGGTGGTGGAGTCACCACCCCTGGATGTGTTTAAGGGTCGTTTGGATGAGATGTTGGGGGATACGGTGTAGGGGAGAACTTTGTAGAGTAGGGCTGATGGGCGGACTTGATGATCCCAAGGATCTTTTCCAACCTGAATGATTCTGTGAACATGTGCTGTGTGTGCTGCTTACAAATGGTAATCTTTCCTGAACAAGCTGCTTGCTTTTCTGCTGAAGTTCAGGATTGATTGTGATGACAAGAAAAAGTCAAAAGTAGCTGTTTATATGATTTTGCGTGGAAGGAGAAATGAATGTATCAACATGGAAAGTTAAATTTAGGCTTAACATCACATTACTAGCTGATGTGGTATCACACTTAATCCATCTGTGTCTGAACTGCAGGTTGCATTTAGTGTTGTGCTTAGTTAAAATGATTGTGCTAAATCAAAACTCAATTTTCAGTGAGGTACATCCAGCCAAACACCAACTATAATCATATTTAAATTGGGACTATAAACAAAGTTCTTATGAAATGTGAAGCTGGGCAGAAATAATTTGGCTCTGTACTTCAGAAACTCTGGCTATGAGAGCCGAGCTGTTTGAACATTTTGAGAAAACATCAGTGAATGAAGTTCTCCCTCAGCATTATGGAGTGGTTTTTTTCTTTTTTTTTTTTTTTCCTATTCAAAATTTAACACAGTTTGTTAGTATTTATGAACTTAAGTGTTTTTCAGGCTTATTGGGACACCAAATATAAAACGAAACCAACTGAGCATCTAGCAAAATGAGATGATTTACAGACTGTAGGTGAAGTTTTGTAGCATGTGTGACTCTACTTGCCTCCCCCATATGTAATAGGTACATGTATTTGTATGGTTTATTGTTGCTTAAATGGCTCTCAAATTATAAGAAGTGCTAAATTTAATGCCTAGCTGTAATATTGTGAAGGGAATTTTCCTGTCACCATGGAGATTTTCTTATTACACAAGACAGTTTAGTAAGTGTAATGCTTTAATTTTAGACTGTCTGTCATACAATATGTGATTACATTAATCTTTCTGCAAAATGAAAATGAATGCAATACAGGGTTTTTAATTTAAGATGGAAATTCATATAAAAAGGTTCATGCTGTGCTTACACCTTTTATAGCACAACAGGCTTAGGAAGACAGTGATGCAGTAAATTATTACTCAGCATATATCACCTTGGAGTGGTCAACTGACATAAGATACTGAATGCACTGAACATACAGGCAAGACAGAACTTGTAGTTTGTCTGAAGAGAATGGCAAAATAAGTAGTCATAACAATGAAATATTTGTATAAACAGATTATATTTTGCCACCTAAATGTACAGGTTCTCCTCTGAAATTGTTGTTCTTGTCACTGTAGTAAGACTTGTGCTGGACAATGATGTTTAGGTGTAGAACTGTGTCCTGGTTCAGGTAGGCTGGGGTTAAGTTTCCCCAGCAGTGGGGTGGGAGCTCTAGCCGGGTTAGTCAATACCGTGCTGACATCAAGTCCGGGCGCCCAAACACGGGAAGAGCAGGGACAGCTTTTTTTCCTCGTCGCTCCCCTTCTCTGCTGTATCCTTGTGGTATATCTCTGTATATCTCGTCCTGTTCATTGTTACTACTGTTTATTGTAATTGCTATTGTTGTACAGTTTATTATTTGTTACACTGTTGTATTAATTTTTCCTTATCTCAACCCTGGGGTTTGTATCTCACTCCCTGCCCCGACTGCTCTGAGAGGGGGGGAGGGACAACAGCAATGTGGTCTCAGGTCCCAGCAGGACCTAAACCTCTACAGCCTTTTTGGTGCCCAACATGGGCCATGAGAGGGTTGAGATAAGGACAAACCCTAACTGTAGTGTCTTAGAGCAATCTGTTAGGTGCAATATTTCTGTTTTTATTTGCATTGTTTGATAAGGAACATTTACAATGCTGGCCCACTTGCTTGAGTAGTGGAGCTGGATTAATCCTTATATCCCCTGTGTGATCCCAGTGCTGGTGTTTGTTGGTGGTGGAAAATGTGTCAAGGGTCTTATTTTGCTGTACTGGCTCCTGACTGCTTATAATGTGTTTGTATCGCTGTGGGGAGGGCTGTGGGCCGGTACCTGTTTGCTGCCTGGGCTTTTGTTAGGTGTCATCCCCTCTATGGGTGAGCCAGGGGAAGAGATCCTCTTGGGTTTTGAGAGTTTTAGCTATCCTTGGAGCCTGCAGGCCAGTGTGTTTGCAGCACAATGCTTTCTGGGTGTCTGCCAGATCTTGTTTTGGGCCATGCAGCACTTCTCTAACAATAGCACCACCTGGAAACCTGCCCCGAGGTCAGATAATTATGAATGGTAAGGTGTGCAGGAAAAGATAAGCAAATGCCTAGGTCAGTGGTCACCCCTAACATTTTAGAATTTCACTCCAAAACGAATGCAGAGCCCTGATAAAGTAGTGGAGTGCTTAGAACAGGTGTGTTACCAATCTAACAAATCCCGGGAGACACAACTTTCTGCGATGTGCTGGGGACTTGCCTATGCCTACTGTGTCCTCTTTAACACTACTCATTGCCCTCAAGGGGGAGAAAGGGCTACAGGATCTAAAAGTGAACTTACTGGTACAGCAGCTGGGCTGGGGGGACAGGCAGAGCCAGTATCAGTCGCCTCCACCAGCACAGCAGCTGAGCCAGAGAGCCAGCCAGTGAGTGTCAGTCGACCCTATACAGAAAACAAAATATACCAGAAAGTCAGCTCTCAAAGTGGGGGATGGGGATGAGCCAGGCCCAGCACGGGAACAGGAGGAAGGGCCAGAAGTGATTGTCCGATCTCTATCCCCAACTGAGCTGTGAGATATGCGGAGAGATTTCTGCTGCCTTCCAGGTGAGCAGATTTTCGCCTGGCTGCTCCGATGCTGGGATAGTGGAGCTGGTGTTCTGGAATTGGAGGGGAGAGAGGCCAAGCAGCTCCATTAACTAGTGTTGGCCGCAATATCTGACTGACATGGTGCTCATTCCAGAAGGTTTTTCTAGGATAGTTCAAAAGACAATGAGTATTTCTGGAAAACAGAGCTGTATGACACAAGAGTGATATTTACTACACTGGCATTTGGCTTTACAGAAAGTAAAAAGTACTTCAGACTTTCTACTAGAGCATAGGAATACTATTATAAATAGTTTGTGTATGGATGCAATGTGTTTCATGTGTTCAAGAAACAAATTGCTCTTAGCATATTGTGTCCAGTGGAAATTATGTGGCTTTTAAAAAGAAAGCTTGCATAATGTTCCAATTAGCTGAATTTTGTTATTTCTTTCCTTTTGTAACCCAACACTGTCCATCTTTTTTGCTCAACTGTTGCTTCATCTTAAAAACTTCAGTTCAAAATCTTGTGCTTTCATCACTTGTGTGCCACAACTTAATACCATGAGAAGGTGAAAGCACAATAAAAATTTGTACCTAAAAATAATTCAGAACAAGGTCACTATGTTTTTGGTGTCTCTTGTTAAATTAGCCTTTAAAAGCCATTTTGGAGGATATGTGTGAATATTTTGATGTAGAGGTTAAATGTTTCAGAAAACATGTTATTTCTGTCTTCATACCACAAAGTATTGGGTTGTTGTCTGGAATAACAAGAGGGAAATGTGCTTTAACAGTCACTTATATATCAAAGTCTCCAAGTCCTGACTGAATAGCATTACAAGTTTTAGAGAGCTTGTAACAGGAAGGAAATAGTGCCCGTAAAGTATGCTAATAACATGTGCTCTTGACTTTCAGATGAATGACAATGTGCTTGTTTGGGAGAGCATCCTAAAATAGCTTCCCATGGTAATACTAATGCTAATCAATCACTATGTTTCTGACTTTCACGTATACGCTGAAGATGCCAGAGTGCTGCTGAGCTTCTAAAAGTGGAAAAATTGGAAGGGGAGGGTAGCACTTATTCAAATACCTAGCTGGACCTGATCACGTCTTAGTGACAGGCTGTCTAGGCCTTCTTGCTTAAGACATCATTAGCATTTTTGTAGATATCTGATTTAAATGGCTTCTGGCACTGTGGAACTTGATGTCTTACTACCGTGAAGATCCACTCAAACTATGGAAAGGTGAGCTGTGCTGAAACACTGCTGGAGAGTCAGACCAGAGGCTTTATTTTAAAACATTTTCACTTCCCTACTGTCTTGATATATCTTCTTTAACTCAAGCCTCATATCTTAATACTGTTCTCTCAGTATTTTACTTAGTTTTTCTTAATGTTACTAAAAAGGCAAAGGTTGGGGTTGAAAGATGAGGTTTTTATAGTATGAAAATATAACTTTATCATGCTTGTCTATAGAATTGTTACCAAAACTCCCCACACCCCACAACGTTAGCAAAACCCCATGAATTCTGAGTTTTGAATCTAAGTTTCTAGGTAGCAGCGTTCAGTGATGGGAGAGCACTAGAAGATGCTGATGGTGGTGCTGGAAGCACAGTACCTAGAGCTTGGCAGGACACCCACAGCTGTCAGAGTGTCATGTTCTTGCTTGGAAACAGATAACAGTTGGGTGGCAGCCAGACTATTGAAGAGCAGCTGGACCTCAGTGAACCAAAGAAAGATGCCACCCTTCTAACTTTACATGTACATGAAGATTTTGACATCCTGGGCAGGCTCTAAACAATTGAACAGTCTTAAAGAACTTATTTGAAACAGGTGTGAAATCTTTTAAGCTCATTTCTAAATATGGGTATTGTGTAATAAAAACAGATGACTTTGCAGACAATTTTTTTTTTGTCATTTCGATTATTCCTCTACACCCGGTTGCATCCCCTTATCTTTCCTACCCTTTGTGTACATTCATCCTCAAAAGAATAGAAATACTCTGTCCTGACAAACCCAAAATTCATGTTATCACTCTGTCTGGTAATGTTCCCACTGAGGAGGGGGGGTTGTAGATGAGTGTATGTAAATGCTTATTTTGTGAACAGAATCAATAGTTCTCATTATTATCTTTATTTTGTCTTATGAACATTGGATTCTGACATACTCACTGTGTTGGGGATATACTTCTGGAACATATCTGGAAGTGATAACCTTCCAGAAGATTTAAATGCCTTTTTTTCAGGACTTCTTTTGTTTTAAACTGCTTTGCTTCATCAGTAATCCCATTCCCACCATATTCTTTTGTATAATAGGTATAGAAATCCATTAAAGACTATAGTGCATAGTGACATTAGTAATTACCAAGGCAATGTTCCTAGTGATGGAACATCCCTAAAGAGATGAAAGGAAAGAGCAAATGCTTTTGAGTTGTTGTGGCTTTTCTTACTCTTATATACATTTGTTTGTCTTGTGCTAGTCCACTGAGAGTAAGAATTTAGGATGGCAGAGAAACAGTTAAATAAGTGTGTGTTTAAAGGCAAGAAGTGATAATTTGGTTCAGTCTTGCCTTCCAAGATGGATGAATCCATATTCTGGGAGTTCAAACACCATATATGAACAAGCATTCTCAGTGAATGACTTGGTCATAGTGCAAAGATTCTTGATTAATGTGCCTGTGTGTGGATTTCCATGAGTATTATATAATAGAATAGCAAAAAATTGATTTCTAAGATCCCAGTTTGACCCATATAATGCATAAGGTTTTATTATAACTTAAAAAAAAAAAGCAGAGCCTTTTCAAAGTTGACCTGTGTTCCTAAAGTGTCATTTAATGTCTTTCTAATGTCTTAGAGGTACTGTGAACTCCTAGGAATAAACTTTCAATTCATGTTATAATTTATTTCTGACAAAACAGTGCTTTTTTTAAAAAACTTCATTCTGAAATTATAAAGGCTTCATTTCAAGTATATCCTGTAGCAATACAGTCCTGTAAGAAGTGTTTGAACTTGCAATGAATATAAATTATTTCAAAAAGCAATCAATTGAACTCCACAAGGATGCCACGGCTGGCTTGTATTAAAGGTGTGTTCGGGGCACATGGCTATTCTGCTGTGTTACTCTAATGTAACTCTTAACTTCCAAAGTAAATAATGTCTTTATCTTTCTCTATGTGTTCATCAGGGCATTGTGTTGTGTCTAGTTTATAGAACTTGGCTTTACTACTTCCATTCATCTTCTGCTTGTCATGCAATGTCTAGTACTAGGGTAATTGATAAAGAAGTGTGAACTCAACTGAGTCAGATATATAGAGTGACCATGCTTTGAAAAATGTGTACAGTGTTACTTGTTAATAATAAATATATTTAAAAAATGGTTTGTCACTCTGGGTGACAGATGATGTTTCTTGGTTGGTGCGGTGAGGAAGGTTACTACAAATATGAGATATGAGTAAGTGGACTAAACTGTAAACTGTATTGAGATTATAAGAAGGTAAAAGGTTTTGTTATTTGTTTTACATATTGACCCCCATTTTCAGAGGGGAGAAAAAATCACTTGTGGATTATCACATCAGATATCGGCCAGGAAAATCTTTCTCCACAGACAATAGAAATCTTGTGGTAACTGGAATAAGCATGCCCTCCTGTAAACAAACAAGCTATAACTCTTTTTTTTTTTTTTTCCCCCCCTCAGAAAGGACTTTCGAAGACATGCTACCCAGTAGAACATGATTGCAGTCCTGTTCTTTGAGGATTTGTTGTTCACAAGTAAGCTGGAACTTCAAAAAACCCTTTTGAAAATAGTTTTTGATAATGTGCAGGAAAAAAAAAAAGTAGTATGAAAGTACTTACCATGACAGTTTGGGGCCTTTTTTTGCTCTGCTTCCACCTGCCTGATGTAAGAGGCCCCATGACAGAGTATCTGAGGTATAAATTCAATTCTGTGGGTGGGGTAGGTGTAGTGTTTTGTGCTGGGCCACTTGAACTAAGGTGTTTATTCATTTGACTTAATTAAATTCCTATATTTCCTTATTTAGGAAAGAAAGCACTTCCATTTTATGGAAGATTATATTGTATAGTTGTTTTACATTGCTCAATGGACAATGTATATATATATGTAATACAGGATTGTGTGTATATCAAATTGCATCTGACCTTGATAAGACACTCTGTGCTTTGAAAACTGTTTAAAAATCACATAAACTTGTGTAAATTTGTTTACATAGCACCAGAGTTCTTCTATATATCACACTGATATGGACTGAAATGTTTTTCAGTAACTAAAGTTGCTGCAAAGTTTGAAACAGATACACGCTTTGGATTTAAAGCTATGTATTTCATCTTCTATTTCCAAAGTATATAGTTCATCTTTGAGCAGCTGCCTACTCACTTATCTTTTTTTTTTTTTTTTCCTTTCTTTATTACTAATCTATGTTTTTGTAGCCACTGACTTGTTAAAAAGTGTACATACTGACTGGGAATTTAAATCTTTATTTAACATTTCATCTCATTCCTAAAAGTTTTGATTTAAATTTGCTCTACTTAACAAATTAGAGTTCTGTTCGTATGGGACACAATTGATGAGCTTTTTGCTGGTGGATATTTCTGTTCACACAAGATTCTGCATGGTATGAGTGAAACATCAGCCTTTTATGATAAATCTCATCTTTTTGCTTGGCATTCAAAGGTCTTTAAGCTGTTTGATACATGGAGGCTAAAATATGCAGTTGATAATGCACTGTTTTCTTGAATTTGCTGTGAGTTTTCCATTTCTTTTGCAGTATTAAAGGTAACTTTATTGTCATTAAGTTATCACTAGAATTTTTGGGGACAAAGTTCCTGAGAAAATGGTCTGGGAGTATTAAAACTGAAGTTTAATATAAATCATAAGATTGAGAGAAACAAAGCCCTCATTTAAACTAAAGCCAAACCATGACTTTCTTTCAGACCTCTTGACAGTAAAGTAGTACAAGAAAACATTCATTTGTCTTTCAACAGCAGACAAAACTATAAGGTTTTTATGTTTGTCCTCTTTGTTTCTAATGGATTGTTGGATTAAGCAGAATGGGTGTGGGGTGTAAGACTATGTTGTGAAGAAGTACATAAGGATATGAACACCTGAAGTATGCAATCTGAACAAGTTAAGAACAACACATACTATTTTTTCTTAAATGCTGTCATTTGAGTCTGTAAAATAGTTTTACAGTTATTTGACTTTTTTTTATAGCTGTTTTGAAAGCTCTACTTATGATATGTTTTTTGCATACCAGTTTCTTAGCTGCTGCTGTTCTGATTATGTTTCTGGTCCTCTTGGTTTGTATGTTAAAGCTCATGTTTTTTTATTTTTTATTTTTTAAATCCATGGATCTTGAGCATGCTATCTATGAACAAGCTGATCTGTGAGTAAAACCAAGAAATCCATGTCCATATGTACAGTTGTAAAATAAAGACTATGATTTTTATTTAACTCTAGATTATACAGAACACTGAGTTAATTTAAAAAAAATCATGAGGTTTTTAAGCCTGAATGTCTTATGCTGTGCTCAATGACCTTGTAGCTACAAAGCAGTAATAAACCATTTTGCCAAGGCTGTAGACACTAGTCAAAGGTGCTCTTAGGATATGTATCATTGTCTCTAATGCAAGCCTGCATTCAGCAGTTACCGAAATAGAAAGCAAGCTTATTCTGAGCTAAATGTTTGTCTAATTGCTTTAGTTAGCCCCAAAGATTATATTACAAAAACACTCTTGGAAAAACTATTCCAATGTTTAATTGTTCAGCTAGTGCATTTTCTTAGCTAACTTAAATTTTCCTTGTTCCAGTTTAAACTCAGGTTTTTTTCTTCCTCTGTCTTCCAGACTGAAAGAAGATGTCATTTGTGTTCTCTTGCAGAGATGTATTAAAGACTTTCTGTTTTACAGGCTGTGATGTATATTCTCTTTCCTTACAGATTACATCCCTGAGATCCTTTCAAGGGTCTTGCTCCACTGTGTTAAACTCCCTCCTACTACTGCTTTTCTTTGAGATGTGACACCTCAAACTGGATGTTACTGTTCTGGTAGCTTTCTTAATGGCTGGTAAAAAGGAAAGACTAACCTGGGTGTCCTCCAGGCTGTATTTCACTTCATGTATCCTGTCATGCTGATTGACTTTTTCAGTCATATGACACATTACTTAGGTTTATCTTGGGATCTATTATAAGCTTGGGTCTTAAAGGGCTTTCACCTAGCCAATTGTACTGAGTTACTGCTATCAAGACTGAAACTTCCTTGCACTTGCAATTTAGTAGACATAGACTTTTTTTCCTCAGACACTTCAGGCTTAAGATCCTTTTACATTTTAGTCTTGTTCTCCCATGTACTATCACCCCTTAGTGTCACTAATGAAAACACTAACTGCTACTGGGTGTAGGACAGACCCCTTGAGATCTGCCTGTGAGAATCATTATGCCTTAAGTGTGCTATGGGTGGATACTCAGTGTATTTTTCCAATCTGTTATGCATATTCCTTATGATAGCCTCATGGAGGACATGCTGTCATGAGGGAATTTTGAGCAGGTCTCAAACAGGACCACATGAAGAGTTTGCTAAGATAGAGACAAGACTTCAGTTGTTTCCCCCAATTCTAAACATCTGTTACTTTTTTCACAAAAGGAAGCTAGACTAATCTAGCACAATTGTTCTTGATAAAATCATATTCACTTGATTTTTTTTTAAAGTTTTCTTCAAAGGCTTTACATTCTTTAAATATTTGCTTCTGTATTTTTTATGAATTTAAGTTCATATGGCTGGTCTACAATCTCATTGCTCCTAAACCTTTTTTGTTAAAGGGAGGATTTTTTTTTTTCATTTATCTGGACAGTTATTATCTCTTACCACGTTCACCAATTTTTATTGTGAATAACTTGGAGAATTCTTAGAAACAATCTTGGAATAGTCAACAATGGATTTCATCTGACCCAAACAATTTTGGAAACATTTATAAGAACTCTCCAAGATGTCCTTCTACTATTTTAGTCAGATTTTATCCCTCTGTCCCTGGTATTGAGTTAGTCATATCTTTGCAAGTTACGTATTTAATGAAGACAGGCAGAAGAATGTTAAACTTTAGCCTTCTCAGGGGTACTTGTTCTACAGTAGTTTATACTCAGCTAAAATGCACAGCCGATTGACATAGAAGTTACCTAAAATGACTTTAGGTTCAAAATGGAAGGCCAATACTTAAGCAATAGTAGGTTTTAACAAATTTTGCTTAAAACTGCAGATGCATGCTAAGGCATAAAAGTTGTATTTGGATTTTTGCTTCTTCCTTTTCTCACAAGAAAGTTAATGGGGTGGTACCTGGTGGAGCTGCAAGCACTGAGTGCCTGTCAACCAGAACAATGTTGCCTGCCACTAACAGTGCTTAAGTGCAGCCCTGGTTGCTACCAAGGCTTGCTTTCCTGCAGGAGGGGAATGGTTTGCAGAAAGGCAACACGGTGTGAGAGTTCATTCTAAACTGCTGTCCTGCTGTGTAGGGCAGATATTCGTATAGTGTACTATTAATGTCTAACATCACTGGCAGTGTGTGTCTTGAGCTAGAATAGAAGAATAATGGGCTATATAGAAAGCAGCCTCTGATATCAGAGCTGCATATAAACCTTTACTTTTTGATAAAAATAAACTTAAGATTAAAAAATTTAATACTGATTCCCTTCCACAAGTCCCAGAAGAACAGTCAAATGAGTCCTCTGCTGATATGCAACTAGTAACTTCTCAATGTTGCAGCTGACTTGCCTTTTTTTTTTTTTCCCATTAATAATGAAGGTTAAGCTGAGTTCTGATTAATTCTCCCCTTCCTCGATGTAGTCTCAAGATAATTTTAATAGTTACAGGAGTGCTCAAGTGGTACCTTAAATATTCTTGATGGTGCTACTTAGAAATGATGCAGTTTGAGGGGAATCACAGAATCTGGATTTGAAATTAAAAAATAAAATCTATTTGTTAGCCAAAGCACAAACACATAATGCAAGCAGGAATCTGCATGTCATCCTGATCTTGACTACAGAAAATTATTTTAATTTAGTCATAATTTTCCACTTTTTTTTGTTGGGAGAATTTAGAATTCAGCAGAGACCAAATCTGAATCAGTTATGCATTTTTGTCATTAATTGTGTTGTGTAGTTGCAACTGTCTGCCGGTGTTTCTCAACTTTCCCAGGCCTAACCTTTTAAACTGGAATGCAACTGGCATGGGAAGACTTGCAAATGTCATAATCAAGAAATATTAATATAATTAAAACAGTAATTTCTAACTACAGGCATCTCTTATGCATTTCACTTTCAGTGACTATGGAAATGAACAGAGCAATATATATTAATAAAGTATTGTGCAGTCATATTCTAAGACTTTTTTTTTAGGTATCTGGAGCTCTTCTGGAGAGTTAGAGTCTCTTACTCCCAACAAGTAATAAATCCAGTTGCTGTGTTTTGATTTTTAAGTGTCATCACAGAACCACAGTTCCTACTGTAGGTTATAAATGTGGTCAGAATTGCATTTCTGTTTGGACCCATTGTTCCCTGATAGAAAGTATTCAGTGTACTCAGAGGAAAATGGGGAAAATGTTAATCCATCTGTAAACTAATGCTAGAAATCTTCTAGCTCTTTCCATTTCAGTCATGCTTTTGAATGTCTCACAGTCTGGATTGTCTAATGAGATATACTTTCCTGTTATTTGGGATCTGGGTTTTTACTGCAAGGAATAAAAATTTGATCTGATTTCTTGGTTGGGTTCCTTTTTGGTTTAGGTTCCTAGAAGAAGCTACTTCTCCAGTTCTGCAGTGAGGTTTCAGTTTCCTAAAAGAAATACAGTTCTTGACACTGTCACTTCTTTTTCAATTATAAAATAATAAGGTGCCTAATGTGGTTTCATGTGCTTTTTGTGTCTGTTCCCCTTGCCCCACCCCCCACCCCCGTAGACTGCTTTGCATTTTAAATTTGATATGCTTTAAAGCAAACATTCTTCATTAGTTGATGACATGTCAGTCCTATAAAACTCCTTGATGGAAAACAATTATTGTAGTTTTTGCTTTGTTACTAGACGATAGCTTTAAAACCTGTAATTTTAAACCACCTGCAGTTAGAGTAAATGCCAATTTCAAAGTCTGATATGCTGTAGACTCTACTTTCATGTACATGTTTTGATGCACTTCTCTTTCTTTTTCCATAGAAGTGGCACAGGTTTCTGTAGTGACTTCCTGCTTAATTGGCTTCATTATGATTAAATATCAGATATAAGATTATGACTTATTGCTTTGTCTTTTCTTCTAGTGCCTACTTTTGCTGAGGTGCCAGGCAGTCCTGAGCTAGACTGACCCCATACAAAAGTAAATTTTGAAATATAACTTGAATACAGGAGCTGAGGAGTTTTAAATGAGAAAAAGATATCTATTATGCAATGAAGAACTCATCCATTGTTATTTATTTGGACCTTAAATGGAACCTACAACTTTTGAATGATTTGTTTGTATCTGTGTAGTCCAGATTTCCGTCCTGGAAACTTTCTTTTCATATGAAGTAGGTATTATAAGTTCAACTCATAAATATGTTAGACTGAGGAAACGGGGACTGCTACAAGACAGAAATCTGCCTCTTTTTGATGTCCCCTGTGTTTATAGTTAAGAATGATTTGTTTTCCTACAGGTTAAAATTCTGGTATAAATGTTTGTTACCCTTTGTGTGAGGACAAGGAGGTGATGCTTTTGCACCCTGAGATGATATGCTGGGGTTGGTAATGGTCCCGATTCGGGCAACAAAAACTTTAAGCTATTGAATAGAGTTAATATTGCTTTGTCAGCCTTCCACTCCAACTTCATTTTCAAAGCCGACAGGATACACAGCATCGTCTCAGCATTCAGTAAAAATAAGCAAAGTCTGATGAAAGCAAGCCGGTCATAACCTAGAGAGGCTGATCCATTGGTAGCTCTCTAGGTCCTTGTGGTATTTCCTGATGTTGTTAAGACTATCTTTCTTCTGTTTTCTCTTCTCCTGGTCCTCATAACTTGCTTTCTGTAGGTTCTGAATTGCTGTGTGGGATCCGTTTTGTGTCCTGTCAGATGCTTTGACAAGTATACAATGCTGCCAATCCCTGTTTCAAGCTCTTTCTGCATTTTGACCAGTAAAGCAGGGGTAAAGGACCATATGATTTTCTGTAGTTTTCAATTTGACCTGCTCTGTCTATGTTAATACTGTATATTCCGTTATTACAGAGTTTCTTATCTGGTAGTCATTTACCTTGGTTAGTTTGAAGCCTAGATTAAGGCTCCAATATGTATCTAAATGTTCTGAGGTATCATAACACAAAATATATTTGGATCAAATAAAAGGTCTAGTAGACAGCTAAGACTGGACCAAGATTCTCCCATTGTAATCTTTCAGTATTCAACAGTCTGCCGTGATTCAAGTTCCTTCTGAGCCAGGGACTGCATCTGTACATGCAGGCAACTCCAGGTTCAAATTTGGCTCCAGTTCTCTTGTAATGTTTTTCCAGATATGAGCTTCAGATGCTGTGTCTTTCTGGCCACAAAATGATCTATAGGAAGTTCTGCTTTAAATTGGAAGTGAAATTATTGGAAGGTATTGTGTTAGAAAGAGCAGTCTAATGGGCTGTGATCATTGTTCAAAACATACATGAAAACAAAAATCTGTTTCATCCCTTTTTCTATAGAAATAGGAAAATATGAACTTTTGTTCCTCTGTGTTTTGGGGTGGGTTTTTTTGAGAGGTGTCTGCATGTTTGATTTTGTTTTTAAATGTGGCTAGGGTTCTTTTCGAAGGAAGATATCTTCTGATTAAAATGCAGGATGAAAGATTATGTTCACAGTTCAAATGGCAGAGGTCTATGCTCATAAATATGCTATATGGCATATACTGACTGCCATTTTCATGAGCTGCTTTTCTGTATTAAGAACAAATATATTTGAAATTAAATACTGAAACTAACTGGGATATTAATTACTTAGTAATGATTAAGCAACTCTTCACCAAAGTCAGGAGGATAAGAGATCTCTCATGAATGATTAAGAAAAATAATACTTTCTTGATGAGCATTGTAAGTTTAAGGGCTTAATAAGAATCAAGTATTTTTTAAGAACCTATTTAAAGAATCAGATGACTACATTTGCAAAAAAAGGGAAGGTATGGACTTATTTGATTCAGAATTTCAGTTAAAATCTGGTTGAAATAACATTATTGAAGGAAAAAGCTTAAATCATTGGCTATAAAGCCAGTGTATTACAACCCTGCTGTCAGTCTATCGGTGGCTGAATATCCATGCGCTGGGGACACTTTCATTGCAAGAAGTACTGAACTGAAGAAATCCAAAGGTTGGATTGAGTCATTGGCAGCTAAATCCCTCTGTGGGGCCTGTTATCCCTTGGAAAAGTAGAATACAGAAGGTTAAGATTTCTTTTGGAGCATATCGCTCTTGTTCCTTTGCTTCTCTTATTTACCCCAGTATGTTTCCTGTTTTATCCCCTTTTGGGCACTATTTTGCTCTTGTTATTTTTGTTATAGCCTATTCTTCTGATCTTTGCAGGCAACAAAGATCAGCAACAAAAAGATGATGAAAGAGAAACTCTAAAGAAACAATCAGGTCATCCACAACTCTCTCTTGCTTTTAAAGAGAGGTTGCTAC
Source organism: Athene noctua (assembly GCF_965140245.1). Lineage (NCBI taxonomy): Eukaryota > Metazoa > Chordata > Aves > Strigiformes > Strigidae > Athene > Athene noctua. The sequence continues at coordinate 75,996,412 of NC_134038.1, read as the reverse complement.
ACCGGACTCATAGTCATTTTACGGTATTGATGAACATGAAGCTGTTTTAAGTCATCTCAATATGAAACTGTGTGGTGGATGCAGGTACTGCAATACTAGTGACAAGTTTGCACTGGGAAGATCCTATTTTTTCAGTTGGTCTCCTGTGTTTTAGATTTCCAGTCTTTGGTGGTGTTTTGTAACTTCCAAATGAAATCCAGTCTTTCCAATTAAAATGAAATAGTAAATGTTGTAATCCGTTTTCACAAACAGATAAAGAAAACTAGTGAGAATTGCTTCTCTGCATTTAATTGCACCTTGGGTGGTGATACCTGCAGTCCCCCTGATATCATGGGGGAAATCTAAGCAGTACTGTGGAGCTGGTTTGACTGTATATCTGATGAAGTGGAAGTGGACAAGGCAAAATAACATGTCTATGAAGCTGTGTTTTTTTGTTATAATTCTGGTGGGATTATTAGGGTGAACTCTAAGTTTTCTGTGCAAGTAGGGTAATAATAAGAAATGAGAAAATAATATATTAAGAGTGTAGGCTATTTTATTGGGAGGGCTATCAGTAGTACTAGGAATTACTCAAGTACTTCAAGCAATCTCAGGTGCTGGGCATCACTGTGGAGTTAGAGCATCTTGTACCAGAAGGGTCATCTGGAAAGGGTAGGGAAAGGTTGAGCTTGCAACTACTGCTAACAGAATTAATTAAAAAAAAAAAAGGGGGTGGGGTGGGAGGGGGCAGGGCTAGTTAGCTGAATATGCTGACCTCAGCTTTCCTGAATAACTCAAAGAACATTGAAAGGAATAAAAAATAATGTTTGTCTGAAATGGGAAATGTTTGAGAGATACTGAAGACTAATGAGACCAGTTCTGAAATAAAATGTCAAAATGAAACTTTTTTTGAGATTTATGTTTTTCCACCTCACGTTTTCCTAGAACTGCAATTTTGGTGAGAGCAGTATCGCTCGTGTCTTCCTTCTCTCTTATGCCTTCAAGCTTGATGCTTCCAGCTGGTCTGCAGACAACAATTGTACTTTAAAGTCCTATCCACACCAGTGGAAACCAGTAATTAGACCACTGTATTTATCTGCACAGACTATATCAAGTGTTCAGTCTGCATCTCATTAACCTGAAATGGTTGCTTACATATGGGCTGTCAGGTGTCAGCACTGTTGCATGGGTGCAATGGGTAAAAGATGCAGGAGGAGGGGGGCAAGATAAGGGAGACCCTACAGGTGGACGCAAAACTCTGGTGCTGGGTCTGTCTGGGATAACAAAATTACTAATGCAATTACGTGTTTGAAAATGTATGACCTATTTTGTCAGTCATGCCCTATACCTATCTTGTGTCCCTAATTTTGGGTTATGTGGCATTGTGCTGCAGGGTAATACAGAAAGGTGCTTTTCTTCCCCAGTATCTTTTTAAAGGTGTGTGGTAAAGAACTTGTAAACCTAGTGGAGCAAATTATAAGCGAAGTCTGAAACCAAGTTTCTACCCATCAAATGCCCAGAAGGAATGTAAATACTGCTGTAAAATTGTAGCTTTTATAGGGGTTGCAGCAGTGTTTTTATTTCTAAAGGAAGCAATATGAACCCCAGGCTATCTTTTTGCTTTCTTAATCACAGGTCTACCTGTTTATTAGCAAGACACAGTTTTGATGTTTTATCAAGATTATGATGGAGGAGGTGGGGGTTAGTTGGTTTCTTTCTGTGTAATTGGTTTTGGTTTCCAATTTTTGTTGGGTTTGGGGGTGTTAGTGTTTTGTGATTGTTTTTGTTTGGTTGGTTTTTCTTTGGTTGTTTTTTAAACTTGGTAAAGTGGTGGTGAGGACCAACCTAAACTCTGCTCATTTGGCCTGGTAATGATAATGTGGAGAATTTTAAATGAACTTAAGCAGATTTTGTATGCGTAAATCCCACATTGATCCAGAAAGGCCTGGCTTGGCAGTTTTCTAGTATCTTGGAGGTGAAATTACATGGTTTCAATTTTTCATTTTTGGTTCCTAAGTTCTGATACTGAGCTGATTCACAGTGTTTGGGTTAAAGATTATGTATACCTGTACATATGCAAATCGGAAACTGATTCCTGGCATCTTGGAAATCAACCTTTTCCACAGCAAGAAGAGATGAATAATTCAACAGTGGAAAACTATGCAGCAACTTCTGTAACATCATACAGGCAGACAGTTCCCCAAGATCTTGCATTACAAGTTGCAAAAGCATGTCCACAAAAATGTAAGTAAAACAAAGGCTAGTAACTGGGGTGCATTCTTACTGTGCAGATTTTTCAGGGTTTGGTTATTGACTAGTGTGATTTATTACCTTAAATTTTACCCTTGCCCAGTGTGAACAGATGCTTTCCACAATGGAGATAGATAAAACTGGGAGGACTGGGGTCTGTTTTTTGTGTGGATTCTGGAAAGTCAAGGGGAAAAAAAGGATAGTCCCTCAAGATATCTGATTAATTTGTCTTTACACTTCTACTGTTCTACTACTTTTAGATTCCTGATGTATCTGCTAGAATTTAGACAGCTCCTCAGATTTCTTCACTACCCAAATTATCTTCTATTTTTTTAACCAATGTGGAGATAACCATTACAGAGAGAGGAAGGTTACATCCATTGCAGGGAGTTGTTGGGAAATATTTTTCCATAAAGACATGTTTTGGCAGTTACTTTTATGGTGAACTGACATTTTTTCTGGCAGAGGGAGGGGTGTTAAACTGATCAAAACATTTCATTAATACTTTTTAAAAATATAACACCTTAATAAAATAAGAGCTATCTCTCTGTATAAATCTCTGGAAATATGAGTCTGCCATAGACTAAGATGTTCTATATATCCTATAGAATACATCCTTTCTTATCCCATCCTTTCTTCTGCAGAAAAAATGTGAAGATGCCAGGATGATGTAGCCCTTAATGCTTCAAATCAATTTAAAAAGGGTGTGGGTTTTGATTATATTTTTTTAAAATATATTTGCAAACATCAGCAACTATATGGGCAATTATGTCTATCCATCTGACTGGGTTTGCAGTGAAATAGGAAGGGAATGCAATACAGCTAATACGGCACACGTAGCTTTAGAGGAAGGAAAAATTAGAGCCTTCTATATCTCAGTGGTACCAATCTGCCAATTAAGTTTTAGTGATCCCTTTTTTTAATTTATTTTTTAATTTTGCCTCCATCTTCTGTTTTGTGTATACTATGCAGCTGTGACTATAAGTCAGTTGTTACATTTTGGATGGTTTCTGAGGCTGAGCTTCAGGTTTATCTGCCATTACATTATCTGTATGGCTCACTACTCTTCTGTCAGCTTTGTCCGCACTAAAGGTGTGTGACTGATGCAGCTGAGCAACCAGGTAGGTGACAGGATGACAAGTGGTTAACAGAGCAGCAAGTGAAGTGGTGGTCCCCCCTGCTCTAAAGCTGAGCAGAGCGGTGCTTGCTCCTGCAGAGAGGGGACGTGCACGGACCTATGCAGTGAGAGCTTTGGTGGCATGTTATTTCTAGAGCTGTTTAACATCTGAAGTCAGAGTTATACATAAACGGAATGATTCAGTCAGCTGTGGAGATAGTACTAGATTTTATTTTATTTCTGCTCTTTCCTCCTTTCCCTCATCTGTCCTACCTTCCCCTCAAATCCCTTTAATACAGATCCCTAGGTGCCTGTTAGAACCTTGTATCCATTCCTGTTCTTCCTCTGCCTTTGAGCCATGCCACCAAGCTGCTGCTCTGGCACTGCCAGAGGGAGCATTGATTGCTCAGGGGAGGCTAGCTCTCTGCTTGCCTCTTACATATCTGGGGTACAGGATGGAAAGGAAAAAAGAGGAGCTGAAACCTAAAGCCATGTGTTCAATATCACTGCAGGTACGGTTCAGATACAGTTGTCATGCTGCAGCTGTCAATGATATCTGGTATAACACACAGAATTTTTGAACTCTACAGCTGTAATTATCTGCTAAACCCTTATAAGATAGAAATCTGAGATGTATAACTTGCCCAAACTGGAGAAATGTTTTACACAAGATGAGGAAACAAGGAGTTTTCTACTATGAAGTCAAACCCTTGTTATGTTACATCCCTATTGACAAAGTTTGGAGTATTTTTGCTTTGTAATTAAGTTTAAAAATCTTATATTTGGAAGTTTAACTGAAATGTCCAAATGGCTGTTTAGTTAAGCCATAAATGGCTTAAAATAAAACATTGAAAAAGAAACTATTCGGTAAGCCTGACTTGGGTAGCAACACATTACTGACTGTTTTCTGCAAGTCTCGCACTGTATGCTGTACTTGCAATCAGAGCATATATAGAGTTATTGATATATAGAGAGAGAATGCAAGTGGAGCTAGTTCATACAGCCTCCTGTATACTTTAACAAAAATAATGCTTTATTTTTATAACTATTAATCAGGATGTATTTATAGACCAGTTGGTGGCCAGTCATGAGAGGTGTCCCCCAGGGCTCGGTTTTGGGGCCACTCCTGTTTAACATCTTTATTGATGATCTAGACGAGGGGATCGAGTGCACCCTCAGTCAGTTTGCAGATGACACCAGGTTGGGTGGGAGTGTTGATCTGCTTGAGGGTAGGGAGGCTCTGCAGAGAGACCTGGACAGGCTGGAGCCATGGGCTGAGGCCAACTGGAGGAGTTTCAATAAGGCCAAATGCCGGGGCCTGCCCTTGGGCCACAACAACCCCCAGCAGCGCTACAGGCTTGGGGAGGAGTGGCTGGAGAGCTGCCAGTCAGAGAGGGCCCTGGGGGTGTTGACTGACAGCCGCCTGAACTGGAGCCAGCAGTGTGCCCAGGTGGCCAAGAAGGCCAATGGCATCCTGGCTTGTGTCAGCAATAGCGTGGCCAGCAGGGACAGGGAAGGGATCTGACCCCTGTACTCGGCACTGGTGAGGCCGCCCCTCGATTCCCGTGTTCAGTTTTGGGCCCCTCACTACAAAAAGGACATTGAATGACTCGAGTGTGTCCAGAGAAGGGAAACGAAGCTGGTGCAGGGTCTGGAGCACAGGTCGTAGGAGGAGCGGCTGAGGGAACTGGGGGTGTTTAGCCTGGAGAAGAGGAGGCTGAGGGGAGACCTCATCGCCCTCTACAGCTACCTGAAAGGAGGGTGCAGAGAGATGGGGATGAGTCTCTTGAACCAAGTAATAAGTGATAGGACAAGAGGGAATGACCTCAAATTGCACCAGGGAAGGTTTAGACTGGATATTAGGAAGCATTTCTTTACAGAAGGGGTTGTTGGGCGTTGGAATGGGCTGCCCAGGGAGGTGGTGGAGTCCCCCATCCCTGGAGATGTTTAAGAGTTGGGTCGACATAACGCTGAGGGATATGGTGTAGTTGGGAACTGTCAGTGTTAGGTTAACGGTTGGACTAGATGATCTTCAAGGTCTTTTCCAACCTAGATGATTCTGTGATCTCTTCAGCATAAAATAATAAATGTTTTTATATTTATCTGTCTCTAAAGCTGTTACATTAGTCATTTTTTCTTGAGTGTTATAATTCATTGGAAATAGTTGTTAAAAATGGTTTTATTCTACAAATAGTAGTATAAATATAACTTTATCATATTAGCTCGTTATCACTATGAAATGCAAAAATGATGCAGCTGTCCACGTATCTTTAGAGAATCTAGCTCATTTGTGTATTTAATCAGTCTTAAGATATCAGTTACTTTTTCTGCAAACATAATGCAATTTTTTACTGCTTATTCAGTCAGCACAGTTTTGGCATGCTAAAAAAGACATCCCCTTCCTCCTTATAGTGATTAATTTATTCAGAATAAAAGGAAGTTATTTTACAGGAAAAATAGTTTTCCAACATGCATTTTCCAAAATTCTTGCAAGATATATGTACTTCATTCATCCACTTACTGATGGGTTTTACTAGCCTCCTTAGTTTTGCTTTAAAGTTGGAGTATGATATACTTTGTGTTTTCTTCATATGCTATATTATGATCAGTAAAAACTAATAAAATTTATGGACCTCATGAGAGCTACATATGCTTGATATGTGTCTGATGGTTGATTATTTCAAATATGGACTTGCTATGGACCCAGGAAGGCTCACATATTTTTGAGGCAATGATTTCCTTTGTGGCACTTCTGCTCTCAAATTTTCTATTTGTCTTTGGAGCACCTTTTGACCACAAAATACATGCTTTGGTTTTTGTGATTATTTATCTTTTTTACTATTTCACTTGTGCCTATACAATAAAGTATTTGTTTAGCCATTTACAATTAATTTTGTAAGCATAAGAATATGTGTGACAGGTGTAGATTTTGCCCATGCAAACTGGAACCAAGTGTTGGACTTCCTTCAACTGTGAACCTTTAATTTCATGGCATTAATTTGTTATCTTAATGATGAATTGATCCATTTATAAAACACAGTATTAACATATTGCTGGAGAGTAGAGAAAAACTAATGGAACCTAAATGTTGCTGCTGATAAATTTTTCAGTGTGGGGAAATACAATAAGGTAATCAGTTTACTTTCTTATACTCCCTCTTCTTTCATGTTCAGGAAGTAAAGAAATAAAGAATTTTATCATCTAATACGTAAGGTAAATTAGCAATAAAACTAAGGTGCTTGAGTAGAATGTTTAAAGAATGTCAAGCTCGGTGGAATGAAGGTAATGCCACTAATATTGATCTCTCTTTTGACAGTATTACTTCTTATTGCTCAACACCCCTGGGGCTTTGCAAAAATCTTCCAGTTTTTCTCTTCTTTCCTCTTCCATCTTTCTCTCTTGCCCACACTATACTCCAGTTGTTATTCCACTAGAAATGAGTTGTAGTGGTTTGCCCCCGGCTAGCAGCTAAACTCTCACCCAGCTGCTCAGTCATTTCCTGCCCTCAGTGGTACAGGAGAGAGGACAGGAAGAGAAAAACCAAGAAAAATCATGGTCAAGATAAAGGCAGTTTAATAAATGAAAGAAAGAGGAAAAAACAAATGATGCAAAAGCAATCATTCATCACCTCCTATAAGCAGACTGATGCCCAGACAGTCTATGAGTAACAGCTACCTTGGAAGACAAAAGCCTTGAGGTTTTTTTATATCTAAGGAGCATTATGTGGTATGGAATATTCCTTTGTCCAATTCAGTCCAGCTGCCTACTGGCTGGGGAATGGGAAGGGTGGCAGAGTGAGAAAAAGAGAAAGCCTTGATGCTGTACAAACACTGCTCAGCACTAGCCAAAACATTGGTGTGTCATCAACACTGTTCTAGTCACAGATCTGAAACATGGCACTTTGTGGGCAGCTATGAAGAAGGTTAGTCCTATCCCAGCCAGGCCCATTACAAGAGTGTGATTAAAGAACAGATTCTTTTTTATTTTAAATACATCTTTGTTCAGACACTTTTTTGTTTTAAATGGAACTTTTTTCATATTGTTCCTCTCCTCTTCACAAAAAATGTCTGGTTTTCTCTGCTTTGATTAGCTACTTGCAATGCCCTGCTGTTATTAAGGTTTCCACCATCTCTTCTGCTCCTGTGAGAGGAGAATAATCACGGTACAAGCTCCTTTTCTACACCAGTGGGTAGACAGTTTCACATGTTCTGATTATTTTTCTTGTCAGTACATGATAATCTTTGGGTCCCTGTCGCAACACTGTGTAACTCAGAAGCATCTCATAGCTCTTTGACAGAGTCAAGAGGTTCATTGTAACAATCTAATTTTCCCACAAGGCACATGTCAGTGGTAAGACAACACTACGTTTTAAAGAGAAGGAATCCTAAAGTTAGGAAACTGTTCTGTGAAAGTGTAGGACTAGTTGATAATTATGAGGAAATAAGGGGGAATACAGGAAAATGTTATTTTAATCCTGTGCAATGAGTGTAATTGTACCTGGATTTGTTTTACCTCTCTGCTTTTTTTTTTTTTGTAATACTGTCATGAAAGTGAAGTTGCATTAGAAACTGTTGTCTTTTATAGCAATAGACTTGGAATAATACCTGTTAATTAAGCTTCGTCTGAGCCAATACAACTTTCTGCATACATGTAACAGCATAATACTCTGTCGTGCGGAGAAGAAAACATCTGGCCTTGCAAAAGTTATTCTCATATCTGTTGATATTGCTGGACATGCAAAGACCTGTGTGTTCAGTTTCTCTCTTCTCACTTTCAGAATGTGAACTTTGTAAATAACAGAGAATAGTAACCTTCAGGTTGAACAACAGCTCAGGCTTTTCAGACTAGAGTTAAAGCACCTGCTGCTGAGGAAAATATGAGTACATTGTAAGACAAGATGTGCTTCCACCAGTCATTTAAGTTATAGTAGCAATATAATACCAATAATATGCTCTTTTCCCCCCCTTCAACTTTCAGAATAGTTTATAGTGTGGAACAAAATGATAAAACTGCTGTTCATACTTTACATGTATTTCAGGTGGTTTGATTTTACAGTTGTGTTTATCAGCTCCAAAAGCAGGCATATTTTTAGCAGTTGAGCCACATATTTTCATAAGAAGAGTACACTAGTTGCTCTTGATTTTTTTTGTATTTCATGAGATACTTTTGCGATCAGCTAGTCTGCATCTGTAAGTATTGTATTCTCATACAGAATATGAGGAAATTTACAGGTTGTTATTATTCTTTTTTAATAGTAAGCAAATGAATCTCTTAGGAAAGGTGGTCACAGCTAGCTGTATAAAATCTTAGTTATGTGTAAGTAGATGGCTGTAATAGGAATTTGTAGACCTATTTACAGAGAAGTAAATTCTTATCCAAATATTTATGGACTCCTGGGTCTCTAAATGCCGAGTTTGAAATAATGGCTGTGAAAAATCTCAGTTCCTGCATGGATGTCCTAAAAGTGTTCAGTGCTAAAGACTTCTGGATGGTTTATAGAGGGCAGTTTGAGTGTCAATAAAGTTTTTATTCATTTGCATCTATAAGCATTAGATTAGATTGCATAATTATTTTCTTTTATAAACCTTGTAAAGACTTTAGACTTACAGAGAAACCCTTGGCCTCATTAAGATGGTACGTTGTGATGATGGTGACAGCTTTGCGGCAGGAGGGGGAAGTATTGTCTGCATCCAGACAGGGGCTTCCCCTCTGAGGGATATGTAATGACAGACAAAGAGATGTGAGAGATGTGACAGGTGCTGCAATATGCATACTGAGGTTTAGGAGACCGAAGCTCTGTCCAAACCTAATAGCAGATCTCTGACAAAAGAAGATCATTCAGGGAAGGATGTGGGAGCTGGACAGGAAGAGAGAAATTCTTCTAATAAATACGTCTTCCTTCTGTCAACCTGTGTCTTTGGATGGTAGCCTGTATGTGAGCATATAGGTGCAGTGAATAGCATTTCAGAGAAATAAGCACAAATTATTTTCACATCGTAGTTTCCACTGGGCTAGTGGAACTGTGTCAGGGCACTAAAAGCGTGAAAAGTAAAGTGCTTGGGGTGCAGCCCATCCCACTTCCAAAATTGCTGTTTTAGAGGTTTTGAGTGCAATTCAGAAGATATTTGCTCTGTATGGCTGCAGCTGTGTACCATTCCTGTTATATTGGCTGAGAAAAGGCGTTACCGTGTATTAATAGAATATATAAATTTTAAAAGCAGAGAAGACGTCATTAATTTGGAACTTTGCACAAGAAAAAAAACCTGAGGAAGTAAATGGCTTCTATCTTTCCTTGCAACTGAAGTTTCTGTTAGTTGATGTGATCTGCAAGGAAACTACAGTGGTATGTTCATTGGCCCGATTCTTGTTCCCCTTACCATGGCTACCTAGATAGCAGAGTTCAGGCAAGAAAGCCCCTTTTCTGGGGCTTGGAAAGTTTGAGGAAGCTCTAGCTCTGAAGTTGCCATTTTGTACCTGTTTACTCTTATGTATAAGATAGCTTAGATTTAAACTCCCACTTTCTTCTCCTCTGGTGAATTTTGCACATTCCTGTTGTAGAATAAGAGAAAGTGTTTAAGCATTTTCTAGGTATTCTGCTCTACGGTTTCTTTTCGTCCTTAGTTTCCAGGAAGTAACATTAGATGCAAATCATTTTTCTTTATTTGCAATAGGTCAAACTAATTTAGCTAAAGTTCACACCCATCTGCATAGAAGATTATTGTAAACACAATAAAATTCAAAGGTCGTTTCTGTGACTGAAAGAAGATCAAAGGTGCGTTCTGTGCTATTTTAATCCACTTTAGATGGTTGTAATGAGTTTAGTAAAGGGTGAAAGTCCAAGGCTTTCTTTTGCTGTTGTCCTTTATGTAACTCTATTAAATATTCACTGGTCTATCATTATAACATGTTCAATGGTGAATGAAGGAGAATCTGGCAAGAGGAACTCAGTCAGAGTATAAGACCTCCTGATGTATGCTGATTTTGTTGATACATTTCATCAGTTGAACAGTAGCAGCTTAGAAAGCAGAAGTTAATCTTACTCCTGGTTATGAAGCCTGAATGCTTACAGCCCATTACAAACGTAATGCTGATTGTTAGAGTCAGCTTGCAAAACCATTGTGCTTTACACAGTTTCAGAGCTAATCTTGAGTAACAGATCTGTGCATGGGATCTTAAGGTGTTTCCTGGTGTTTAACGAAGAATAAGTTTAGCTTGGTTTCTGTAAAATGCTATTGTTGTCAGGTGTTTCTTTTACCTGACAATCAGAATATTTGCTATGGAGCTGGTCTAGTCCAGCTAGGCCCTTTTGAAGCAATTTAAGTAGAGGTTATTAGGCCATGACACTACTCTTATTCTAAAGAAGTGGCCTGAATCATGAATACATTTGGCTTACTACTTGCAGGCAATGTTCTCTTGAGAAATCAGGGTTTGCAGTACAGAATATCAGAAAAACCTACCTAGGATTCACTGGTTAGCAGTTTTATAGTACTATAAATTAAGATGACTTGTTGATGTGTTACCTAATGTATTTTTTTTATCCTGTCCTGAACTGATCAGTTGCTCTATAGTTATCGGGAATGGTGTTTAACTCTTGTTTCTATAATGTGAACTTGCAGTCATTTGTTATATTGCACAATCAAACCAGTTAACATAATTACAATATATTTTCTGAAGAGCAAGGAGTTAGAGAAATACTTAGGTTTATTGTTTTCCTTTTTCGTTTAGTTTTGAGCTGGTGCAATGACCTCTGGTTCTGATTTCATTATGCTGATGTACAAAGCTGCTGAGCACTGTTAGCCAATCAGAAACTGTGGAATGAGAGGGGTTGTGGTATTTTGGTTATGAGACTGAGTTTTGCACTGAGTCTCAGATATTTCAATATCCTGCTTAAAAAAAAAAAAAAAAAGGTTTGTATTGTTTGGTTTGACTGTGCTGTAACTGATACTGTATACCATCTTCCGTTTCTTTTTCAAAGATAACAATTATAGCTAGATACCTAAATAAGGCCAAGGTACCCTCCTAAATCCCAGCCCCCAAAACCAAGCAAACAAAACACCCAGCCAAACAGCAATCATAACAAAACCAAAACTCCAAACCCTGCCTGGAGTGAAAGGAAAACCACCCTTTCATTAAAGCCCTGAAACTTCTTCCAAGTTCATCTAACTCACTGATGAAAAACTTTGACTGCACAGTCGTATGTAGATTAATAGGGGAATTTCATTCCTGATGTAGAAAGATTGCTTTAGCATGTAACCCCTTCAACTAGCAAAATGCCAGTCTGAAATTACCCCATTCAGCTGATTAAGTCCATCGCAAAGAAACTAGCAACATTTCCCTGGAAAAACACAGACTCCATCAATAAACTTTCTAAGCTTTATGGTACTACCCGAAAGGGAATTACCCCCTGAGCCGATGAGGCAATTAATCTCTGTTTCTATCCCTTCATTTGGAGACTCTGGCTGCAGTGAACAAAGCCCTTTAAAAGCAATAAAAAGGGTTGCTCCCTGACTGCTTCTACAGAAATTTATAGGATATTGTCCACACAAAGACATTTCCCAGTGGAATGTCTCTCTTCACTGGTAGCCTTTGGAAATTGCAGGAACCACAAAGCATGAACCTACACATGCCCTGTGCTGCTCTGTGAATGGGGCACATTAATATTCCTCAGGAATGGGATGTGAGATACTGCATTATACTCGATTATACAAGCCAGATCCTGAAAGTATGAAATGAGGATGCTAGTAAATGTGACAGCTTAACAACAGCAGTATTTGATTTCACATTAATATATCTCTTGTGGAGAACAGATATATTGTTTTTTAGACACATCTGTATTCCTCAAAGAAAACCAATTCAAGTTGAAAGAAAGTTTGAATGCCAGGAAGGAGATCATTAGGTGTGATAAATGCGTCTCTGAATGATCTTAGTGTGCCTGCTGAAGGGAAGAATTTCAGGGAAGACTGTCAGAAATTAAAAGTTTTCAGCTCTCAAAAGTTTCTTGTTGGTGATTCTAGTGACAACCAACATGTCTCAGAACTATCACTGAAAAAGCTAGAAATTATTTCCTCTGATGCTGTAGCCCTTTCTCTTGGGAAGTAAAATGGGCAAGTGGATTCTGGTGTGATTAGAAGTAAATACTTAATTTAATTAGCATTAACTTTGCAGGACAGAATCCTGCATAAGATAGATAAATCAAACTTTATTGGACTAGTCTGTATATAATGTTTACTTGTCCTGTAACTCTTTAAATTAGTAAATTCAAGTTGCTTATCCTTATTTTGAATTTGGCCTGTGAAAAAAAAGCAGAAGAATTAAAGATACTCAGATAATATTTTATATTTATTTATGTATAATTCCCTGATGGGCATTTAACTCCATTTACCTTCATGGACCATAAGAGTATTCTATGCTGTACTGCAGTGTGCTTGGAGAGAATCTTTCATGTCAATCATTCAGTTATTTGTTGTGTGACAAAAATATGGAGAATAAGTTCTCAGTTAATGGGTAGTGTTTCCTATCCCACCAGTGCAATTTAACTTACCAAGTTACATTAGTGATAACAAATGCAAGAATAAATCAATGGAATTACTTCAAGCGATGTTCAAAATGTTAAAGTTGAGATGTTTTGCAATCTTTTCACTTTCAATTTATGAACAAATTCTAATTTTCAGTATTGTTCAGTAATCTGTAATTTAAAGTTGTCTGGATCCGTTGTTGATTTATGTTGTTATGTTGTTTGTCCTTTAACATACGAAATTAAGCATATCTAAACGTGATGTCCTCTAATTATCAGTTTGAGGAACTAGCCTGGTAAGTGCCATGTTTCAGTCAGTTTACCTTGGTAGTTGACTCATATCTGAAGAATTTTCTCTCATTCGACACAGGATTCTAGTTAACAAGCTCATTATTTGTATGGGATGGAATTGGGAGGACCATGTACATTTTGTGGTTGTGGAATTTAAGTTGGATTGGAGAAACACTGTGTGTGATTTTATTTTTTTTTAATGTGAATCTTGAAAGCCTTATGGCTTTTCATGCATTTAGAGAATGATTCATAGGTGAATTATGTAAACTGAAACACTGGATACAAATGTATTTAGTCATAGCACTCAGTGCATGGTATGGCTTTTTGAAAATTTTCTACAAGCAGCTGGGACTCATAATAAATGCTTCTAATGTAGGTCTAGGCTAGCTACATGGCTGGTGCTTCTGAAGAATGAGGATGCACCTCCTCCAAACATGTCAGGCATGGATATAACCTGCCAAAATGTATGAGCAGTATGCAGTCTGGCTGTTCTTTTCTGGATGTGGAAAAACCCTCCTTTGTTTTCTAGTTTGAGAGTCACTGCTTTAATGAAGTTGTGTAGCTGAGACTTGTCTGTTGCATTACTTCTCCAGTTCAGTTCTTTAATAATTACTTTATTGCCTGGTTTTGGCCTCCATCAAACAGCAAGACAAATGCATATTACCCTGGTGTTTTGAACTGTAACAGCATTACTGTGTATTTCTATCAAAAACACTGAATTTCATCACAACATCTTCACAAAGCCCCCCAAAATTCAAAACCAAAACCCAAGCATGGTAGTCAAGCTGACTCAGCCTCCTTAAAATATTTTACAGATATCAGTATTGAAAACAGAAGTAATGTTTTGGATTCAACCATTATCCAAGTTACAATTTTCTTTCCTCCTGATCTGAGTATGATTTTCAGTTTAATATTATTCTCTGTATTTAAGACTCATTAAAAACATCCAGAAACTGCATTACTAGCAAAGAGTGAATACCAAAAAAATTGAAATATTTTCTAGAATCTGTATTTAATTGGATCATAGTTTATGAATGAAGGTGTTCTGAACTGAGTTACACATGTTTTGAAGAACAGAGGTCAAGCAAATATCTTGAGCCCTACAGGGGACCCAGTGGATGCTAAAGGGATCTCTGTCTGGGCAAAATCTCCAAATCTGTGTAGCTCCTCTTGTGGCAGCTGTCTGTGCATCAGAAACTGGTTCTTGTCCGAGACAAAGTCTGGCAATCCTAATCTGGGTGATCATGGCTATTTTTTCAACCACGTGTACAGGTATGCAGGAACATAGTGCCCAAGGCTGAGTTTTACAGTGCATGGAGGCATGTGTGCTGGAGTGCATGCCACGGGTGTCAGAAATCATCCAGCCTGCATGCATTTTGTGTATGGACAGGCACATTTCATCCAGGTGATAGGAAATCTCATTTTATTCCCCAACAATTAGTTTGGATTGGTTTGTATTCAAAATGATCGACCTTCCAGTTTAAAACAATAGTGATTTTCTAAAATACCTAGCAGACATAGATATAGGAAGGCCTGCATTAAAGGAATTCAAGATAGCAGAAATCAGCCTTGAAATGTTAGGAATTACTATCAACTTTCTTGAATTGTTTCCTTCACACACACAATAGGTGTATCACGATAGATCATTCTTATTCTAAACAGTATTACACCTATAACACTTTCTGTCTGGAGTCAGAGTCTTTCACTAGAGAGAAGTGAGTGGCTGTCTCCTGATGTGGACAATCTGCAGAAGCAAATGAACACAACAGATTTGCCTAACAGCTATGGAATGCAATGAGTGTTCATACTGGGGAGCAGAAATAAATTTTTAATCCTGAAAGGCTTGCAGTTAAAAAAATTAAGATTAATGCAGTGAATTAATCCTGAATCTGGGTTCCTGTCCCACAACTGTTTTAAGAGACTAAATTATGCACACTTGGGACTGACTCATTTTAAATGGGAATTATCATTACTTTCTTCAGAAAGCCAGATAAATATCGCTTTTCACCTAATAAGGGTTGTAAAGATTGTAAAGTTGCAGAAAAAAAGTTTGTCAGTGAAAGTGGAAAGGAGAAAATATCTAATCTTCAAGCATAAATATCATAAGTGTATCATTACCTTGTGCTGAAAGCTGAAATACAGCTTTTTTGCTAAATACTGTTGATTTTATGTTAGACTGGGAACATTGTTTTGGGTTCTTTCATGCACTTGTTAACCTATTACACATACTTTTTTTTTTCTTTTTCCTCTTTTCTTCTGCTAAAGTTACAGGCCATTTGAAAGGCACCTTTGATAACTACTATGACATATTGGGAGGGAAGGTAGGATCAGTGTACTATACTAGTGGGGTATTTTTTTACAGTTTGCGTATTTTACACCTATATGCACTGAGTGACTTGTGGGAAAGATAGAGGTAGTTTGTTCCTTCTGCTCAGACAGTACAAAACCAGATCTGTTCATGTGTAGACACTGCTTATGCGTAGCAGAGGTGGCCTGTGCAAGTGTAGCGTGCAGTGTGTCCTCAAAGCGCTGGGCTTGCCTGTCCCCACACAGGCTTTGTTGTGCACTTACAACACACCAGATCTGCTATAGACTCAACCTGGTATGTGTTGCAGTTGCTACTGAGACGTGTGGCAGATGAAATGGAGATTTTGCACCTGCAAACTTGTAACCTAAATCTTCAGATTTTGACACCGTAGACAGAGTTTGCAAATGAAAGAAAATGCCTGGGGAAAACCTTGATGTACAGGAGCTACTTTTGGAATAATCCTACAAGTGGGATGTGCCCTGAAAGAGAAACTATGTGAGAGAAAGCAATTAAAACTGGAACTAATCAAATACAATGCCAGTTGGTGCAACAAGCAATAATTCGATATTTACAATCTGTTCTGGTGTTGTAAAACTCACTGGGGGGATGATATGGAGCACAAGACATTTTGTGTAGCAGAGTCCATGTAAAATGATGGTACTGATTGTAATTTGTAGGGCTGAGACTACTTTCCTGGGGGTATCTGACCCTCTGCTATTGTCTTCTTTTCCGTGCTTCAACCTTACAGAGTATCCCATGAAGTACCGTAGAGAGTAATTTTCCTCCTTTCAGCTTTTTCCTAGGTGGCAAGACCACTGTCGTCTGTCAGCACAGTAGAGAGAAGATGATGAAATTTAAACAGACAGCTTAAAACTGACAATCTTACTTGCATCTGCCTTCCATTGTGTCTTCAATGCCAGGCATGGCTCTTTCCCTGCTGAATAAAGTCAGAGCAAACTATATTTAACAAGATGTGGTTTTTGAATATGATTCTTAGTCTGAAACTAATTTAATATAGCATCCTCACTAATTTTGTGGAAGCTCTTTTTGTTATTAGTACTGTTATTTGGAAGGAAAGCCAACAGTATTAATTTCTCAGTATAAAAATAAATTGAAATAGCTGATCTGGTAGATTCACTTGGAAAGTTAGGTTTTCCAAGTTCATCTGACATACAACATCTTAACCTCTTGCTTTTAAAATGTTAATAGCTTTTATATGACTGAGTTTGAACAAATTTCTTCTCTTGTTATAAGTCCTAATGTAGGGTTTTCTTTCCCTGGAAATGTCATTTTAATAAACATTCATCTTACAGAAATTCATCTTATAGAACAAAATTTTTAAAAGGGAGGATCAATCTTTTGTGCATAACTACATTGCTTGCTTCTCACTATGGTTTGAAACTATGCTCGAGTCTGTTTTTCCACTGGCTTTAATGAGAGAGGGGTCTATGCTCAAAATTATCTCACATCCTTAAAGTTACAGCTCACAATACATGTACAGAATGTGTGATTGTCACGCATTACTGACCAGAACAAGACTCAAACTGAATGTTTGTTTGTTTATTTGTTTTAAGAGTAAATGAACTTATGGCAGAAGAGCTTTGACCATCACTTTTATTCTTCAGCAAACCATTTCATTAAGAATATCTGCTGTTTTTGTTCAGACTCAGGATATCACTGACCTAGTTGTTTGAAACAATACTGAATTGTCAGATTAAATCACTGGGGAGAAGAAAGCTAATTTAGTGTGAGAGAACCATGAGAAAACTTTGAAAGATTTATGGACATTTCTACTCAAACTACCTTAACTTTGGTTTTATGAACTTAAAACTAAAGTTTTAAAAAAATAATCATCAGAATGGAAGTGAAATGTTAAGTGAGCACATTGCTCTAGGAGTTCAGTGAAGGAAACCGGAGGTAAAAAAATCTCCCAGGTATCATGTATAAAGCAAGAAGTGAATGGTTAAAAAGGAAAGGAAACTTGAGGAAGTCTACTTACTAAATACTTCACAGAGTAAATGTCATATGAAAAGAAGAATGCAAGGCTTTTCAGGATTCATTTGCACAGATGCATGCTGCCAGTCATCCAGGTATGTTTTCTGCTGGAAAAAAATGTGTGAGAAACAGTAGGCAGAGTGAATGCAAGTTAATGTTAGCTATAGGCAGGGATGTTTTGCATCGCTATGCCCTAGTGCACTAAGGAGCTGTGTGTGATGGTGTTTCAAAGTGATATCTTCCGTCAATAATCAAGAAAGCAAGCATTTAGTTGATTGATGTTTTGCAGTCAGTAAAAATCATCTGGGTCTTCTATTTAAAATATCTGTGGACAACCTGATAACTACTGATGCTCCCTTTTTTTTCGGAGTGTGTATAACTGAAGTGCTGTGCTAAAACCTTCTGAGCAAGTCACTCCTTATGAAGACTGTTCTGTCTTCCAGCATCTGTTGTCATACTTAATTTCTCCAGTGATCTTTCCTGGCATGGGTGAAATAATTCACTAAAAATAGATTAATTTCACAGCATTCAGTTTAACCATTTGTTTCTGTGCTAAGTACAAGGTGA